>NC_069503.1:1028338176-1028702343 GCF_027579735.1 Bombina bombina | reverse complement strand
CCATCCAACTTGGAAAATATATATCGGTCATCAATACCTTCAACCGTGGGAATGGTCTCTAAATCTGGAAGTTTTCAATCAGATTGTAGAATGATGGGGTCATCCAGAAATAGACCTAATAGCTTCATGTTAAACTACAAGCTTGCAAGATACTTTGTAAGATCCAGGCAGAGTTTGTAGATGCTCTAGCAGCTCCTTGGTCATTTCGTCTTGCTTCTTTCCACCAATTATTCTGCTTCCAAGAGTATATAAGCTTGGATCAAGTAGAAGCTCTTGTCAGTAATTCTGATTGCTCCAGCTTGGTCACACAGAACTAGGTTTACAGATCTAGTGCAGATGTTAGGCTTGCCTCCATAGTCTTTTTCACTACAACACAACAAACTTTCTCAAAGTCCCTTTTATCATCAAGATCTTGAGTCTCTCAACTTGAAGGCTTGAAGCACCTAATTTTAAAACAGAGAGGTTTTTGGATACTGTAGTGGACATTTTATTTGACTCCAGAAAATTTGTTCCAAGAAAAATCTACCACAAGATTTTAAAAATGTTTTTTCTTTCCTTGTGTGAAAAACATGCTTTTAGCTGGCATTCTTTTAAAATTTCATAAATTCTTAAATCTCTGCAAAACATTTTAGATAACGTTTTTTTCTGCTAGCTCCTTAAAGGGTCATATATTTCTGCTCTTTTGGTATCTATACTATAATCGCGTTTGTAACGCGTCCGTCGCTGCCAGTTGCGCACACATCCAAGAGAATGTTGGCTGTGCACGTAGCCAAAAGAATCCACCTGGACGTAGCCTAATGAAGCATTAAGAAAAAAACATCTAAGCACCCTCACAAAATATTAACAAAGAAACAGGTAACCATCCGCACGAAATAACAAAAAAAACCTAACCACCCGTATGAAGTATTAACAAAAAACACCTAAGCGCTCACAAGAAATATTAACAAACACCTAAACCGGCAACCCCCACATTGCAAAATAATAAAGTAATTAACCCCTAATCCGCAAATTAATCTGCTATAAACCTAATTAACCTATTAACCCCTAAACCGCCAACCTCCCACATTGCAATAAACCTAATTAACCTATTAACTCCTAAACCGCCAACCCACAATGCAAATAACTAATTTAATTACTAAGTCCCCTATATATAATATCTCTCCTACCAAAAAATGTGGATACTGAGTTAGCATACCAAAGGTTATAATATAAATGAAATCCAATTAAGAAGCTCTATTTTGAAAATGTATTTTGCTATATTAAGCACATTGGTAAAAACAAGACTAAATAAATAACTGACTAGATAAAATCGGAGGTAGCCACTCCCAAAATAAATGTTAATTTATTCAAACAATATATATTCGCTTAAACAATTTTGAATAGATTCCTAAAATATATTTAAATAGATTGCCAAGACAAATAAGAATCAATTTCTAAAACTAATATAAATTGATATGTGTACTATTATACATTTATTGTATCACAGTAAGAAACAAATTGACAATCAGAGATAAATGTTTGTTAAAATTTTAAACTCTCATTGTCCAATTTGTGAAAATATAGAAACGGTTCAGTTCCGGTTTATCGTTTTTTTCTTTGAGAGTAGTGATTAGAAAGATGGAGATTATCAGTGAAAATTATCTTTAAGGTTAAAGTCCTGATAAGTACTCACTATTTTTTGGCTCACTGGAATAGTAACTGAAATACAGGATAAAGTACTTGGTGCTATTACGTTCTTTTATTAATCCAAAGAGAGGTGCTGAGTTCTGTAGATCTGCTGTGGGTCCGGGTTGAAGTTGTTACTTGACGACTCCAAACACAACCGAGTGCTGGATGGTAGGTCTGATGTGACCTGCCGAATGTCCGGATGGACGTTGCTTGGTCTCTTACAGTATGTCTCCACAGGAAATTCCCTCCGCTATGGGGGTCTGTTGAAATATTTGCTGGGGTAACTTCTTTGTAGCGATCGTCACCAGGTGGTTAGATTATCCTTGGGGAATCGCCCGGCAAAAAAACTCCTGTTTGTGAAAATCGGACTGGATTTGAAAAAACAGCGGAGTGTGGACGTGCAATACGTCCCAGAATGCAGTGCGTTTCAGCCTCACGACCTTTCTCAAGCATTTGCCGGGCGATTCTACAAGGAGGATAAAAGGTACTCCATAGTTCCTGAAGTCCGGCGGCAAAGGTCTTCTTCCAGGCGGTGAAGGTCTTCATCCAACGCGGGGACATCTATCTTCATCCGGAGCGAAGGCGGCGCGGAGATGACCATGGAGCAGGACCGGCGTGGAGGTTTCTCTTCATGTGGTCGCCGCCGCACACTGAAGATTGAATGCAAGGTACCCCATTTATATTGGATGAAGTCCTTCGACTCTTAGAAGATGACCTTCGTCGCCTGACTTCAGGAACTATTTCGGGGTTAGACTTAGGTTTTTTTTTGGGGTGTTTTTTTTTTTTTTCGATTAGGGATTTTTCTATTTTTATGGGCGAAAAAAGCGGTTTACAAATGCCCTTTTAGGGGCAATGGGTAGCTTAGGCTTTTTTAGAGTTTTTTTTATTTTGGGTGTTTGGTTGGGTGGGGGTTTTACTGTTAGGGGGTAATCTGGTAATTTTTTAGGTAAAAGAGCTGTTTAACTTAGAGCAATGACCTACATAAGTCCCTTTTAAGGGCTATTGGTAGCTTAGTTTAGATTAGGGGGTGTTTTTATTTGGGGGGGTTATTTTTTTAATGGTATTAGATCAGGTTTAATTTTTTATAATTTTGTTTGTTTATTTTTCAGTAATTTTAAATTAGACTGCCCTCTGGGCAGGCTTATCGCATAGTTACACTATAAGAACATTTGCTAAAATTACTTTCATTCAGTGTTTTGTTCAAGCTTTTGTCAAATTAAAACCAGTGATTAATTCAATTTTTCTTTCATGGTGGTGAGAGTCCTCAAGACCCACTCAATTTTTTTTTACTGTACATTTTCAGTTATAATAATGCGAGCACACCATATAAAATGTGTTCTATATTAATAACATATTTGTTACAGTGCAGCCGCAATATTAGAATTAAACACGTACAGCACATTGAAAAATTGGAGCGGCTAAAAAATACCTTATTAAAAAACCTATTTAAAAAAAACAAAAAAAAAACACGTTTTACATAGTGCAGTGTTTTAAACAAATTAGTGTAAAACATAAAAGCTGTCTCTACGGTCTTCTCTGGGATATTAATATCCTGTACACAAAATATTTTTCCTAAAATGAAAACACTCAGAAAGTTAAAAACACATTTATCTAAATGAGTTACTTTAAATACATGATATAGTATTTTACAGTAAAGTACATACATATAACACACTACATACAATCACCCCTCCCCCCCCAGCTCCTATAGGTTTATTATTAAGGTTTTTTTCTTTCATATGGTGGTGAAAGTCCAAATGCCATTACATTTGGGATTCAACTCCTGGCCACTAGGAGGAGGCGAAGATGCCCAACACACCAATAACCTTTAATACTTTCCATTTCCCTGATCATCCCAGTTCTATCTTTGCCTCCACAGGAGAAGGTGAAGTATGAAGGTGTGTGCCCAGATTTTTCATTAATAGGGGTTCTCGGATTGAATTAAGACCTACCCCCCCCCCCCCACACACACACACACAGAGCCTGGAATAGGATATAGTATGGAGTATTTGGGCAGTAACAGAATTTTTCCCTTTCGGAGTTAGTAACAAGCCTGCCAAAGGTGTTGCGGGGACTTGCCCTGTAGCCTCATCCTCTTGGGTCATTGTTAAACTCCACTGATATATCTGTAGATGATAAATGGAGACAGGGGTGCCACATGGCCAAGTATTGCCAAATAAGGTAGACAATGTATTGGTATAAAATGCACTCACTTTTGATGTAGCACCAGAGAATAAAGGTGCAGTCTGAACTGCTGAGGTGACTTCCGGAAGAGGCGGAGCAAGCAGGACGCTTGCAGCTTGGCGCTTCTCCCCTGAGCTCGTACACCAGCTTCTCAGGTGCAGTAATCCTTGGCCGCTACATGCAGGCGACCCGGATAGCAGGCAGATTGCAGGAGCAGTCAGCACCTGGAAGTCAGCCATAAGTGAGGCTTCTGAGACTGAAGCAACTTCATTGTTCACTTCCATATGGGAAACAGAGTGCCTAACCTAACTAAGCAAGTGGACGGAAGAGCCTTAATAACAGCGTGCAGGCTGTAGAGACAGCAGCTGGCCGGGAGCGAGGAAACAGTACCCTGCAAGTATCGGCAGGGAGCGGATCCTGAAGCAGCGCTGTGGGCCCTGGTTAAAACTCCATCAAGCTCCCACCCCCCACCCCCCCTAGACGGTACTGTGGTGTTGCTGAGAGGTGTGCCTGACCTCACAAGGTGAGGGGATAGTTAACGGAGTTCCCTTTTGCAGCGGATACATACCGGATATTCAGCGGTCACTAAGGTACTGTGTAAAATTACTAAAGCTGAGTAAAAGCAAAGGGGCAGAGTGGAGGGGGGGGAGAGAAGAGTCGCTACACAGCACCCCTGAGTGAAGCCCTTACAAGGGAAGCGGGCGAGACAGGGATATAGAGGAATAAAGGTTGAGGAAATTGCAGCCTGAGAAAATTACCCTTTATTTGTGCAGCTGGGAAAGGTGCCTATCTGTTTTGCTTACCTATAGAGATAGAAAGCAACATCATTACAGACACCAAACTAGTGGCGCTAAATATGCTATGACATACTCCCATAACCCTTACGGGTAGGAGTACAAAGTAGAGCTCCCATAACCTTCGGGTAGGAGTTAAGAAGGCAGAGAGACATAAAATTCATACCCTCCATTCTGATATCAAGAGGAAGATAAGTTAACAGTTTCTATGGACTGCCTGTGTTCCCTTTGATTGTTATAATAGAAAGAAGCAGGATCAGGAGAAGTCACATGCCTCGGTAGAGCCAAGAGGGCTGGAAAATCATTTTTCAGAGGGGACTAACTTGAAAAGGAAAGAAGGAAAGGGGGACTTTTCTGTATTTTCGTGTTCTGGTTTTGGACTTTCTGTTGCTTTTTTTTGTTTTTTGCCTATTTTTTTTCCCCCCCTGGTTGCCACCAGGTTACTACTGCTGCTGTGATTGATATACATAACTCCCACTGTCTATAAGGTTGTGGAAACCGACTCAGAAGGAGAGATCCATTTTTGAATATAATAGCACTGAGTCTTGGAAGTAGTTTAAATGTATAAGGACATATATATAGCTGACAGTAGATAATAACATATATGAGAGTTAGATATTTATGTATCTGTCTGATCACTACTCTCTGTAACTGTTTCTGGGTCATGCTATATGTAAACCAAAGCCTGAACGGTGTTTGCTATTTTTTAATTGGTCAAAGATTACTTAGGTTAAAAATTCAAAGAGCCCTAGTGGGGAAACACTCAATTTGTTAAAGTTTAAAATACAGAGAGATCTTTCTGTATAGTATTTGCATTAAAGTATCAAGCTTAAGAGAGAAAAATGTAGAGAGGTGGAAGCTGTAGTAATAAAGGCTGCAATACCTCAGATTGTGCAGATATATATATATATATATATATATATATATATATATACACAGACTGCCTGGCAGGTTCGGTAGCTTAAGTGTCACAATCTAGAAACATTGCAAAGAATTTTTGGTAAACCCGGTAGCCTAAACTACAGCTAGAGTATACACAACAAAGGGGTTAAATTAAGAA
The DNA here is from genome assembly GCF_027579735.1 of Bombina bombina. Taxonomy (NCBI): domain Eukaryota; kingdom Metazoa; phylum Chordata; class Amphibia; order Anura; family Bombinatoridae; genus Bombina; species Bombina bombina. Next base: position 1,028,696,637 of record NC_069503.1, on the reverse strand, counting down.
TACAGCACTCCTTATTTTGCTCTAAGTCTCGGAGATAGGCCGTAATCACTTGAATTTCACTTAATGTCACTTAGTTCACTAAAGGTACACACACAGGAGATAAATAAGTCTTAGATATTTTTATAAGTGTATGCTCTACTAAAACAGAGCCATATTTTCACTTTGCACTTCACCCTTTTTTTTTTTTTTTTTTTTTTTTTGCAATTTCCGATTGTCACAGCACTCGTTTGCACCTGCTCCCTCAAAAATTGATAAATTACTCTGATGGATAAATATATAGCGGCTTCTAAAGGGAGCTCTCCAGCTATGCCACCGAGACATAGAGATAAGAAGAATAACCCTAAAAATTCAGAGTCAGGCGCCGATACACTGCAAATTGACACTGAGACCCAGCTACCTACAAATAATACAGCCGAGATAGTAGCGCAAATTTCCAGAGTGTTTACGTTGCAGTTAGATGCCCTAAAAGTGGAGATTAAGCATGATATCAACTCCTTATCGACCGAAGTTAGGCAGTTCACTACAAGAATAGAAGAGGTAGAAAATAGGGTTTCTGACTTAGAAGATAGAATGATCCAAATGGAGCAGACTAATTCAAGATTGCAGGTTCACTCAGATACGATGCAGAAAAAGGTAGAAGACTTAGAGGACAGGGCACGACGCAATAATATTAGAATCATTGGGGTCCCTGAGAATGCTGATTTTAAAGACTTAGTTTATTTTATTACTAATACACTGCCTAAAGCTTTGAACATGTACTCAGAGTCCCAACCGCTACAAATTGAAAGAATACATAGAATGGGGATAAGCCATAGGAACCCAGAGGGTGCGTCGCAACCGAGGCCGATAATTGTTACGTTTTTAAAATTTACAGATAAAGTTAATATGATGAGGAATTATAGGAAAACATTTCCAGTTATGATAGAACAAAATAAAATAATGTTATTCCAAGATTTCTCCGCAGAGACCTCGGCCAAAAGAAGATTAATGTCACCTTTCTGTTCACAGCTGATCAAAGCAAATTACAACGTTAGACTAGTGTATCCGGCCAAGTTAATTATTTTAACAGAAGGAGAGCCCAAGACCCTTGAAACCCCTCAGGAAGCGAGAGTATTTTGCAGAGAGAAAGGGATTAATTAATAACATAGGCAGATGTCATAGCGCAGAATTTATGCTGCATTCCCTACTTTAAAAGAAGAGGATAGTTAAGTACATGACAGGAATTTTCTTTAATGGGGTGCGATTCAACCATAAGATAAAAATAGGTTTAAGGAGAAATAGATTAAGGAAACATAGACTAAATATAAGGGGACCTGGAAGGCTACAGTATACTTTCAAACTGAGTTATTATACAAAGAGGGTAATGAAATACACAAGTGGATATCTCCCTAGACAAATGTTATTTGAACAGCGGTTGCTGAGGTCTTGTTTTATTATATATAGGGGGTCCTATCCTAGTGGTTATATGAAATGTAACGCTTTTGAATTGTTTTGGGGTCGGGGAGGGGGGGAAGGGAGAGGGGGTTTTTCCTTTTTTTTTTTTCCCCTGTCTCTATCTCTCGCTGCTTTTTTTTCGATGGTTTGCCAGGTAAAGTTACTGCATAATAATGAGTATTAACTTAGAGTAAATGAATGAGAATTTAAAAATAGCCTCATGGAACGTGGGCGGAATATCATCCCCAATAAAACGAAAATCAATCATTAAATTATTAGGAACATACAAACCGCATATAGTGATGTTACAAGAGACACACCTGCCTGAGAGAGAAGCTATTAAATTAAAAATAAAATGGGTAGGTGAGGTAATATCGTCTGACTATGATAAAAGAAAAAATGGGGTGGTAATATTAATAAATAAACTACTACCATATAAAATAATTAAAAAAAATAATAGATCCGCTAGGCAGATTCTTGATTATTCATATTGAAATTGATAGAAAATTGTTTATTCTGTGCAATGTATATGGCCCGAATAAGGTAGATCAGCAATTTTGGGATACACTAGCAGGGAAACTAATGGTTTATAGAGACCAAGATTTGATTATAGGGGGAGATTTCAATTTGGTTTTCTCGCCTAATTTAGACAGGCTAAGTAGTAAATGTAGGGCTAGAAAAGACAGAGAAACACGAAACTTACATAGATTTTGCCATAAAACTGGAACAAAAGACATTTGGAGACTTCAAAATCCAGATAACAGAACCTTTACATGTATCTCCCAATCACACCAGACATTTTCAAGGATTGATATGTTCCTAATAACTGATATAATGACGGGTAAGAAAGTAAGGGCAGAAATAGGTGACATAAAGCTAACGGACCATGCGGTAATTCTATTAGATTTAGAATTAAAAACTTTCCAAAAACAAGCTAGCAATGACGTATTTTTTCCCAAATACTTAGCAAAAAATTCTATTTTTCAGAATTGGCTGAAGAGCAGATGGCAAGAGTATGCATTACATAATAGGGCATATGAAAACAAGTCCGAAATATTTTGGGAATGTGGCAAAGCAGTACTAAGAGGGGAGGTAAAGGCATATCTTTGCAAAAGTAAGAAAAAAAAGAAACAACAGGAGGAACAGCTTTCCAATGCAGTAAGGAACAGTTTTAATGCATATATAGCCCACCCAAAGAGAGTGCTCTGGGAGAAATACATAAATTTAAAGACCCAGAGAGACCTACTCATAAAGCAAAATATGATTCAGGAAGAAATGCGTATAAAAGCATTATACGGTGGCTTTAGGGGAAGGTCAGCTAAATATTTAGCCTCTATAACCAAAAGTAGAGCTAAAAATAACATAGGGGCAATTAAACAAGGGTCACGCAGAACCACCTCAAATAAAGAGATACAGAAGATTTTCTTTAAGAATATATATACAGCAAGGATAACCAATACAGAGGTCAAAAATAAATTTTGGGAGAAGGTAAAATTACCTAAATTATCACAGGACATAATGGAAAGTATTAATGCTCCAATCTCATTAATCGAAATAGAACAAGGGATAAGAAAGCTCAAAGGCAATAAAGCACCAGGGCCTGACAGACTACCGGCGGAATTTTATCAAATATTAGTAGAAGAAATAACCCCGGTCCTATATAATGTATATAATAGCTACTTTCTATATCAGATGCAATGCTCTTCCAGCTTTGCCGCGTCCAACATCTCACTTATCCTTAAAAAAGATAAAGATCCAGAAAATCCAGCATCTTGCCGTCCAATTTCATTATTGAACATAGATTATAAGTTATTGACTTCCATAATTGCTAACCGATTAAAACCCTATATATCAGATATCATTCATGACAATCAAACGGGTTTTATGCCTGGGAGAAACCCCGTTAAAAACATCCGGAAAACAATGTTGATAATAGAATATATACAAAATAAAATCAAGAATGACACAGGAGGTGGGATGTTGGACGCGGCAATCTTAGCTGTTGACGCTGAGAAAGCATTTGACTACATTAGCTGGGACCATTTATTTACAACTCTAGAAAAATTCGGATTCAAAGACAATATTATAAATGCAATAAAAATCCTATATAACAATCCGATGTCAGCGGTAGTAGTTAATGGATTAACATCTGAAAAATTTATGTTACAAAGAGGGACGCGTCAGGGTTGCCCCTTATCCCCCCCTGTTATTTAATCTATCGATCGAACCTTTTGCAATTCGTTTAAGAGAATACCTGTCAGGAATTATCATTGGTGATCAAAAAATGGTGCTCTCGCTCTATGCAGACGACCTATTAGTATACCTAAGTAATATTGAAAAAACTCTACCATTATTATTGGAAGAAACGCAGTTATTTAGCGAGATATCAGGCTATACGATTAATTATGGGAAATCAGAATTGTTATGGTTAAAGAAGCCCCCGAAGTTGAAAGGGCCACTACTTTTTAAAGAAAAAAAGCAGATTAAGTATTTAGGTATTATGCTCTCTAACTGTATGACGGAGTGCTATGAATTAAACTACCCTAGGGTATTCAGGGAATGTCAAAGAAAATTATTAATATGGTCCAATCTTCCTATTTCTATAACAGCTAGAATAATGTTAATCAAATCTGTTATATTCCCTAAAATTTTATATCTGTGCCAGAATATCCCTATATTACTATATAAAAAGGATATTAGAGATTTTAATAAATACTGTACACAATTTATATGGGCTGGGAAAAGGGCAAGGATCGGACTAGATAAATTACAACTTAATAAACTAGCGGCAGGGCTGGATTTTCCGAATTTAGAGATATACAATTTAGTTACTACATTTAAATATGCAATGGACTGGATAACGTCCCAAGAATATGGGATAATCGGCAGTATAGAAAACTATATGGCTGAACCATTTAGGCTGGGAACACTTTTACACTGTCCTATAAATAGAATACCCAAGAAAATTGCAAAAATGACAATTTTCACTAATACTATAAAGGCGTGGCAACAGGTTTGTTTCAGAGTACAGGTTAATCCATACTGTACAAACTTGCTCAGCATTGGTGGCAATCCAGAATTCCAGCCGGGTCTGTCACAAATAGTATTCCATCGATGGAAAAGGAAAGGCTTAATGTTTGTTAGACAATTACTGTCGGAAGACCTGTCAGTCAACTCATTCATAAACCTAGCTAGAATTTACGATCTGCCGAAGAAAGATTTCTTTGCTTTTTTACAAATACGCCACTTCATTAATAGCTTACAAATTAAATATAACCCCAACTGGTCTATGGGGGTTTTAGATAATGTCATTAAGTTATATGAAAATGGCAAGACATCAATCTCAATAACTTACAATGTAATTAACTCATTTAACAATGAAGAGCATTTACGGGTGATAAAAGATAAATGGCATAGAGAGTTCCCTAATCTAACGTCAAAAGATATTGAGCAATCTTTGAAGTTAAACTACAAATATTGGGTCCCAACTAATTGGCGAGAATCACACTTGAAGCTGATTAGGAAAGTCTATATAACTAATAGAAACTTATCCAGATGGTACGGGACTACTGTAATTTGCCCGAAGTGTAGTGCAGAGGAAGCAGATATCACTCATTATTTTTGGAGTTGCCCTAAAGTAAATCAACTATGGAGACAAATTAATTATTGGATTAAGAAGAAGCTCGATATAGAATTTGAGATTCAAATTTTCCATGTTTTTTTCCTAGTAAAATATTCAGATAGAGTTAAAGAGAATGACTTAATTAATACTATAATCTTTATAACTAGAAATTTAATTTTGAAGGACTGGAAAGGGGCGAAGGCTCCCAAACTGGTGGCATGTAAAAATGGAGTAGTTAAACAGTGTATGTTAGAACAATATGACTCACGAGAACCATCTAGTCCGCTAGAAGAATTCTTTTTTAAGAAATGGAAAAAGTTAATCCTATCGTTACCTCTGAATATACAAATTCAACTGACAGCCCCTTTTAGGAATACAGAATATGTGATGATTAACATTATAGCAGGATTATTCCCGCAAAGCTTGGGTGGATGGTAGAAGAGTCAGAGAGAGAGAGAGGAAGGAAGTGGAGAGGGGGGCTTTTTTTTTTTTTTTCCCTCCCCCCCCCCCTATTATCATGATAACCTATAATTAATATATTTGGATTCTTTTGCTTTATCTTCTTTCTGTATATATTAAATATAAGAAGAAGGTTATGTTTAAGATACTAGATGATAAGATTACTGGTGTTTGTTGTTAGGGAAATTATGTTAACCCTAGTTATAAGAGTTTAATTTTGTATTATTTAGTTTGTAACTATAGATGGTACTATAAGAAGATTATTTGTAAACATGAATAATGAAGAATGTACTTTTATTTTTGTAACTTTGAGAATTGGTATCAATAAAGCTTTTGAAAAGTAAAAAAAAAAAAAAAAAAAAAAGAGAATAAAGGTGCAAATATGCAGACTGGATACTTAAGGTCCTCCAGCAGACCAAACTTCACCACTCAGCTAGTACAGTCCCAGGGAATCATCAAGTGGAATCTCTCCAAAAGGTGGTAGCGAGATAAATGGAATATATATAGCAGGTAGTAAGATAAAACTTACATTTATTAAAATACAGGTAAAAATAAGCAATGTGTTTCTCAGCTATTACATTGCATTTAGTGAGGCTGCTCCACAAGAGCTCCAAAGCAGCATTTGCTGCTAAGTACATGGAATCCATAATTCTCAAGGCAGGTTCACACTCCTCATTTTACTTTAAAATTCCCTCATGGAAGGAACAAATTTCAACCTTGGAGACAAAGAGAAAGGGGTAAACTTTAGACATAGAAATAGATTGGAAATATTTTTTCTTTCATGTAATTGGCAAGAGTCCATGAACTAGTGACGTATGGAATATACAATCCTAACAGGAGGGGCAAAGTTTCCCAAACCTCAAAATGCCTATAAATACACCCCTCACCACACACACAATTCAGTTTTACAAACTTTGCCTCATATGGAGGTGGTGAAGTAAGTTTGTGCTAAGATTTCTACGTTGATATGCGCTTCTCAGCATTTTGAAGCCCGATTCCTCTTAGAGTACAGTGAATGTCAGAGGGATGTGAAGGGAGTATCACCTATTGAATGCAATGGTTTTCCTCACGGGAGATCTATTTCATAGGTTCTCTGTTATCGGTCATAGAGATTCATCTCCTACCTCCCTTTTCAGATCGACAATATACTCTCATATTCCATTACCTCTACTGATAACCGTTTCAGTATTGGTTTAGCTATCTGCTATATGTGGATGGGTGTCTCTTGGTAAGTATGTTTTCATAACTTAAGACACTCTCAGCTATGGTTTGGCACTTTATGTATTTATATAAAGTTCTAAATATATGTATTGTACTTATATTTGCCATGATTCAGGTTTTCAGTATATTTCCTTTTGCAGACTGTCAGTTTCATATCTGGGAAATGCATTTTTTAGAAAAATGTATTTCTTACCTGGGGTATAGTCTTTTTTTCAATTGACTGTCATTTTCAAATATGCAGGCAGAATTAGGCTTGCGAGGGTGCAAAATGCCAAAGTATATTGCGTCATTTTTGGTGCAAGATTTTTTGGTGCAAAGTTACGTTCGATGACGCGAGTGTGTCATTTCCGGATGTTATAGCGCCAAATTTTTTTTTTCTGTTAGTGTTGTGCGTCATACTTGGTGCCAAATATTTTCATTATTTAAAACCCCATTCCTATATGCCTCTTGCCTTTTTTCTCTATCAGAGGGCTATGCTTTTTGCATTTTTTCCCATTCCTGAAACTGCCATATAAGGAAATTGATAATTTTGCTTTATATGTTTTTTTCTATTACATTTGCAAGATGTCTCAATCTGATCCTGTCTCAGAAATCACTGTTGGAACCCTGCTGCCTGATAACAGTTCTACCAAAGCTAATTGCATTTGTTGTAAACTTGTGGAGATTATATCTCCAGCTGTGGTTTGTAATAGTTGTCATGATAAACTTTTACATGCAGATAATGTGTCCATCAGTAATAGTACATTGCCTGTTGCTGTTCCTTCAATATCTAATGTACAATTTATTGCTGATTCTATTCAGAAGGCTTTGTCTGCCATCCCGCCTTCTAATAAACGTAAAAGGTCTTTCAAAACTTCTCATAAAGTTGATGAAATTTCAAATGACCGACAACATACTGAATTATCCTCCTCTGATGAGGATCTATCTGATTCAGAAGATCCTTCCTCAGATATTGACACTGACAAATCTACTTATTTATTTTAAATGGAATATATTTGTTCTTTGTTAAAAGAAGTGTTGATTACATTGGATATTGAGGAAACTAGTCCTCTTGATATTAAAACTAGTAAACATTTAAATTCTGTTTATAAACCTCCTGTGGTTACTCCAGAGGGTTTTCCAGTTCCTGATGCTATTTCTGGAATGATTTCTTTCCTTCTTCAAGGTTTAAAAAATTGTATCCTTTGCCCACAGTTAGATTGGAGTTTTGGGAAAAGATCCCCGAAGTTGATGGGACTATCTTTACTCTTGCTAAACGTACTACTATTCCTATGGAAGATAGTACTTCTTTTAAAGATCCTTTAGATAGGAGACTTGAATCTTATCTAAGGAAAGCCTATTTGTATTCGGGTCATCTTCTCAGGCCTGCAATTTCTTTGGCTGATGTTGCAGCTGCATCAACTTTTTGGTTGGAAAATGTAGCGCAACAAGAATTGGATTCTGATTTGTCTAGCATTGTTAGCTTTCTTCAGCATGCTAATCATTTTATTTGTGATGCCATTTTTGAGATCTTTAAAATTGATGTTAAATCTATGTCTTTAGCTATTTTAGCTAGAAGAGCTTTGTGGCTTACATCTTGGAATGCTGACATGACTTCTAAGTCCAGATTGTTATCTCTTTCTTTCCAAGGTATTAAGTTATTTGGTTCTCAGTTGGATTCGATTATTTCAACTGTCACTGGAGGGAAGGGAGTTATTTTGCTTCAGGATAAAAGACCTAAGGGTAAATTAAAGCTTCTAACCGTTTTCATTCCTTTCCACAAAATAAAGAACAGAAACCTAATCCTTCCCCCAAGGAAACCTTCTTCAAACTGGAATAAATCCAAGTCATTTAAGAAACCAAAGCCAGCCCCCAAGGTGCGGCCCTCATTCCAGCTCAGCTGGTAGGGGGCAGATTAAGATTTTTCAATGATGTTTGGACAAATTCTGTCCAAAATCAATGGATGCATAGTATTGTCTCTCAGGGGTATCGAATAGGATTTAGAGTAAGACCTCCTGTGAGAAGATATTTTCTCTCACGCATCCCAGCAAATCCAGTAAAGGCTCAGGCTTTCCTGAAGTGTTTCAGACCTGGAGTTTTCAGGGATAATCATGCCATTTCCGTTTCAGGAACAGGGTCTGGGGTTTTATTCAAATCTATTCATTGTCTCAAAGAAAGAAAATTAATTTAGACCAGTTCTGGATCTGAAAATTTTGAATCGTTATGTAAGAGTACCAACTTTCAAAATTGTGACTATAAGGACTATTCTGCCTTTTGTTCAGCAAGGACATTTATATGTCCACAATAGTCTTACAGGATGCATATCTTCATATTCCGATTCATCCAGATAATTATCAGTTTCTGAGATTCTCTTTTCTAGACCAGCCTTACCAATTTGTCGCTTCCTTTTGGCCTAGCGACAGCTCCAAGAATCTATTTCAAAGTTTCTCTGTGCCCTACTCTCTTCAATCAGAGAGCGGGGTATTGCGGTGTTTCCTTATTTGGACGATATCTTGGTACTAGCTCAGTCTTTACGTTCTGCAGAATCTCACATGAATCAACTAGTGTTGTTTCTTTGAAAACATGGTTGGATGATCAATTTACCAAAACATTATTTGAGTCCTCAGACAAGGGTCCCCTTTTTAGGTTTCCAGATAGATTCATGTCCATGACTCTGTCTCTAACAGACAAGAGACGTTTAAAATTGGTTGCAGCCTGTCGGCACCTTCAGTCTCAGTCATTCCCTTCAATAGCTAGGTGCATGGAAGTTTTGGGTCTCATGACTGCAGCATCGGACGCGATCCTCTTTGCTCTTTTTTTACATGAGATCTCTCCAGCTTTGTATGCTGAACCAATGGTGCAGGATTATACAAGGATATCACAATTAATATCCTTAAATCCCAATGTTTGACTATCTCTGACTTGGTGGTTAGATCACCATCGTATAGTTCAAGGGGCCTATTTTGTTCGTCCAACCTGGACTGTGATAACAACAGATGCAAGTCTTTCAGGTTGGGGAGCTGTTTGGGGATCTCTGACACCAAAAGGGGATTGGAAATCTCAAGAGGCGAGATTACCAATCAATATTTTGGATCTCTGTGCGATTTTCAGGGCTCTTCAGATTTGGCCTCTGTTGAAGAGAGAACCGTTCATTTGCTTTCAGACAGACAGTATCACAACTGTGGCATATGTCAATCATCAGGGTGGGACTCAGTCCCCAAGCTATGAAAGAAGTATCTTGGATACTTGCTTGGGTGGAATCCAGCTCCTGTCTAATTTCTGTGGTTCATATCCCAGGTATACACAATTGGGAGGCGGATTATCTCAGCCGTCAGACTTTACATCTGGGGGAGTGGTCCCTCCATCCAGATGTTTTTTTCTCTGGTTGTTCAGATGTGGGATCTTTCAGAAATGTATCTGATGGCTTCTCATCCAAACAAGAAACTTCCCAGGTACCTGTCCAGGTCCAGGGATCCTCAGGTGGAAGCAGTGGATGCGTTGAATCTTCTGTGGTGTTATGAACCTGTTTATATTTTCCCGCCTCTAGTTCTTCTTCCAAGAGTGATCTCCAAAATCATCATGAAGCAATCGTTTGTGTTGCTGGTGGCTCCAACATGGCCTCACAGGTTTTGGTATCTTGTTCGGATGTCCAGTTGCCAACCTTGGCCACTTCCATTAAGGCTGGACCTTCTGTCTCAAGGTCCATTTTTCCATCAGGATCTCAAATCATTAATTTTGAAAGTATGGACATTGAACGCCTAGTGCTTAGTCATACAGGTTTCTCTGACTCAGTGATTAATACTATGTTACAGGCTCGTAAATCTGTTTCTAGAAAGATTTATCGAGTTTGGTAGACTTATATTTCATGGTGTTCTTCTCATAAATTCTCTTGGCATTCTTTCAGAATTCCTAGAATTTTACAGTTTCTTCAGGATGGTTTGGATAAGGGTTTGTCTGCAAGTTCCTTGAAGGGACAAATATCTGCTCTTTCTCTTTTATTTCACAGAAAGATTGCTAAGCTTCCTAATATTCACTGTTTTGTACAGGCTTTGGTTCGTATCAAGCCTGTCATTAAATCAATCTCTCCTCCTTGGAGTCTTAATTTGGTTTTGAAGGCCTTACAGGCTCCTCCTTTTGAGCCTATGCATTCTTCGACATTATGCTACTTTCTTGGAAAGTGTTGTTCCTTTTGACCATCTCTTCTGCTAGAAGAGTTTCTGAATTGTCTGCTCTTTCTTGTGGATCTCCTTTTCTAGTTTTTCATCAGGATAAGGCGGTTTTGCGGACTTCATTTAAATTCTTACCTAAGGTTGTGAATTCTAACAACATTAATAGAGAAACTGTTGTCCCTTCCTTGTGTCCTAATCTTAAGAATTCTTTGGAGAGATCCTTACATTCTTTGTATGTGGTAAGAGCTTTGAAATATTATGTTGAGGCTACTAAAGATTTCAGGAAGACTTCTAGTCTATTTATTATCTTTTCTGGTTCTAGGAAAGGTCAGAAGGCTTCTGCTGTTTCCTTGGCTTCCTGGTTAAAGCTTTTGATTCAACAAGCTTATTTGGATTCGGGTCAAGCACCCCCTCAGAGAATTACAGTTCATTCTACTAGATCAGTCTCCACTTCGTGGGCTTTTAAGAATGAAGTTTCAGTTGATCAGATTTGCAAAGCAGCAACTTGGTCTTCTGCTTATGTTTTAAGTTTTTCTTTTCATTTATGAGAATAAACTTATATTTTGGGTTGTGGATTTATTTTTTTAATTTTTAAATATTTCCTTTATTGAGATCAAAAATATCATACAGCCATTAAGTATTCCATCCAAAACAAAAAGTAAATACAAAGATCTGACATATTGCATCTAAACGAAGCATAAAGTGAGAAATATTAACACATACATTAAATGACATGTACATATGTGAATAATAGTCAGAAAATATCTTCTACTTCAATATCTATCTCAACTAATTAAAACATATAAATAAAGAACTTGAAATGAATAACGTACCCATATATCCAATACTTTATATTGGTCTCTAAAATCTGGTCCATCTTGTCTCGTCATGAGTAGTGTGGGAAAAGGGAGAGATAAGGGAAAAAGGTAGAGGAGTAATATGAAGGGGAGTAGGAAAGATTAAGGAAGGAAGAGAGGGTAGAAAAGAAGGGAACGAAAGAGGAAAAAAAAAAAGAGGGGGGGAATAATGCTATTATGTGATACATATTGTCTCCGTTCTCAATGTATAGATTGAGAAATAACAGTATCAAATTTTACTGAATTTGGAACCAATCCGTCCATATCATCCAATAGTCCTCCATACGTTCCAAGGCATTATACGTAAACTTTTCCATATTGGCCAGATATTGTATTACCTCGCAAACATCCAATATTGTGGGCGGGTCAGTTTGTTTCTAAGCCCTGGCGATACAGAGTCTAGTAGCGGCCATTATATAGATCACAAGTTGTTTACTACATTTAAATAACCCCTCATCAAAAACATGGAAGAGAGCAAGTTGTGGAGTCTGTTGTATGTCTACGTTCATGGATTGCAGAAGGACTTCGACATCCTTCCAAAGATTCCAAATTTTCGGGCAGGTCCACCATATATGGGAATCAGAGCCTTCACCACCACATAACCTCCAGCAACGTGGAGGGATATCAGCAAACATTCTGGACAGTCTAGTGGGAACTCTTTACCATCTTAGCATGAGTTTCATGTATCCTTCAGAAATTGTAACACAATGAATCGTTTTTTTTGTCAAAATGACTGCAGAACTAAGCTCTAAGTCAGTTATTCTAAAGTCTAGCTCCCTGCACCACATTTTGATTTGTCCCGGGAGGCCAACAGATGTGGATTTATTTTTTTCAGCGAAAAATGGCTGTTTTTATTTTATCCCTCCCTCTCTAGTGACTCTTGCGTGGAGTTCCACATCTTGGGTATTGCTATAACATACGTCACTAGCTCATGGACTCTTGCCAATTTCATGAAAGAAAACATAATTTCTCTTGTTAAGTGTATTCAGTCCACGGGTCATCCATTACTTATGGGATATATTCCCCTCCCAACAGGAAGTTGCAAGAGGATCACCCAAAGCAGAGCTGCTATATAGCTCCTCCCCTCACATGTCATATCCAGTCATTCTCTTGCAACCCTCAACATAGATGGAGGTCGTGAGAGGAGTGTGTTGTTTTATACTTAATTATTTCTTTAATCAAAAGTTTGTTATTTTTAAATGGCACCGGAGTGTGCTGTTTTTTTCTCAGGCAGTATTTGGAAGAAGAATCTGCCTGTGTTTTCTATGATCTTAGCAGAAGTAACTAAGATCCACTGGCTGTTCTCGCACATTCTGAGGAGTGGGGTAACTTCAGAAAGGGAATAGCGTGCGGGGTCTCCTGCAAATAAGGTATGTGCAGTAAAATATTTTTCTAAGCAATGGAATTGACTAAGAAAATACTGCTGATACCGATGTAATGTAAGTAAAAGCCTTAAATGCAGTGAAAGCGACTGGTATCAGGCTGATTAATGTATATGCAGTAAAGTAATTTTCTAAGGAATGGAATTTGACTAAGAAAATGCTGCTAATACTGAAGTAATGTAATAAGCCTTAAATGCAGTAGAAGGACTGGTATCAGGCTTATCAATAGAGATACATACTCTTTAAAAAAGGATGTTTAAAACGTTTGCTGGCATGTTTAATTGTTTTTGTGAGCTACATTGGTGATAAAACTTATTGGGGCATGAATTTTTCCACATGGCTGACTTATATTTCTGCATAGAAACAGTTAACTGAGGTTTCCCACTGTTGTAATAATGAGTGGGAGGGGCCTATTTTAGCACTTTTTTGCGCAGTAAAAATTCAGTCTCAGTCTTCCTGCTTCTTCCTGCATGACCCAGGACGTCTCTAGAGAGCTCAAGGGACTTCAAAAGTCATTTTGAGGGAGGTAATCAGTCACAGCAGACCTGTGACAGTGTGTTTGACTGTGTTAAAAAACTTTTTTTTCTCTATTGATTATCCGTTTTGGGTATTAAGGGGTTAATCATCCATTTGCAAGTGGGTGCAATGCTCTGCTAACTTAATTCATTTACTGTGAAAATTTGGTTGCTATAACTGATTTGGTTCATTGTTATTTCAACTGTGACAGTTTTTTGTGCTTCTTAAAGGCACAGTAGCGTTTTCTATATTGCTTGTAAATTTATTTTAAAGTGTTTTCCAAGCTTGCTAGTCTCATTGCTAGTCTGTTTAAACATGTCTGACACAGATGAATCTGTTTGTTCACTATGTTTGAAGGCCAGTGTGGAGCCCCATAGAAATATGTGTACTAAATGTATTGATTTCACTTTAAATAATAAAGGTCAGTCTTTATCTGTAAAGGAATTATCACCAGACAACGAGGGGGAAGTTATGCCGACTAACTCTCCTCACGTGTCAGTACCTTCGCCTCCCGCTCAGGAGGTGCGTGATATTGTGGCGCCAAGTACTTCAGAGACGCCCATACAAATCACTTTACAAGACATGGCTACTATTATGAATAATACCCTGACAGAAGTATTATCTAAATTGCCAGAATTAAGAGGCAAGCGCGATTGCTCTGGGATAAGGACAGAGCGCACTGGTGCTGTGAGAGCCATGTCCGATACTGCGTCACAGTTTGCAGAACATGAGGAGGGAGAGCTTCATTCTGTAGGTGACGGATCTGATCCAGGGAAACCGGATTCAGAGATCTCTAATTTTAAATTTAAGCTTGAGAACCTCCGTGTATTGCTAGGGGAGGTTTTAGCGGCTCTGAATGACTGTAACACAGTTGCAATTCCAGAGAAATTATGTAGGCTGGATAGATACTATGCGGTGCCGGTGTGTACTGACATTTTTCCTATACCTAAAAGGCTTACAGAAATTATTAGCAAGGAGTGGGATAGACCCGGTGTGCCCTTTTCCCCACCTCCTATATTTAGGAAAATGTTTCCAATAGACGCCACTACACGGGACTTATGGCAGACGGTCCCTAAGGTGGAGGGAGCAGTTTCTACTTTAGCTAAGCGTACCACTATCCCGGTGGAGGATAGTTGTGCTTTTTCGGATCCAATGGATAAAAAATTAGAAGGTTACCTTAAGAAAATGTTTGTTCAACAAGGTTTTATCTTACAGCCCCTTGCATGCATTGCGCCTGTCACTGCTGCTGCGGCATTCTGGTTTGAGTCTCAAGAAGAGGCCATTCACACAGCTCCATTGGATGAAATTATGGACAAGCTTAAAGCACTTAAGCTAGCTAATGCATTTGTTTCTGATGCCATTGTACATTTAACTAAACTAACGGCTAAGAACTCCGGATTCGCCATCCAGGCGCGCAGAGCGCTATGGCTTAAATCCTGGTCAGCTGACGTGACTTCTAAATCTAAATTGCTTAATATTCCTTTCAAGGGGCAAACCTTATTCGGGCCCGGGCTTGAAAGAAATTATCGCTGACATTACTGGAGGTAAGGGTCATACTCTTCCTCAGGACAGGGCCAAATCAAAGGCCAAACAGTCTAATTTTCGTGCCTTTCGAAACTTCAAGGCAGGAGCAGCATCAACTTCCTCCGCTCCAAAACAGGAAGGAACTGTTGCTCGTTACAGACAGGCCTGGAAAACTAACCAGTCCTGGAACAAGGGCAAGCAGGCCAGAAAACCTACTACTGCCCCTAAGACAGCATGAAGGGATGGCCCCCTATCCGGAAACGGATCTAGTGGGGGGCAGACTCTCTCTTCGCCCAGGCGTGAGCAAGAGATGTCCAGGATCCCTGGGCGTTGGAGATCATATCTCAGGGATATCTTCTGGACTTCAAAGCTTCTCCTCCACAAGGGAGATTTCATCTTTCAAGGTTATCAGCAAACCAAATAAAGAAAGAGGCATTTCTACGCTGTGTACAAGACCTCCTAGTAATCGGGGTGATCCACCCAGTTCCGCGGACGGAACAAGGGCAAGGATTTTACTCAAATCTGTTTGTAGTTCCCAAGAAAGAGGGAACCTTCAGACCAATCTTGGACTTAAAGATCTTAAACAAATTCCTAAGAGTTCCATCATTCAAAATGGAAACTATTCGAACCATCCTACTCATGATCCAAGAGGGTCAGTACATGACCACAGTGGACTTAAAGGATGCCTACCTTCACATACCGATTCACAAAGATCATTATCGGTACCTAAGATTTGCCTTTCTAAACAGGCATTACCAGTTTGTAGCTCTTCCCTTCGGGTTAGCTACGGCCCCGAGAATTTTTACAAAGGTTCTGGGCTCACTTCTGGCGGTTCTAAGACCGCGAGGCATAGCTGTGGCTCCGTATCTAGACGACATTCTGATACAAGCGTCAAGTTTTCAAATTGCCAAGTCTCATACAGAGATAGTTCTGGCATTTCTGAGGTCGCATGGGTGGAAGGTGAACGTGGAAAAGAGTTCTCTATCCCCACTCACAAGAGTCTCCTTCCTAGGGACTCTTATAGATTCTGTAGAGATGAAAATTTACCTGACGGAGTCCAGGTTATCAAAACTTCTAAATGCTTGCCGTGTCCTTCATTCCATTCCACGCCAGTCAGTGGCTCAGTGCATGGAAGTAATTGGCTTAATGGTAGCGGCAATGGACATAGTGCCATTTGCGCGCCTGCATCTCAGACCGCTGCAATTATGCATGCTAAGTCAGTGGAATGGGGATTACTCAGATTTGTCCCCTCTACTAAATCTTGATCAAGTGAGCAGAGATTCTCTTCTCTGGTGGCTTTCTCTGGTCCATCTGTCCAAGGGTATGACCTTTCGCAGGCCAGATTGGACGATTGTAACAACAGATGCCAGCCTTCTAGGTTGGGGCGCAGTCTGGAACTCCCTGAAGGCTCAGGGATCGTGGACTCAGGAGGAGAGACTCCTCCTAATAAATATTCTGGAGTTAAGAGCAATATTCAATGATCTTCTAGCATGGCCTCAGTTAGCAACACTGAGGTTCATCAGATTTCAGTCGGACAACATCACGACTGTGGCTTACATCAACCATCAAGGGGGAACCAGGAGTTCCCTAGCGATGTTAGAAGTCTCAAGGATAATTCGCTGGGCAGAGTCTCACTCTTGCCACCTGTCAGCGATTTACATCCCAGGCGTGGAGAACTGGGAGGCGGACTTTCTAAGTCGCCAGACTTTTCATCCGGGGGAGTGGGAACTTCATCCGGAGGTGTTCGTTCAGCTGGTTCATCGTTGGGGCAAACCAGAACTGGATCTCATGGCGTCTCGCCAGAACGCCAAGCTTCCTCGTTACGGATCCAGGTCCAGGGACCCGGGAGCGGCGCTGATAGATACTCTAGCAGCCCCTTGGGTTTTCAACATGGCTTATGTGTTTCCACCGTTTCCGCTGCTGCCTCGACTGATTGCCAAGATCAAACAGGAGAGAGCATCAGTGATTCTGATAGCGCCTGCGTGGCCACGCAGGACCTGGTATGCAGACCTAGTGGACATGTCGTCCTGTCCACCATGGTCTCTGCCTCTGAGGCAGGACCTTCTAATACAAGGTCCTTTCAACCATCCAAATCTAATTTCTCTGAGGCTGACTGCATGGAGATTGAACGCTTGATCCTATCAAAGTGTGGCTTCTTGGAGTCAGTTATTGATACCTTAATACAGGCACGGAAGCCTGTTACCAGAAAAATTTACCATAAGATATGGCGTAAATATTTATATTGGTGCGAATCCAAGAGTTACTCATGGAGTAAGGTTAGGATTCCTAGGATATTGTCCTTTATACAAGAGGGTTTAGAAAAGGGCTTATCTGCTAGTTCGTTAAAGGGACAGATTTCTGCTCTGTCTATTCTTTTACACAAACGTCTGGCAGAAGTTCCAGACGTCCAGGCTTTTTGTCAGGCTTTGGCTAGGATTAAGCCTGTGTTTAAGACTGTTGCTCCGCCGTGGAGCTTAAACTTGGTTCTTAAAGTTCTTCAAGGTGTTCCGTTTGAACCCCTTCATTCCATTGATATTAAGCTTTTATCTTGGAAAGTTCTGTTTTTGATGGCTATCTGCCTTACATTGTGATTCTCCTTATCTGATTTTCCATTCAGACAAGGTAGTTCTGCGTACTAAACCTGGGTTTTTACCTAAGGTAGTTTCTAACTGGAATATCAATCAGGAGATTGTTGTTCCATCATTATGTCCTAATCCTTCTTCAAAGAAGGAACGACTTTTGCATAATCTGGACGTAGTCCGTGCCCTGAAGTTCTATTTACAGGCAACTAAAGATTTTCGTCAAACTTCTTCCCTGTTTGTCGTTTACTCTGGACAGAGGAGAGGTCAAAAAGCTTCGGCAACCTCTCTCTCCTTTTGGCTTCGTAGCATAATACGTTTAGCCTATGAGACTGCTGGACAGCAGCCCCCTGAAAGAATTACAGCTCATTCCACTAGAGCTGTGGCTTCCACCTGGGCCTTTAAGAATGAGGCCTCTGTTGAACAGATTTGCAAGGCTGCTACTTGGTCTTGGCTTCACACCTTTTCAAAATTTTACAAATTTGACACTTTTGCTTCTTCGGAGGCTGTTTTTGGGAGAAAGGTTCTACAGGCAGTGGTTCCTTCCGTTTAAGTTCCTGCCTTGTCCCTCCCATCATCCGTGTACTTTAGCTTTGGTATTGGTATCCCATAAGTAATGGATGACCCGTGGACTGAATACACTTAACAAGAGAAAACATAATTTATGCTTACCTGATAAATTTATTTCTCTTGTAGTGTATTCAGTCCACGGCCCGCCCTGTCTTTTTTAAGGCAGATCTAAATTTTAATTAAAACTCCAGTCACCACTGCACCCTATGGTTTCTCCTTTCTTGTCTTGTTTCGGTCGAATGACTGGATATGACATGTGAGGGGAGGAGCTATATAGCAGCTCTGCTTTGGATGATCCTCTTGCAACTTCCTGTTGGGAGGGGAATATATCCCATAAGTAATGGATGACCCGTGGACTGAATACACTACAAGAGAAATAAATTTATCAGGTAAGAATAAATTATGTTTTATGTAAGAACTTACCTGATAAATTAATTTCTTTCACATTGGCAAGAGTCCATGAGGCCCACCCCTTTTTTATGGTGGTTATGATTTTTTTTTGTATAAAGCACAATTGTTTCCAAATTCCTTTGTTGATGCTTTTTACTCCTTTCTTCATCACCCCACTACTTGGCTATTCGTTAAACTGAATTGTGGGTGTGGTGAGGGGTGTATTTATAGGCATTTTGAGGTTTGTGAAACTTTGCCCCTCCTGGTAGGATTGTATATCCCATACGTCACTAGCTCATGGACTCTTGCCAATATGAATGAAATGAATTTATCAGGTAAGTTCTTACATAAATTATGTTTTTTTTGGTTTAGTTTTTTAATTGTATGTTCTATCCGAATAATAAAACGTCATTTTAACTTCTATGTCTGTGTCTCCATAGCCCCACAAAGAATGTGTTCTACATTCATTATTATAGCTTATATACCATATCCATCCACATACAAGAGGAGCAAAGCAGCAATATGCTGACAGAAAGGGACAGTCTAGTCAAAATAAAACTTTCAAGATTCAGATAGGGCACACAATTTTAAACACCTTTCAAATTCACTTTTATCATCAAATTTACTTTATTTTTTTGTTATTCTTAGTTGAAAACTAAACCTAGGTAGGATCATAAACTGATTTTTTAATCTCTTAAAGGCCGCCTCTTATCCAAATGCATTTTACAGTTGCTCACAGTTAGAGAGCGTTAGTTCATGTGTGCCATATAGATAAAATTGTGCTCACGCCTGTGGAGTTACTTATGAGAGGGCACTGTTTGGCTAAAATGCAAGTCTGTGGAAAAAAATGAAATAATTGGGCAGTCTGCAGAGGCTTAGATACAAGGTAATCACAGAGGTAAAACCTGTTTTAATATAACTATGTTGGTTATGCAAAATTGAGGAATGGGAAATAAAGGTATTAGCTATTTTTTTTAAACAGTAACATTTCTGGAGTAAGCTGTCCCTTTAATATCGCAAAACCAATTACAAAAGAGCTGGTATTGTCCACCCACCTCACAAGTGCGCAGACATATTAGGAAGCAGTGTTTGCAAACCAGTGCTACGAGGGTTCCACAGCCGTATGCACAGCTTCGTAACTAAAGCCCAGTAACTTGTCAAATGAGCGCCTTATATTTTTACAGAGAGCTATGATTTTTATTAGGAGCATCTCTTTTCCTATGTAAATCTTTTATGTGTATAGGCTATTACCTTAGGCCTAGATTTAGAGTTCGGCGGTAAAAGGGCTGTTAACGCTCCGCGGGTTTTTTTCTGGCCGCACCATAAATTTAACTCTGGTATCGAGAGTTCAAACAAATGCTGCGTTAGGCTCCAAAAAAGGAGCGTAGAGCATTTTTACCGCAAATGCAACTCTCGATACCAGAGTTGCTTACGGACGCGGCCGGCATCAAAAACGTGCTCGTGCACGATTCTCCCATAGGAAACAATGGGGCTGTTTGAGCTGAAAAAAAACCTAACACCTGCAAAAAAGCAGCGTTCAGCTCCTAACGCAGCCCCATTGTTTCCTATGGGGAAACACTTCCTATGTCTGCACCTAACACCCTAACATGTACCCCGAGTCTAAACACCCCTAACCTTACACTTATTAACCCCTAATCTGCCGCCCCCGCTATCGCTGACCCCTGCATTACACTTTTAACCCCTAATCTGCCGCTCCGTAAACCGCCGCCACCTACGTTATCCCTATGTACCCCTAATCTGCTGCCCTAACATCGCCGACCCCTATGTTATATTTATTAACCCCTAATCTGCCCCCCACAACGTCGCCGACACCTACCTACACTTATTAACCCCTAATCTGCCGAGCGGACCTGAGCGCTACTATAATAAAGTTATTAACCCCTAATCCGCCTCACTAACCCTATCATAAATAGTATTAACCCCTAATCTGCCCTCCCTAACATCGCCGACACCTACCTTCAATTATTAACCCCTAATCTGCCGACCGGAGCTCACCGCTATTCTAATAAATGTATTAACCCCTAAAGCTAAGTCTAACCCTAACACTAACACCCCCCTAAGTTAAATATAATTTTTATCTAACGAAATAAATTAACTCTTATTAAATAAATAATTCCTATTTAAAGCTAAATACTTACCTGTAAAATACATCCTAATATAGCTACAATATAAATTATAATTATATTATAGCTATTTTAGGATTAATATTTATTTTACAGGCAACTTTGTAATTATTTTAACCAGGTACAATAGCTATTAAATAGTTAAGAACTATTTAATAGTTACCTAGTTAAAATAATTACAAATTTACCTGTAAAATAAATCCTAACCTAAGATATAATTAAACCTAACACTACCCTATCAATAAAATAATTAAATAAACTACCTACAATTACCTACAATTAACCTAACACTACACTATCAATAAATTAATTAAACACAATTGCTACAAATAAATAACATTAAATAAACTATCTAAAGTACAAAAAATAAAAAAGAACTAAGTTACAGAAAATAATAAAATATTTACAAACATAAGAAAAATATTACAACAATTTTAAACTAATTACACCTACTCTAAGCCCCCTAATAAAATAACAAAGCCCCCCAAAATAAAAAATTCCCTACCCTATTCTAAAATACAAATATTACAAGCTCTTTTACCTTACCAGCCCTGAACAGGGCCCTTTGCGGGGCATGCCCCAAGAATTTCAGCTCTTTTGCCTGTAAAAAAAAACATACTATACCCCCCCCCCAACATTACAACCCACCACCCACATACCCCTAATCTAACCCAAACCCCCCTTAAATAAACCTAACACTACCCCCCTGATGATCTTCCTACCTTGTCTTCACCATGCCAGGTTCACCGATCCGTCCTGGCTCCAAGATCTTCATCTAACCCAAGCGGGGGCTAGACATCCACTGAAGAAGTCCAGAAGAGGGTCCAAAGTCTTCCTCCTATCCGGCAAGAAGAGGACATCCGGACCGGCAAACATCTTCTCCAAGCGGCATCTTCTATCTTCTTCCATCCGATGACGACCGGCTCCATCTTGAAGACCTCCAGCGCGGATCCATCCTCTTCTTCCGACGACTAGACGACGAATGACGGTTCCTTTAAGGGACGTCATCCAAGATGGCGTCCCTCGAATTCCGATTGGCTGATAGGATTCTATCAGCCAATCGGAATTAAGGTAGGAATTTTCTGATTGGCTGATGGAATCAGCCAATCAGAATATAGTTCAATCCGATTGGCTGATCCAATCAGCCAATCAGATTGAGCTCGCATTCTATTGGCTGTTCCGATCAGCCAATAGAATGCGAGCTCAATCTGATTGGCTGATTGGATCAGCCAATCGGATTGAACTATATTCTGATTGGCTGATTCCATCAGCCAATCAGAAAATTCCTACCTTAATTCCGATTGGCTGATAGAATCCTATCAGCCAATCGGAATTCGAGGGACGCCATCTTGGATGACGTCCCTTAAAGGAACCGTCATTCGTCGTCTAGTCGTCGGAAGAAGAGGATGGATCCGCGCTGGAGGTCTTCAAGATGGAGCCGGTCGTCATCGGATGGAAGAAGATAGAAGATGCCGCTTGGAGAAGATGTTTGCCGGTCCGGATGTCCTCTTCTTGCCGGATAGGAGGAAGACTTTGGACCCTCTTCTGGACTTCTTCAGTGGATGTCTAGCCCCCGCTTGGGTTAGATGAAGATCTTGGAGCCAGGACGGATCGGTGAACCTGGCATGGTGAAGACAAGGTAGGAAGATCATCAGGGGGGTAGTGTTAGGTTTATTTAAGGGGGGTTTGGGTTAGATTAGGGGTATGTGGGTGGTGGGTTGTAATGTTGGGGGGGGGTATAGTATGTTTTTTTTTACAGGCAAAAGAGCTGAAATTCTTGGGGCATGCCCCGCAAAGGGCCCTGTTCAGGGCTGGTAAGGTAAAAGAGCTTGTAATATTTGTATTTTAGAATAGGGTAGGGAATTTTTTATTTTGGGGGGCTTTGTTATTTTATTAGGGGGCTTAGAGTAGGTGTAATTAGTTTAAAATTGTTGTAATATTTTTCTTATGTTTGTAAATATTTTATTATTTTCTGTAACTTAGTTCTTTTTTATTTTTTGTACTTTAGATAGTTTATTTAATGTTATTTATTTGTAGCAATTGTGTTTAATTAATTTATTGATAGTGTAGTGTTAGGTTAATTGTAGGTAATTGTAGGTAGTTTATTTAATTATTTTATTGATAGGGTAGTGTTAGGTTTAATTATATCTTAGGTTAGGATTTATTTTACAGGTAAATTTGTAATTATTTTAACTAGGTAACTATTAAATAGTTCTTAACTATTTAATAGCTATTGTACCTGGTTAAAATAATTACAAAGTTGCCTGTAAAATAAATATTAATCCTAAAATAGCTATAATATAATTATAATTTATATTGTAGCTATATTAGGATGTATTTTACAGGTAAGTATTTAGCTTTAAATAGGAATTATTTATTTAATAAGAGTTAATTTATTTCGTTAGATAAAAATTATATTTAACTTAGGGGGGTGTTAGTGTTAGGGTTAGACTTAGCTTTAGGGGTTAATACATTTATTAGAATAGCGGTGAGCTCCGGTCGGCAGATTAGGGGTTAATAATTGAAGGTAGGTGTCGGCGATGTTAGGGAGGGCAGATTAGGGGTTAATACTATTTATGATAGGGTTAGTGAGGCGGATTAGGGGTTAATAACTTTATTATAGTAGCGCTCAGGTCCGCTCGGCAGATTAGGGGTTAATAAGTGTAGGTAGGTGTCGGCGACGTTGTGGGGGGCAGATTAGGGGTTAATAAATATAACATAGGGGTCGGCGATGTTAGGGGTAGCAGATTAGGGGTACATAGGGATAACGTAGGTGGCGGCGATTTGCGGTCGGAAGATTAGGGGTTAATTATTTTAAGTAGCTTGCGGCGACGTTGTGGGGGGCAAGTTAGGGGTTAATAGATATAATACAGGGGTCGGCGGTGTTAGGGGCAGCAGATTAGGGGTACATAAGTATAACGTAGGTGGCGGTCGGCAGATTAGGGGTTAAAAATTTTAATCGAGTGGCGGCGATGTGGGGGGACCTCGGTTTAGGGGTACATAGGTAGTTTATGGGTGTTAGTGTAGTTTAGGGTACAGTAGTTAAGAGCTTTATAAACCGGCGTTAGCCAGAAAGCTCTTAACTCCTGCTATTTTCAGGCGGCTGGAATCTTGTCGTTAGAGCTCTAACGCTCACTGCAGAAACGACTCTAAATACCAGCGTTAGAAAGATCCCATTGAAAAGATAGGCTACGCAAATGGCGTAGGGGGATCTGCGGTATGGAAAAGTCGCGGCTGAAAAGTGAGCGTTAGACCCTTTAATCACTGACTCCAAATACCAGCGGGCGCCCAAAACCAGCGTTAGGAGCCTCTAACGCTGGTTTTGACGGCTACCGCCGAACTCTAAATCTAGGCCTTAGTCTTTTGAAATTATAGCTGACAATCCTAAAAATCGTGTGCTGTGGAGACTCCTTTCTGTTTATGGAGATACAATGTCACTGTACAATATTAGACAATGATATAACAGTATATAACAGAAATAATGAAGCAAAGGTATTAGAGTTACTATGTAAATATGGGGATAATTTTGTCTAAAAACAGGACCCTCATTTGTATTCTACGTTGCTTTTCATCCATTGGAAGGTAGTTATTAGAGGACAAAAAAAACATATGTAAAATAATACAGAAAATCATTAAAGGGTCATAATACCCAAATTTTTTTTTTTCATGGTTTAGAAAGAGAATGCATTTTTAAACATCTTTCTAATTTACTTCTATTATCTAATTTGTTTTATTCTCTTGATATTCTTTGCTGAAAATCAAATATAGATATGCTCAGTAGCTGCTGATTGGTTGCTGCACATAGAAGTCTCATGTGATTGGCTCACCCATGTGCACTGCTTTTTCTTCAAATAAGGATATCTCAAAAATGAAGCAAAATAAATAATAGAAGTAAATTGTAATGTTGTTTAAATTTGTATGTTCTATCTGAATCGTGAAAGAAAGATTTTGGGTTTAGTGGCCCTTTAAGTATTTAAGCTAGTTAAATCTTAGGCAAAATGATATAGTTTCTCTAAAGTAACATAAAAGTAAAACTGATTGCACATGAAGACCTCTTTACCCAGCTAATTTACCTTTTGTACCCAATTTACAATCTCACCTAATATTTGATTGAAATTGGGAACTTGGTATGAGGTTCTCTTTCATTTGTATTGCTCGCTGTTTGTTATGTTTTAATGGAAACATACTGGGTCTGGTTTGTATGGACTGAAGTTCTTTACTTTTGCTGCACAATATTTTAAATCCCTCCTAAATGCTTTATTCCTATTGCTTTGTTCCTGAAACAGTTCAACAATCAGCTCCAAGTGAGTGATTTTTTTTTTTTTTTTTGTAAGGCTTTAAAATTTTTGAAAGGATATACTAATGATAAAATGCTGTAATTTATTACAGAATTTTATTTTGGCAGTTTTGTCACTTGCAAGCTGTGTTTTAACCTTCACACAGCTAAACTAAAGGAACAAAATGGTAAAAACTGAAATGTGCAGAAGTGAATTTCAATTTTAAAATGATTGTAAACTTTGGCTATTGAATCCACACTATCTATATAATTATTCATAAAAATAATTAATATTCTTAAAATAATTACCATTTAGTAACTAACTATCGCAACGTTTCACCGCATCTCATATTTTTTTTTTGTGTGTGTTTGTGTTTGATGGCTAATTCGGTTTCAGCCAATCGTTGAATGCCCCCTTTGGCTGAAACAATTGGCTGAAGCTGGGTTTGTCATCAAATACAAAAATAGAGTATGAGATGCAGGCAGAGGAATGGTGCAATGTTTAGGATTACTAAATGATAATTATTTTTAAGAATGTATCATCTTTTATTATTTTTTATGAATGTGGCTTCAATAGCCAAAGTATTGGTAGTAATTTTCTAGTAAAGTCTATTCCTGTTTTAGTCGTATGCATATATGCTTTGCATTCCCTGTGCACACTCATTGGCTTTGTTTGTGTCATAAGCGCCACCTCTTAGTCCCTGAATACTCTGAGCACATGTGATATTTATAACATTACTGTATGGGACATGCATAGGATATGTTCATATGCTACTGAGACTG
Organism: Bombina bombina; assembly: GCF_027579735.1. NCBI lineage: Eukaryota > Metazoa > Chordata > Amphibia > Anura > Bombinatoridae > Bombina > Bombina bombina. The sequence goes on along the minus strand of NC_069503.1, from coordinate 1,028,670,732 downwards.
TAATAGTTTTACTAGAAGAATTTTCTTTTTTCAGAAGGCGAGAGTCTACGAATATTCCTCTACTGAACCGCTAGGAGGGGGAATATTCCCACACCTGATCAATCATGGACTCTCACAATCATGAAATAAATGAATTTATCAGCTAAATGTGCTAATGGAAATATATTGCTTGTATTCAAAATTAAAGTGCACTCATGCCCATTTCAATATTGACCATAGTGTCTTTTAAACCCATAGCTATTCCCACGGTGGTCATCCAATCAGAAGCAGCATACAAATGTAACTTAACAATCACCATCTTTTGTCTTTTTCAAGAATTGTAATCTGTTTTGGTTTCAAGCGGGACTTTAACTATGTGTTTAATCACTCTGAGTGGTTAAACATATAGTTCATATAGTTATTGAGGAACACTAGTGCTCCAACGAATTAGATCATTTTATTTCTTTCATGTAATTAGCAAGAGTCCATGAGCTAGTGACGTATGGGATATACATTCCTACCAGGAGGGGCAAAGTTTCCCAAACCTTAAAATGCCTATAAATACACCCCTCACCACACCCACAATTCAGTTTTACAAACTTTGCCTCCGATGGAGGTGGTGAAGTAAGTTTGTGCTAGATTCTACGTTGATATGCGCTCCGCAGCAAGTTGGAGCCCGGTTTTCCTCTCAGCGTGCAGTGAATGTCAGAGGGATGTGAGGAGAGTATTGCCTATTTGAATGCAGTGATCTCCTTCTACGGGGTCTATTTCATAAGTTCTCTGTTATCGGTCGTAGAGATTCATCTCTTACCTCCCTTTTCAGATCGACGATATACTCTTATATATACCATTACCTCTGCTGATTCTCATTTCAGTACTGGTTTGGCTTTCTACAAACATGTAGATGAGTGTCCTGGGGTAAGTAAATCTTATTTTCTATGACACTCTAAGCTATGGTTGGGCACTTTGTTTATAAAGTTCTAAATATATGTATTCAAACATTTATTTGCCTTGACTCAGAATGTTCAACTTTCCTTATTTTTCAGACAGTCAGTTTCATATTTGGGATAATGCATTTGAATTAATCATTTTTTCTTACCTTCAAAAATTTGACTCTTTTTTTTCCTGTGGGCTGTTAGGCTCGCGGGGGCTGAAAATGCTTCATTTTATTGCGTCATTCTTGGCGCGGACTTTTTTGGCGCAAAAATTCTTTTCCGTTTCCGGCGTCATACGTGTCGCCGGAAGTTGCGTCATTTTTTGACGTTATTTTGCGCCAAAAATGTCGGCGTTCCGGATGTGGCGTCATTTTTGGCGCCAAAAGCATTTAGGCGCCAAATAATGTGGGCGTCTTATTTGGCGCTAAAAAATAAGGGCGTCGCTTTTGTCTCCACATTATTTAAGTCTTATTTTTTCATTGCTTCTGGTTGCTAGAAGCTTGTTCTTTGGCATTTTTTTCCCATTCCTGAAACTGTCATTTAAGGAATTTGATCAATTTTGCTTTATATGTTGTTTTTTCTCTTACATATTGCAAGATGTCTCACGTTGCATCTGAGTCAGAAGATACTACAGGAAAATCGCTGTCTAGTGCTGGAGCTACCAAGCTAAGTGTATCTGCTATAATTTTTGGTATCTGTTTCTCCAGCTGTTGTTTGTATTGCATGTCATGACAAACTTATTAATGCAGATAAAATTTCCTTTAGTACTGTTACATTACCTGTTGCTGTTCCTTCAACATCTAATTTTCAGAGTGTTCCTGATAAACATAAGAGATTTTATTTTTTAAATCCATTAAGAAGGCTATGTCTGTTATTTCTCCTTCTAGTTTACATAAAAGTCTTTTAAAAACTTCTCTTTTTTCAGATGAATTTTTAAATGAACATCATCATTCTGATACTGATAATGGTTCTTCTGGTTCAGAGGTTTCTGTCTCAGAGGTTGATGCTGATAAATCTTTGTATTTGTTCAAGATGGAATTTATTCGTTCTTTATTTAAAGAAGTATTAATTGCATTAGAAATAGAGGATTCTGGTCCTCTTGATACTCCTTCTAAACGTTTAAGCAATTATATCCTGTGCCATCTGACAGATTAGAGTTTTTTTGGGACAAAATCCCTAAGGTTATGGGGCTGTCTCTACTCCTGCTAAATGTGCTACTATTCCTACGGCAGATAGTAATTCATTTAAGGATCCTTTAGATAGGAAAATTGAATCCTTTCTAAGAAAAGCTTACTTATGTTCAGGTAATCTTCTTAGACCTGCTATATTTTTAGCGGATGTTGCTGCAGCTTCAACTTTTTGGTTAGAAGCTTTAGCGCAACAAGTAACAGATCATAATTTTATTATTATTATTCTATAACATGCTAATAATTTTATTGGTGATACCATCTTTTGATATCATTAGAGTTGATGTCAGGTATATGTCTCTAGCTATTTTAGCTAGAAAAGCTTTATGGATTAAACTTGGAATGCTGATATGTCTTCTAAGTCAACTTTGCTTTCCTTTTCTTTCCAGGGTAATAAATTATTATTTCAACTGTTTCTGGAAGGAAGGGAACTTTTTTACCAAAGGATAAAAAATCTAAGGTAAATTTAGGTCTAATAATCATTTTCGTTCCTTTCCTCACAATAAGGAACAAAAGCCTGATCCTTCATCCTCAGGAGCGGTATCAGTTTGGAAACTATTTCCAGTTTGGAATATATCCAAGCCTTATAGAAAACCTATAGCCAGCTCCTAAGTACCCATGAAGGTGCGGACCTTATTCCAGCTCAGCTGGTATGGGGCAGATTACGTTTTCTTCAAAGAAATTTTGATCAATTCCGTTCTCAATTTCTGGTTTCAGAACATTGTTTCAGAAAGGTACAGAATTGGCTTCAGTTAAGGCCTCCTGCTAAGAGATTTTTTTTTCTTTCCCGTGTCCCAGTTAACACAGCAAAGGCTCAGCATTTCTGAAATGTGTTTCAGATCTAGAGTTGGCTGGAGTAATTATGCCAGTTCCAGTTCTGGAACAGGGGCTGGGGTTTTATTTTATCTCTTCATTGTACCAAAGAAGGTCAATTCCTTCAGACCAGTTCCGGATCTATCAATATTGAATCGTTATGTAAGGATACCAACATTCAGTTTCTGTAGGACTGTCCTGCCTTTTGTTTAGCAAGGGCATTATATGTCTACAATAGATTTACAGGATGTGTATCTGCATATTCCGATTCATCCAGATCACTTTTAGTGTCTGAGATTCTCTTTTTAGACAAGCATTACCAGTTTTGTGGCTCTACCGTTTGGCCTAGCCTCAGTTCCAAGAATTTTTTTCAAAGGTTCTCGGTGACCTTCTTTCTGTAATCAGAGAACAGGGTTTTGGTATTTCCTTATTGGACGATATCTGGGTACTTGCTCAGTCTTCTCATTTTCGAAGAATCTCATACGAATCGACTTGTGTTGTTTCTTCAAGTTCATGGTTGGAGGATCAATTTACCAATCAGTTCATTGATTCCTCAGACAAGGGTAACCTTTTTAGGCTTCTAGAATAGATTCAGTGTCTATGACTCTGTCCTTGTCAGACAAGAGAAGTTTAACATTGATTTCAGCTTGTCAAAACCTTCAGTCACAATCATTCCCTTTGGTAGCCTTATGCATGGAAATTTTAGGTCTTAGGACTGCCGCATCAGATGCGATCTCCTTTGCTCGTTTTCACATGCGACCTCTTCAGCTCTGTATGCTGAACCAATGGTGCAGGGATTACTCAAAGATATCTCAATTAATATCTTTAAACCGATTATACGACACTCTCTGACATGGTGGACAGATCACCATCGTTTAGTTCAGGGGGCTTCTTTGTTCTTCCGACCTGGACTATAATCTCAACAGATGCAAGTCTTACAGGTTGGGGAGCTGTGTGGGGGTATCTGACGGCACAAGGGGTTTGGGAATCTCAGGAGGTGAGATTTCCGATCAATATTTTGGAACTCCGTGCAATTTCAGAGCTCTTCAGTCTTAGCCTCTTCTGAAGAGAGAGTTGTTAATTTGTTTTCAGATAGACAATGTCACAACTGTGGCATACATCAATCATCAAGGAGGGACTCACAGTCCTCTGGCTATGAAAGAAGTATCTCGAATTTTGGTTTGGGCGGAATCCAGCTCCTGTCTAATCTCTGCGGTTCATATCCCAGGTATGGACAATTGGAAAGCGGATTATCTCAGTCGCCAAACGTTGCACCTGGGCGAATGGTCTTCACCCAGAGGTATTTCCTCAGATTGTTCAAATGTGGGAACTCCCAGAAATAGATCTGATGGCTTCTCATCTAAACAAGAAACTTCCCTGGTATCTGTCCGGATCCAGGGATCCTCGGGCGGAGGCAGTGGATGCATTATCTCTTCCTTACAAGTGTCATCCTGCCTATATCTTTCCGCCTCTAGTTCTTCTTCCAAGGGTATTCTCCAATATTCTAAAGGAATGCTCGTTTGTCCTGCTGGTAGCTCCAGCATGGCCTCACAGGTTTTGGTATGCGGATCTTGTCCGGATGGCCTCTTGCCAGCTGTGGACTCTTCCGTTAAGACCAGTCTTTCCGTCTCAAGGTTCTTTTTTCCATCAGGATCTCAAAACCTTAATTTTAAGGTGTGGAGTTTGAACGCTTGATTCTTGGTCAAAGAGGTTTCTCTGACTCTGTGATTGATACTATGTGACAGGCTCGTAAATCTGTATCTAGAGAGATATATTATAGAGTCTGGAAGACTTATATTTCTTCAGGATGGTTTAGATAAAGGTTTGTCCGCAAGTTTCTTGAAAGACAAATCTCTGCTCTTTCTGTTCTTTTTCACAGAAGGATTGCTAATCTTCCTGATATTCATTGTTTTGTACAAGCTTTGGTTCGTATAAAACCTGTCATTAAGTCAATTTCTCCTCCTTGGAGTTTGAATTTGGTTCTTGGGGCTCTTCAAGCTCCTCCTTTTGAACCCATGCATTCTTTGGTCATTATATTACTTTTTTGTTTCTTTTGGCCATCTCTTCTGCCAGAAGAGTCTCTGAATTATCTACTCTTTTTTGTGAGTCTCCTTTTCTGATTTTGCATCAGGATAAGGCGGTGCTGCGAACTTCTTTTGAATTTTTTACCTAAGGTTGTGAATTCTAACAACATTAGTAGAGAAATTGTGGTTCCTTCATTATGTCCTAATCCTATGAATTCTAAGGAGAAATCATTGCATTCTTTGGATGCTGTTAGAGCTTTGTAATATTATGTTGAAGCTATTAAGTCTTTCCGAAAGACTTCTAGTCTATTTGTCATCTTTTCCGGTTCTAGAAAAGACCAGAAAGCTTCTGCCATTTCTTTGGCATCTTGGTTGAAATCTTTATTTCATCATACCTATGTTGAGTCGGGTAACACTCCGCCTCAAAGGATTACAGCTCATTCTACTAGGTTAGTTTCTACTTCCTGGGCGTTTAAGAATGAAGCTTCCGTTGATCAGATTTGCAAAACAGCAACTTGGTCCTCTCTGCATACTTTTACTAAATTCTACCATTTTGATGTGTTTTCTTCTTCTGAAGCAGTTTTTGGTAGAAACGTACTTCAGGCAGTGGTTTCAGTTTGAATCTTCTGCTTATGTTTTTTCATTAAAATTTTTATTCTGGGTGTGGATTATTTTCAGCAGGAATTGGCTGTCTTTATTTTATCCCTCCCTCTCTAGTGACTCTTGTGTGGAAAGATCCACATCTTGGGTAATCATTATCCCATACGTCACTAGCTCATGGACTCTTGCTAATTACATGAAAGAAAACATAATTTATGTAAGAACTTACCTGATAAATTCATTTCTTTCATATTAGCAAGAGTCCATGAGGCCCGCCCTTTTTTGTGGTGGTTTTGATTTTTTTGTATAAAGCACAATTATTCCAATTCCTTATTTTTTTTATGCTTTCGCACTTTTTTCTTATCACCCCACTTCTTGGCTATTCGTTAAACTGAATTGTGGGTGTGGTGAGGGGTGTATTTATAGGCATTTTAAGGTTTGGGAAACTTTGCCCCTCCTGGTAGGAATGTATATCCCATACGTCACTAGCTCATGGACTCTTGCTAATATGAAAGAAATGAATTTATCAGGTAAGTTCTTACATAAATTATGTTTTTATCATTAGCATATCCATACTGTTGTCATGGTTTGTATTTGTATAGCCTACTTCTAAAAAGCTTTTCAGAGCTGGACTTCTAGTTGTGTTTTTAAATGTTAAAGGGACATAAAACCCACATTTTTTTTTTCTTTCATGATTCAGATAGAGCATACAATTTTAAACAACTTTCCAATTTGCTTCTGTTATCAAATTTTCTTAGTTCTCTTGTTATCCTTTGTTGAAAAGCAAGGATGTAAGCTCAAAAGTGTGCATGAGTGTGCAGCACTATATGGCAGCAGTTTTGCAACAATGTTGTACATTTGCAGGAGCACTAGATGGCAGCACTATTTCCTGTCATGTAGTGCTTCAGACATGTGCACAGTACATACCTAGGTGTCTCTTCAACAAAGAATATCATGTAAAGGAAGCAAATTTGATAATAGAAGTAAATTGGAAACTTTTTTCTAAATTGTATTCTCTATCTGAATAATGAAATAAATATTTTGGGTTTAATGTCCCTTTAACGGGATGCTGTCACTTTACTTTTTTTCTATGGCAATTACAGAAGTGGCGCGAATAAGACCTAACCCTGCACAATTCTGTTATAATTCTTAGGAATGTGTTAAGTGAATTTAGGTCACACGTCTTCAGTCTGTCTAGAGATTCCACTTTGATGGATAATCTATATTCTGTCACCCAGAGTAAAAGAATGGCCATTTTAAAATTAACCTATGTATTGTAACGTGTACTTCAAATTTGTCTGACTGCATACTTATATATATATATATATATATATATATATATATATATATATATATATATATATATATATGTGTGTGTGTGTATATACTGTATATATATAATTTGTTTTTCTCTGCAACTAGCACATTCCTGACTCTGGGTTAATTTATTGAATATATCCCTGGTTCTTTGTGGAAATATATATAGGTTTGAGGCACTTGGGTCAGTGTAAAAATTACTTATAGACTGAAAGTGGTGAAAAGCTGATTGAGTTGTGGACTCTTTAGATTCCATTGTGCTAGCCCTGAATACAGGTGGATAGGTTCCCTGCTTGGTTTGTCTGCTATAATATAAACAGGGCCCTTTGTTTCAATAGGCTGGACACCCCTAGTTTTAGTTTTTTACATTACTAGTCAAAATTAAATTAAAATTTCATGATTCAGATAGGACATGCAATTCTAAACAACTTTCCAATTATTGTAATCATCAAACTTGCTTTGTTCTCTTGGTATTCTTTGTTGAAAGCTAAACCTAGATAGGCTCATATGCTAATTTCTAAGCCCTTGAAGTCCACCTCTTATCTCAGTGCATTGTGACAGCTTTTCACAGCTAGACAGCGCTAGTTCATGTGTGCCATATAGATACCATTGTGCTCACTCCCATAGCGTTAGCACTGACTTGCTAAAATGCAAGTCTATCAAAAAAACTGAAATAAGGGTGCAGTCTGCAGAGGCTTAGATACAAGATAATCAGAGGTAAAAAGTGTATTAATATAACAGTGTTGGCTATGCAAAACTGTGGAATTGATATTAAAGGGATTATCTATCTTTTTGGACAAACATTTTCAAGTAGACTGTCCCTTTAATTGCTGGTATACACAATATACATATGTAAGAAATAACTTTAATGAAGCTTTAATATTATCAGGAAAAAAAAAGGGAAAACTAACTGAAAGCAGCACAAATGTTCTACGTTCTGACCTACTTATTCCTCTCTATAGCTGTGGCAGAAGTGAAGCTTCGAGATGACCAGTACACGCTAGATCACATGCGCGCCTTTGGCATGTACAATTATCTGCACTGTAACCCCTGGGTTCCTGACAGCATGTTCTTTGTGGACCAGATGCGAAGAGTAATGAACTTTACTGTTACGCTGGTAAGACTGTTTTGTTTGTTTTTGCGTAGAATCCCCCGTACCCCCTGAAATGTTAATACTTGTATGATAAAGTATTTTAATGCAAATAATCAGAATTTGTTGTTACATCTCTAATTGCTAAGTACATTTTGATTATTAAACACCCACTCTCTTTTTATCACAAACCCACCTATGTATAAAAAAAAAACATTTTAATTGCCATTGCCTTACCTAATGTCTCCATTAATCCATTTCCTAACTATGCTGCACGTAATGCCTTTTAATCTTCTGTTTTTCATATTCTAGCAGTGATTGCTCCTCTCCTCCTCCTGCCTTTCACACAAAGCACTTATTGAATGTACATCTAGTTCTGTTACGCTGTCTATTTCCGACTTCGCTGTGCATGTTTAAACCTTTGCACACAAGGATCTCCTGTTCCATTTGAATTTATAGTTGTTTGACTACTAATTCAGTTTTAGAAGACTTTGCCAGACTAGTGGACTGGGACACTTTAAAAATACAAAACTTAAAAAAAGAAATACAATATTTGCATTACCATAACATTACAAAATATTTTTTTTTTCTTATTTTTTTTTGTTTCTGTTCAAGTAATGCTTTTTCTCACCTCCCAACATTTAAAATAGCCAAAAATGGACACTTTTACCCCAATTAATAGAGCTCCACTGCCCCCCCCACAGGTACTATACAGCATATCCCAAGAGGACACATACATATCTACACACATTTACACACATGCACATACATATTTAGACACACATACATACACACACATTCACACACACGCACATACATTTCTTTCATGTAATTGGCAAGATTCCATGAGCTAGTGACATATGGGATATACATTCCTACCAGGAGGGGGCAAAGTTTCCCAAACTTCAAACCACAGGATTTCTTCTATGATAAGCGCTTCTAAGCATTCTGAAGCCCAATTCCTCTGAGTACAGTGTTTGTCAGAGGGATGTGAAGAGAGTATCGCCTATTGATTTTTATGGTTTCTCTCACAGGAAATCTTTTCAAGGGTTCTCTGTTATCGGTCGTAGGGATTCATCTCCTACCTCCCTTTTCAGATAGACAATAAACTCTTATATACCATTACCTCTGCTGATAGTTTTAAGTATTTGGCTATCTGCTATATGTGGATGGGTGTCTTTCGGTAAGTATGTATCATTGTTTCAGACACTCTCAGCTGTGGTTTGGCACTTTATGTATTAATACAAAGTTTTAAATATATGTATTTTACTTATATTTGCCATGAGTCAGGTCTATGTATATTTCCCTTTGCAGTCTAAACATTTTCAGTATAGGAATCATGTTTGGGAAGTTTATTTAAACTTGTTTCTTACCTGGGGTTTAGTCTTTTTCTAATTTGACTTGTTTTTCATTTTTTTCGCGGCAAATCTAGGCTCACAAGGATGCAAAATGCTGTGTTTTATTGTGTCATTCTTGACGCAAATTATTTTTGGCGCAAACTTGCGTCTTTGGCGCAAATTTAGTAATTTCCTGCGTCTTTGTTGACGCTAGTTATTTTGGTGCAAAATCGCGTTTGTTATGATGCAAGATGTGTAATGCGTCATTCTTGGCGCCAAAATTTAGTTATTTTACCCCTCTCCCTCTATTGCTCGCTGTTTTCATGAATTTTGATAGCTAGTATGGCCTTTTTTTTTCTTTTTTTTTATATAAATAAATACTTTCTGTCAGGGTGCCAGGAATCAGACTGAGACGAGAAGTGCAAAAATAATCAAACCTTTATTCATAGCAAAAAATAATAAAAAGTCCACAAGTCAAATAACAAACCAGGAGTCAAAACCAGAGCTGGGAGTCAGACGAGCTGAGTCAGGAGCCAAAGCGAATAGTCAGACGAGCCGGAATCAGGAACAAGGAAAACAGCAGAGTCAGGAACAAGCCAGGGATCAGGAACCAGGAAGGACGTCAGGCAGCCAGGTAATACACAGGAACTCTCACAAACGGGTCTGAGACAACGCAAAGGCAAAGCATACTGAACAGAGGCCCTTTAAATAATAAGTGATGACATCACAATTCTGAGACTGCATCCTGTCTCAAATGGATGATGCACACCAGTCTGGCCATAAAAGGAAGTGTAGGAAATGAGCAGCATCCCCCACAATGCACCATAGTCAGGAAGAGAGGTGAGTAAAATGGCTGCCAGCAGCACATGGGAAACAGGGAAAAAACCCTGACAGTAGGACAAGACTTCAAAAGGTGGCCCTGTAACCCACAATAGAGGCAGAGCCCCTCCCTCCTCCTAAAGGCCTTCTCCGCCGCTGAGAGATGCGCAAATTTCAACTGCATTGGCTCAGCAGTACCTGGTGACTCGGGACCAGGAGGCATGGGAGGGGGAGGAGGCATGGGTGGGAACGAACACGTAGGAGACAACGGAACAGGAGGCTTCTGCAAGCGCTCCTTGAAAGAGGGCCTTTCTCTGAGTCTGATGTCAATAAGGATCAAAAAAGACACCAATGCCTCGAGATCCTCTGGTAAATCTCTGGCAGCAACTTCGTCTTTAATCGCATCAGAGAGCCCATGAAAGAAGGCGGCAACAAGGGCTTCATTGTTGCAACCTACCTCTGCGGCAAGCGTACGGAACTCAATAGCATACTGAGCAACAGATCTTGTACCTTGCTGAATGGACATGACTCATTTAAACATCAGAGTCAGGAACAAGCCAGGGATCAGTCAGCCAGGTAATACACAGGAACTCTCAAACAGGTCTGAGACAACGCAAAGGCAAAGCATACTGAACAGAGGCCCTTTAAATAATAAGTGATGACATCACAATTCTGAGACTGCATCCTGTCTCACATGGATGATGCACACCAGTCTGGCCATAAAAGGAAGTGCAGGAATTGAGCAGCATCCCCCACAATGCACCATAGTCAGGAAGAGAGGTGAGTAAAATGGCTGCCAGCAGCACATGGCAAACAGGGAAAAAACCCTGACAGTACCCTCCCCTCAACGACCCCTCCTCCGCGGGAGGACAAAAGGCTTATTGTGGAAACAGGCATGGAAGGCACGGAGGAGAGTGGGAGCATGAACATCAGAGGAGGGAACCCAAGAACGCTCCTCTGTACCGTAGCCCCTCCAGTGAACCAAATACTGTACACGGCCCCTGGACATACAAGAGTCAATAATGCTGCTGACCTCATACTCCTCATGGTTGTCAACAAAGATAGGACGAGGATAAACCACCCAAGGTCTGCCCCGACAGGAACTTAGGTGTGAGCATTTCCCGGCCGTGTAGGACAAGACTTCAAAAGGTGGCCCTGTAACCCACAATAGAGGCAGAGCCCCTCCCTCCTCCTAAAGGCCCTCTCCACCGCTGAGAGGCACGCAAATTTCAACTGCATTGGCTCAGCAGTATCTGGTGACTCGGGACCGGGAGGCATGGGTGGGAACGAACACGTAGGAGACAACGGAACAGGAGGCTTCCGAAAGCGCTCCTTGAAAGAGGACCTTTCTCTGAGTCTGATGTCAATTAGGATCAAAAAAGACACCAATGCCTTGAGATCCTCTGGTAAATCTCTGGCAGCAACTTCGTCTTTAATCGCATCAGAGAGCCCAAGAAAGAAGGCGGCAACAAGGGCTTCATTGTTCCAACCTACCTCTGCGGCAAGCGTACGGAACTCAATAGCATACTGAGCAACAGATCTTGTACCTTGCTGAATGGACATGACTCGTTTAAACAGCAGGAACAAGCCAGGGATCAGGAACCAGGAAGGATGTCAGGCAGCCAGGTAATACACAGGAACTCTCACAAACAGGTCTGAGACAACGCAAAGGCAAAGCATACTGAACAGAGGCCCTTTAAATAATAATAAGTGATGACATCACAATTCTGAGACTGCATCCTGTCTCACATGGATGATGCATACCAGTCTGGCCATAAAAGGAAGTGTAGGAAATGAGCAGCATCCCCCACAATGCACCATAGTCAGGGAGAGAGGTGAGTAAAAAGGCTGCCAGCAGCACATGGCAAACAGGGAAAAAACCCTGACACTTTATTTTGTTTTTCTATCTACTGAAACTGTTACATTGTGGAAATTGAATGTTTTACCTAATGTTATTTTTCTTTTTCTGTTTCATTTTGTGAGATGTCTTATTCTGATCCTGACTGATGTTACTGTAGAAACTATGATGCCCTGTAACACAATTCTACAAAGCTAAGTGTGTTCTTTTCATTATTGGACTGTTGTTATTTCTTCAGCTCAATTATGTGGCATTTATTTATCATATTTTATGCTAGTAATGTTTCTAAATGTACAATGACATTTACTGTTTTTCTTATTCAGTTCATGTATTTGATTTCATCTGCAAACATCACATGTTATTGCTTATATCATTAAAGGTTATGACTGCTATTATGCCTTTAAGTAAACTTACGAGGTCTTTTCAAAATTAAGATTTAATTTTGTTCTGACCGACAGCATACTTAAGTCTATTCTACTGATGAAGGTTTTCTTTGGTTCAAAGGTTCCTGTATCAGAGACCGTTTTGTTAAAATTTCTCCTTATTTTTCATTTGAACATTCTTTGTTTTTTGTTAAGGAAAACTTGTTATTTTAGTTTTTAGGAGCCTAGTCTTCCTATTAACTATGTTATTTTAAAATCTGGATTTTAAGATTTTACTTTGCTCCTGAGGTTTTTTCCTATTCAAGATACTATCTTCATTATGTTCTGAAGAATGGTTTATCCTGATTCCCTTTTGGAACTGTACTACTATTTCTATGGAAATTGGTACTTCTTTTTAGGATTCTTTAGAGTTTGAATATAACCTTAGTAGAGCATATTCACATACTGTTTATATTTTTAGCTCAGCTTTATCTGTGGCTAACATTACTGTTCTCTCAACCTTTTTTGTTGTTGAACAGTTAGCATAAGCAGTTTCAGATTCTCAAGTATATAACTGTTTATTTACTTCCGATGTAAATGTATCTATTATTATGATTTCAAATATATTTTATTATCTCTAGCTTGTTAGGATAATAATTTGTTTGATTGCCATTATCTCCACTATTTGGAGGTTTAGAGTTTTTTTCTGCCCTACTTTTAGTCCGGTTATGTAGATCAGTTGGTGAATGTCCTGACTACAAACGCTTCTTCTAGATCCAAGGGTCACAGATTCATATCCTGGCAGGGTTAATACAGCCCTTCTGCCTTTTGAGGTTAATTTATTGTGTATTTATTTGGGTAATCAGAACAACTGTTTTTATCAGCTGCTAATTTGGTTAACTCCGAGTGTAAGCACTGAAAAAGCGTTTTTTTGTATCCTGGGAGAAAAATGCGATATAATTACTAGTTATTAGACTGCATGAAGGTGCGGTTCACAAACTAATCCTTCTGGTGTGTGTGTGTGTGTGTGTGGGGGGGCAGATTAAATAGTTTTTGGATGAACTCAGTCCAAAATCTATATTATTCATAGGATTTGAATAGATTTTTAGAATGAGACCTTCTATGGGAAGATTCTTTCTTTCTCAGTACACTCTGTGAATTTTTTTCAGGAGTGATTATACCAGTTCTTTACTACCGCCACACTACTCTGAATGCACCCGATCCCGCCTGATAGTGGAAGTTAAGCAGGGTCAGGCCCGGTCAGTACCTGCATGGGTGACCGCCTGAAAATACCGGATGTGGTAGTGTCAGGATTTATTGGAATTTTAAATCTCCTGCAAGCAGAAATTTGGTAGGATTAAGTATAAGGACCACAACTGCAGCAATATTAGTGTTGGGAAGTGTATGCCTGATAAAAAAGAAAAAGGTATGGCAGCAGGGGTTTTTATCATGCAACACACATCCCTTTAATATGTGGCTGAAAGGAAAATAGCTGCGATTTGTGGCGTTTAAGCTCAACACAGTATTTAACCTATCTGCCTTAGTAAATACTTTAGACTGATTCTAAGCATAATTGTAAGTGTGGTTAGCTTAGAATAAGGTAGAAGTGATACTTGATCAAATTAGTAATAGTTATCTAAACAATGAATTAAATTAACACTTAGCAATGTAATAAGGTGAGAAGTGAATCTTAATAAAGTAAGGATTTGTAGTGAGACTGACTTGAATGATTTGTGCACAAGTTCATAGGAGCAGGGCTGTATAATCTTACCGCTTAGGAGCAAGGAGTTAGATGCGGTTTTTTAGATTAGTTGTATTCAAGGAGTTGAACACAGGAGATTGTTGCTGAGGCTTCAGAGTAGCTTTTGTGGTAGGCGCGCGCGCTCCGTTGGCGTGTGACGTCACCGCAAGATCCGGGTCTGTTGGAATTGGAGGTGTGCTCTAGGCAGATGTCTCCCAAGTATCGAGTCACTTGCAGGCAAGAATATTGAAGCAGTGAATGCTTCCTATAGAGGAAATTTATAGGAGTACTGAATGAAGTAGGAATGTGGGAAACGTGACAAGAGGTAACCATGACAGGACCCCCCCTTCAAGGATCATCTCCGAGGATCAGGCGAAGGTCGGTCAGGATGTCTACAATGAAAACGGTTAACCAAGCGAGGAGCGGAGAGGTTAGCAGCCGGTTCCCAAGAATCCTCCGAATCAGGATAACCCTTCCAGTGAACCAAATACTGCAGACGTCCCCTGAAGCGTCGAGAATCCAAGATGTCTTGAACCTCATATTCCAATGAACCATCAGGAACGAGAGGTGCAATAGGCACAGCTGGGGAATGATGTCTGAGGGATCTGTATGGTTTGAGTAATGAGACATGGAACGTGGGATGACACTTCATCGTGGCAGGTAGAGACAAAGTGACAGCGTTGGAGTTCACCACCTTTACAATGGGAAAAGGTCCAATAAAAACAGAGGTGAGTTTCTTGGAAGGGACTGGAAGATGCAAATTACGGGTGGACAACCAGACGTAGTCACCCACAGCGTAGGAAGGGGATGGCAACCTCTTCTTGTCATAGTGAAGTTTGTAACGATATTTCGCGGAGTCAATATTATCTTTAACCAAGGTAAAGGTGTCGGATATAGTGTTTAGCAATCCATTAATCACTGGGGATTGAGTTTGAGATGAGGAATCCCATTCGAAAGTAGGGTGGAATCCGTAGTTAATATAAAACGGAGTGAACTTGGTGGAGGAATGTTCGCTATTGTTAAAGGCAAATTCGGCGTAAGGAAGAAGTGTGGTCCAATTATCCTGTCTAGCTGATACAAAACATCGTAAGTACTGTTCCAACCATTGGTTTGTTCTTTCAGTCTGTCCATTGGTCTGGGGATGAAAAGAGGTACTGAGCCTTCTAGTGATATTAAGAGATCGGCAGAGAAGACTCCAGAATTTACTTGTGAATTGGCTACCCCTATCTGAAGTTATGGAATTTGGAAGTCCATGTAATTTGAAAATGTGTGTGAACATCAATGTGGCAGTTTCCGCAGCAGTAGGTAGTTTGTGGTATGGAACGAAATGTGCCATCTTGCTGAATAAATCCACAACAACCAGTATAGTGTTCTTTTTGTGTGAGAGAGGGAGATCCACTATAAAATCCAAGGCAATATGAGTCCAAGGTCGATGGGGTGTTGGTAGTGGGAGGAGATATCCAGTAGGAGCGAACTTCCCAGATTTAGTAGTAGTACAAGTCTTGCAAGTTTGGACATAGTCAGTGGTATCAGAATGTAATGAGGGCCACCAAAAAAATCTCTTGACTAGCTCTTGAGTTTTATGTATACCCAAGTGTCCTACAAGTTGAGAATCGTGTAATGTTTTTAGGACAAGAGTCCTTAGTGGAGGAGGTACATAAACTTGTTGTTGATAGTAATATAAACCATCCTGATGTTGGTTCAGGCTTTGAAGAGGTTTATGTGTGTCTGACTGTTGTTCTGTCCTGAAGAGGTCGATCTGTTCAGTTGTTAATGCCAGAAACCTATCTGCTGGAATCAAAGATGATTCAGTAGGAGGTATTTGGGGTTCTTCTAACTGTCTGGACAGGGCATCAGCCTTTTTATTCTTGTAAGATGGGCGATAGGTGATGAGATAGTTAAACCTGGATAGGAAAAGGTTCCAGCGTACTTGACGAGAACTGAGAGTACGGTTTGTCTTCAGGTATTCAAGGTTTTTGTGATCGGTATAGATAAGTATGGGTATGGGAGTTCCTTCCAGTAGATGTCTCCAATGTTCCAAAGAAGCTTTAATAGCTAATAATTCCTTATCACCTATTGGATAGTTGATCTCTGCTGGGTTTAAAAGACGTGAGAAATAGGCAACAGGATGTAATGGTTCCTTAGTAGTGATCCTCTGGGAGAGGATTGCCCCCAAGGCGAAGTTGGAAGCATCAACCTCTAGTATGTACTGAAGAGATGGATTTGGATAACGAAGAATTGGGGCAGAAGTGAAGGCAGTTTTGAGGTAGTCGAAGACAACCTGTAGCTGGTCATTCCAATGGAATTTGTTAGTATTTTTAGTTAGATTAGTTAGGGGTCTGGAGAGGTTAGCGAAATTCTTGATGAATTTCCTGTAGAAATTTGCGAACCCCATAAACCTCTGGATGTCCTTTTTACACTTAGGAACAGGCCAATCTTGTACTGCTGTTATTTTATCAGACTCCATCTCAATACCTTTGGGGGTTATGGTGTAACCCAGGAATTTAATCTCTTGAGTGTGGAAGGTACATTTTTCCAGTTTGACATATAATGAGTGATCTCGTAGACGAGTCAAGACCAGGGTAACATGTTTTATATGTTCCTGAAGGTCTGAGGAGTAAATGAGGATGTCGTCTAAGTAAATGACCATAAACAAATCTAGGTAATCTTTGAAGATGTCGTTTATAAAATACTGGAAGGTTGCAGGAGCGTTACATAAGCCAAAAGGCATAACTGTGTATTCAAACAAGCCATATCTTGTTCTGAAAGCTGTCAACCATTCGTGGCCTTGTTTAATGCGTACTAAATTATAGGCTCCTCTGAGGTCCAGTTTAGTGTAATACATGGCACCCCTTAATCTGTCAATTAATTGAGGTATGAGAGGTAGAGGATACCGTTTTTTTATAGTGCGTTTATTTAGTTCCCTATAGTCTATGATGGGTCTTAATGACTGATCTTTGTTTTTTACAAAGAAAATCCCAGCACCAGCAGGGGAAGTGGAGTGGCGAATAAAGCCCTTCTGAAGATTTTCCTTCAGGTAAGATCTTAGGTGTTCTAGTTCGGGTTCGGATAATGGGAAGACATGTCCATAAGGGATGTCAGCGCCAGGATATAGTTCAATTGTTCAATTGTAAGTCGTAGATCCTATGAGGAGGTAGATGATTTGACTCTTTCTTATCGAAAACATCAGAGAATGAGGCGTATTCGATGGGAATTTGATTAGAAATATCCAGGAGTAGATGTTCCTGATGGAGACAGGTGTTTATACAATATTGAGAGGAAAAGTTGACCTGTGAAGTGGACCAAGTTATGGTAGGGTCATGTTGTTTGAACCAAGTAATGCCAAAAATGATAGGAAACATTGGAGATGGTATTACATCGAAGGTGAGAAACTCAGTGTGTAAGGACTGTGTAGTAATGCGAAGAGGTATTGTGTGATATTTTATAGGCCCTGAGGTAATCTCATTGCCATCAACAAAACGGAGGAGACTGGGTGTGTTTTTTGTTATAAGTGGTATTTTATTATACACTGCAAACTGGTGATCAATATAATTGTGACTTGCTCCGGAATCTAGAATTGCTTCAGACTGGAGTCTGTGGTGTTCCCACTGTAAGAGAATAGGGAGGGTGCAGTGGTTAGAGCGGTGTTGTTTAGAAGATAAACAGAAATGTGTGGCTCTTTGCTTACCCTTCCTGCGTAGGAGTTGTGCACAGTCCTTCACTGTATGATCCAAACCGCCACAGTACATGCATAGGTCCAATGTTTTCCTTCTTAACTTTTCCTGTGGTGTAAGAGGTCCGCGGATGAACCCTATTTCCATAGGAGTCTCTGCAGCCCTAGATGGTGGCTTTTGTGAAGGAATGTTGGATGCAAGTGGTGATGGAAATTTTGTAATGGTTTCATGATGTATCTTTTCAGTACGTCTCTCCCTGATACGTCTATCTAGTGTGATGCAACTATCTATGAGTTTGTCCAAGGATTCAGGAAGTGGTTGTCTGGCTAGTTCATCCTTGAGGGATTCGGAAAGACCAAGCCGAAACTGATTTCTCAAGGAGAGATCATTCCATTGAGTATCAGCTGACCACTTCTTGAATTCTGCAATGTAGTCCTCCACTGGCCTTTTATTCTGGCGCAGGGACCTCATTGCAGTCTCAGCAGATAACTGCTTGTAGGGGTCATCATACAGTTGGCCCATTGCTTTGAAGAATTGATCCAATGAGTACAAAATGGGATCATTAATCTCAAAAAAGAGGTTTGCCCAGATGCGCGGCTCTCCGCGCAGGTATGAAATTGTTGTGAGTACCTTTAAGTGGTCATTAGTATAAGTTTTTGACTTTAACTGAAAATAAAGAAAACAGGAATTTCTAAACTCCCTGAACTCACTTCTTATACCACTAAAAGGTTGTGGTGGGTTTGGCTGGGGTTCAGAAGTAGTGTGAATTGCTTTCAAAGTGTCAAATTTCTCATCAATATATAACTTTAATGTTTTGTTTTCAGTTTGCAAGGCAGTAAGGCCTTTTGAAAGATTATCAACTGTTGTTGTGAGTGTGTCAATATGGGCTACTAGGGCTGCTGGGTCCATTTTAGGCTTCAATATTATTGTCAGGATTTATTGGAATTTTAAATCTCCTGCAAGCAGAAATTTGGTAGGATTAAGTATAAGGACCACAACTGCAGCAATATTAGTGTTGGGAAGTGTATGCCTGATATAAAAGAAAAAGGTATGGCAGCAGGGGTTTTTATCATGCAACACACATCCCTTTAATATGTGGCTGAAAGGAAAATAGCTGCGATTTGTGGCGTTTAAGCTCAACACAGTATTTAACCTATCTGCCTTAGTAAATACTTTAGACTGATTCTAAGCATAATTGTAAGTGTGGTTAGCTTAGAATAAGGTAGAAGTGATACTTGATCAAATTAGTAATAGTTATCTAAACAATGAATTAAATTAACACTTAGCAATGTAATAAGGTGAGAAGTGAATCTTAATAAAGTAAGGATTTGTAGTGAGACTGACTTGAATGATTTGTGCACAAGTTCATAGGAGCAGGGCTGTATAATCTTACCGCTTAGGAGCAAGGAGTTAGATGCGGTTTTTTAGATTAGTTGTATTCAAGGAGTTGAACACAGGAGATTGTTGCTGAGGCTTCAGAGTAGCTTTTGTGGTAGGCGCGCGCGCTCCGTTGGCGTGTGACGTCACCGCAAGATCCGGGTCTGTTGGAATTGGAGGTGTGCTCTAGGCAGATGTCTCCCAAGTATCGAGTCACTTGCAGGCAAGAATATTGAAGCAGTGAATGCTTCCTATAGAGGAAATTTATAGGAGTACTGAATGAAGTAGGAATGTGGGAAACGTGACAAGAGGTAACCATGACAGGTAGAATAACATGAACATGGATTGGGTTTCTTTTCAATTCTATTCTTTGTCCCAAAGAAGAAAGGTTTTTCAGTCAAATCTTATATCTGAAGACTTTATAATGTTTTGTTAAGAGTCTCAACTTTCAAATTGGCGATTATAAGGACTATTATGCTTTTTTTTTTTGTTCAGCATGGTCATTTCATGTCTACTTCATTTTACAGGATGTTTATCCTCCTATTTTATTTCATTCAGACCACTTTGTGGTTTCTGAGATTCTCTTTTTTAGATAAGCTTTACCAATTTTTTGATTTTTCATTTGGCCTAGCGACAGCTTTATGACTCTTTTCAAAGATTCTGGGTGCCCTTCTTTCTGTAATAAGACAGTAGAGTATTGTGTTGTTTCCTTATTTGGATGGTATCTTGGTATTAGCTTAATCTTTTCTTTTATTGGAATCTCTCATGAATGAACTAGTTTTGTTTCTTCAAGACATGGTTAGAGGTTTTAATTTACCTAAGAGTTTCGTGATTCCTCAGACAAGGGTCACCTCTTTTGGGTTTCTAGATGGATTCTGTGTTCATGACTTTTGTCTGTATTGGACAAAAGCCAATTGTAATTGGTGTTAGCCTGTCTAACTTACAGTGTAGAACATTCCTTTCAGTGGCTATGTGCATGGAAGTTTTAGGTCTCATAACTGTAGCATCGGGCGTGGTTCCCTTTGCTTGTTTTTCATCTGAGACCTCTTTTGCTTTGCCTACTGAATCAATGGTGCAGGGATTGTTTTCAGATGTCACAGTTGATATTCCAAAATCCTAACACTCAACTCTCTGTTTTGGTGATAAGACCATCATCGTTTTATTCAGGGGGCCTCTTTTGTTCGCTCTTCCTGGACTGTATTCTTAATGGATGCAAGTCTTACAGGTTGCTGTGTGAGGGTCTCTGACAGCACATGGGGTTTGAAAACTTCAAGAGGAGAGGTTTCCAATCAATATTTTAGAACTCTGTGCTATTTTCAGAGCTCTTTCAGGCTTGGCTTTTTTTAGGAGAGAACTTTTCATTTTATTTTCAGGCAGACAATATCAAAACTGTGGCATATGTCAATCATCAAATAGGGACTCACAGTTCCTTAGCAATTAAGAAGCATCTTGAATACATCTCCTGTCTAATGTCTACAATTTATATCACAGGTTTAGACATTTGGGAGCTGGATTATATCAGCCGCCACTCCTTACTTCTGGGAGAGTGGTATATCTATACAGATATGTTTTCTCAATTTCCCAGGTTCCTTTTCAGGTCCAGGGATTCTCAGGCGGAAATGGTGGATGCATTAGCAGTGTCTTGGTTTTGCATCCTGACTACATCTTTCCGCCTCTGTTTTTTTCTTCCAAGGGTGATTTCCAAGATCATATTGGAACAGTCTTGCATGTGTTTCTGAAAGCATTAGCATGGCCTCACAGGTTTGGTATGTGTATCTTGTTCGGATGTCCAGTTGCAATCCTTGGCCGCTTTCTCTTGGCCAGCCTTTTGTTTTAGGGTCTCAAATTACTAATTTGAAAGTATGGAAATTGATTAGTGTTTAGTCATAAAGGTTTGTGTGTGTGTATGTGGCTTATACTGCTTCATTTGTTAATCATACCACTGTCCACTGTTAGAATGACTGTCCAAGAAAACATGACAATGTTGTGTGTCATAAGACCTAATAACTGGCTAGTGGCTACTATTTAATCACATCACAGACAGCACATTTTTATTTTAACTATTTTGTGGTTTGTATTTTTATGCTCCAAGAGTATATTGGACATTGAGAAACATGTACATTAAGATTCTGTAGTGTTAAATAAACTTTAGAATGCAAAATGAAGCTGTTATAGTCATTTATAAGAAAATCGCGATTAAATCGCAATTGCGGTTTTTTTTTCTCCAAAAAAATTGCGTTTTTTTTTTTTTTTTGCCCATATCGCATAGCCCTAATTTACACACACATATATTTACACATACATACATACTTATTTACATACACACACATACATACATGCCTATTTACATATACATACACATATTTACTCACACATGCATATAATATATGTGCAAAAAAATATTTAATACTGGTCATAGCAGTGCTGACATATAAGATATTTGTAATCCAAAATAAATCTGAGAAAAGCCAGATGACTGGCAGTTGGTTTAGAAACAAACTAAAAGAACTGTCCAGAGCATGATCATTTGAAACTCACTTTTTATGCTGCCACATGTCAGGAGAACACACACTTGTCTTCCCTCTGTGCAGGAGGATCCTGTATCTTGTCTTCAGATGTAGTGGGCTGGAGCTCTGCACCCCGGGCGTTACTATGGTAACAAACAGCAACTAGCTGGGTTAGTTAGGGGAGGGCTATTCACACACAATACAGACCCTGTTAGTCTGTAATGGAGGATGCTGCATGAGTGAAGAAGGCCACTGACCGTCTTATGGGGCTAGGTTAAAATGCAAAAGGCAACAGGTCCCAGTACAGTAAAAAAAAAAAGAAAACCTGTGTGCAGCTATTTAAAAATGTCTTAGTTTGTGTCTGAGTCCTAACAAATGCAAACACATTGGAGCATTGTGTAACTTCAAGCTGTGTGGCCGGGACAGCACTCCGATTCCTGTCTGTCCCACTTAAACCGGGACAGTTGGGAGGTCAGCCTTTTTATTTACATAATATTCCTACTTAAAGGGATTGTCTAGTGAAAATTAAACTTTCATGATTCAAAAAGAGCATTCGATTTTAAGCAACTTTCTAAATTATTACTAATATCAAATTTCCTTCGTTCTCTCTGTATCTTTATTTGAAAAAGCAAGAAGTTAAGCTTAGGAGCAGACCCATTTTTGGTCTTTTAAAGGGACATAAAACAAGTTTGGATAGAGAAAAAATAATATAATATGTACTTTAATTACTTTTAACTGCAAATTTATACTGCATTTCCTTCTATGGCTGTAGCTATAGCCACCTTTTGTTTTGGTAAAATGTAGAAGTGAATAGGTATTATCTGCTGGAGCATGCCTCGAAGCCATGAACTCAGTTGAAATACAATACTTCTGTCTAAACACTGATAAGGGTGTGGGGTTAGCTGCTCCAGACAGCACAGCTTTGTTACTAATTTTCCTTATTTTTGAAAATACTTGCCAGCAATTTTTAAACAATTTTTTTTTTTTTAGCAAACTATTTTTACTTAATTAGCCATTTTAGGATATGCACATATATCAACCTGTTTTATGGCACTTTAAGATGGCTAATGATTTTGTTTGTGATGCGGTTTTTGATATCACTAAAATTGATGTCAAGAATATTTCCATTGCTTTTTTATAAAGGCAATCTAAGCTTCATGGCTTAAATCTTGGTTAACTGGTATGGTCTCTAAGAATAGGCTATTATCTGTCCCTTTTTGAAGAGAAGATGCTTTTTGGATCAGAATTCTATTATAACTTTCACTGGGGGAAAGCAGATTTTTTTACCTCAGGAAAAGAAATTTAAGGCAAACAAACCAATTGTTTTTTTTCCGTAATCTCCCTTAGAGACAAGAAGTCTGAATCCTCCAAGCCCATGGAAGCCAGGATCTTCTTGATCTAAGAACAAACAGACCAAAAGTCAAATTCCAATCAGAAATCTGCATTAAGGGGCTGCCCCCTGTCCAGAAGATCTTCTGGTAGGGGACAGATTGATTTGGTTTCAGAAAGCCTGATCAGTTCAGGATCACTGGGTTCTCAATATAATATCCCAGGTTATCGAATAGGCTTTCGCATCATACCTCACTGAGAGCGGTTTTCATCTGTCTCACGTTCAGAAATGCCCAGTAAAAGGTATCTCTCACATTCTGTCTTGGGCAGAGGAAAACTACTGCACCCCATCAGCCTTTCACATTCCAGGAGTGAACATTTGGAGAGCAGATTACCCATATCATCAGTCCGTCGATCCAGGAGAAAAGTCTCTTCATCAGGACTTGTTCGATCAAATAATCCTGAGGTGGAGTCTTCCATAAATAGATCTTAAGGCATCCAACTTGAACCGAAAACTTCCAGTTAGATGCTCTAGTCTGTCTTTGGAACTTTCACCTGGTCTATCTATTTCCTCTGTTTGTTCATTCTTCTTCCAAGAGTCATTTCCAGAATCAAACAGGAATTGACTTCAGTAATTCTCATAGCTCCTGCGTGGACCCGCAGAATTTGGTATGCGGGCTGTCAGGGTATATTGATATTTAATTTCTAGCGCTGCAGAATCTGTTGGCGCTCTACAAATAAATAATAATATATATATATATATATATGTATATATATATATATATATGTATATAACATGCTTGGACCATTGCTAAATTCTAATCCATTTATCAAGATTCTGAAGTTAGACTCAGAAATCAAACCCCCCTCTCTATACCCAAATACACAACTCAGAGGTCAAAGAGAAGACAATTGTTTCAAATGAAATGAGACCACTTCAAAGGAAATCCATATAAAGACCTTCCTGCCTAAGATGTGGAATAAAATTACAGGATGCCCCTATGGACCACAGCCTAGATGTCTGCAGTGTGGGAGAGATTTCAGGAATGGACAGAAAATTTCAATATCTATCATCTAAGTGTTAATTATCCTATGCTGAGTTCAAATACACAAAGCTCAGTCTGACGTCTCTATGGAAAATAGCAGGAGAAGAAACTTAAAGGGACAGTCAAGTAAAAAAAAAGCTTTCATGATTTAAATAGGGCATGTAATTCTAAACAACTTTCCAATTTACTTTTATTACCAATTTTGCTTTGTTCTTTTGGTATTCTTAATTAAAAGCTAAATCTAGGCGGTATATATGCTAATTTCTTAGACCTTGAAGGCCACCTCTAATCTGAAAGCATTTTGACATTTTTTCACCACTAGAGGGCATTAGTTCATGTGTTTCATATAAATAACATTGGGCTCAGGCATGTGAAGCTCCTAGGAGCAAGCACTGATTGGCTAAAAATGCAAGTCTGTCAAAAGAACTGAAATAAATGGGCAGTTTGCAGAGCCATAGATACAAGGTAATCACAGAGGTAAAAAGTATATTATTATTACTTTGTTGGTTATGCAAAATTGGGGAATGGGTAATAAAGGGATTATCTGCCTTTTAAAACAACAAAAATTGTGGTGTTTACTGTCCCTTTAAGTATATTTAACCCTGTGTAAGCTAGAATCTATATAAGAATTTAAATCTTAAAACTTAAATATATTGTATATATTGTTTAGATAAATTTTTAAATATTTCATTTGTTATATATATATATATATATATATATAACATTTTCTGACCGTTTGGGACCAAGACTATTTTCATATTTCTGCGGTGTTTGTGTTTAGCTGTAATTTTCCTCTTACTCATTTACTGTACCCAAACATATTATATAAAGATACCATTATTTTTATCATATCTTATAATTTACTAAAATATGATGAAAAAAAAATGAAAAAAACACATTTTTTTTCTAACTGTGACCCCCAAAATCTGTTACATATCTACAACCACCATAAAACACCCATGCTAAATAGTTTCTAAATTTTCTCCTGAATTTAGAAATTCCCAATGTTTGTTCTTTGCTTTTTTTGCAAGTTATGGGGCAATAAATACAAGTAGCACTTTGCTATTTCCAAACCATTTTTCTCTTGCAAGGTGTATCCAGTCCATGGCTTCATCCTTTACTTGTGGGATATTCTCATTTCCTACAGGAAGTGGCAAAGAGAGCACACAGCAGAGCTGTCCATATAGCTCCCGCTCTAGCTCCGCCCCCCAGTCATTCTCTTTGCCGGCTCTGACAGCAGGGCCACTCTGCGGGAGGGTAAAGTGAATGTGGTGTTAGATTTGTAATTTTATATCTTCAATCAAGAGTTTGTTATTTTTAAATGGTACCGGTTTGTACTATTTACTCTGTAGCAGAAATGTGATGAAGATTTCTGCTGAGAGGAAAATGATTTTAGCATGTTGTAACTAAAATCCATTGCTGTTCCCACACAGGACTGAGGAGTACCAGAAAACTTCATTTGGGGGGAACAGTTTGCAGGCTAAACTGCTATAAGGTATGTTCAGTCATCTTTTTCTAGTCAAGACCCAGTAATGCTAGAAGACTGACAAGAATCCCCATGTGGGGAAGGTAAGCCATGTTCTGAGACTCAGTATAGAAGGAAGGCTTACTTAACAGGGCTCAATAGGCTGGTGGACACTGTTACAGGGCAATCGGTTATTTAATAAGGAAAAAATAATCATTATAGACGTTTTTATGCACTTTGGTGTGTTACTTGGGGTTATCCTCCACATGGCATATGTTTAGACACCTATTTGGGGTTTTGAAGGCCCCATAACTCCGGAGTGGAGAGGGAGGGGGCCTAAATTTCGCGCCTCAGTTGCGCAGTTGATATTGCAGACAGCTTCATGCAGCTTCACGTGGAAGGTCCAAAGACTACTTGAGGACTTCATAGAGGCTTATTTTCCACCAAACTCATCCCCAGGGGCAGGTAGGGCCACAGCAGTTAGCTGTGGCAAGGTGCTGTAGTTTACTAACCGGTGGTCAGCTTTAGGTTGCTCCGGTTTGGGCATTAAGGGGTTAATCGAGTTGAAATTCGCTGTGCAATCATTTTAAAGCATTAAGCTCATGTGGTAAAATTTTCAGAGAGATTGGATTTTTCACGGTTTGGTAAAATTGTGTGCGCTTTTTATTTCTTAAAGGCACAGTACCGTTTTTTTTCAAATTGTAAATTTTATTGAATTAAATGTTTCTAAGCCTGCTTGTGAACAATACTAGTCTGTTAAACATGTCTGACACTAAAGAGAGACCTTGCTCTATGTGTTTGGAAGCCATGGTGGAACCCCCTCTAAAATTGTGTTACAAGTGCACTAATGTGTCTATACACTTTAAAGATCATATTGTGTCACTTAAAAATGTAGCCCTAGATGATTCTCTGGCGGAAGGTAACGAGGATAGCCCGCCTTCCTCTCCCCATGTGTCGCCACCAGTTACGCCCTCGCAAGCGATGCCTAAGTACCTCTAGTGCATTGGCCCCTATTACATTACAACAATTAGCGACAGTCATGGATAATTCCCTTGCAACATTTCTATCCAAACTGCCAGTTTTTCCTACAAAGCATTATAGCTCTGTTTTAAGAACAGATTATGAGCAGTCAGAAGCTTTGGGAGGTTTATCTGATGTACCCTCACAACACTCTGAAGGGGCAGTGAGGGATGTGATGTCTGAAGGAGAAATCACGAGTTCATTTTCGCGGTTTAGGGGCTTCGTCGCCATGGGAGTTACCTTGTTGCAGGGATCGGCTGGGTCAAGACCTTTTGCGCCATGGGATCTTATTCCTCTGAGGCGTTTTTTGCTAGAGGTCTCTTGGTCTTAGCCGAGAGACGGTTTCTTTCTGAAAGGATTCGGTCTTTTCTTTCAGCGCGTAGCTGGTCCCTTGTCATCTATCATAAGTGTGAAGGTCCGCCCTTTGTCAGGTGGAGCTAGATCGTCTTGGCTCTCTATTTATTTTCCGGGGATTTTCCTTATTTTCCTCCAGGATGATTTGGGGAAGGGCCTTCCTAGCTAGCTACTTGTTCGAGCAATCTTCTTTTTTTATTTTTTTTTATTTTTATTGAGATGACCAGAATGACAACAAAGGTACATAGGCAGAAATATAATGAAAAGAGTATATGGCTATGTATATGCTGTTAAAGTCCATAAGATTACATAACGCCATAGCTTAAAACAACCAGAATTGTCAATTCCATCAGAAATCACATATAAAGGAGAAAGTATAAACCTGAGGTCGAAATTGCAAATTTTAACAAGCTTTCTCGTAGTGCTAAACAGTTTTACATTTAATATAAGACATATAGTAATACAAGCGAATGCAAGGGTATGCACCTTAACTGAGACAAAGGATTGCAGGTCTCCGTAATTAGTAAGCAAGGAAAATGGGAAGGGAAGGAGGAGTGAGAGAGGAGAGAAAAAAAAACAAAAAAAACCAGTAGACAAAGTTACTTACGAATATAGTACTTAAACTATATTTCTCCAACATAGGTGTGTCCGGTCCACGGCGTCATCCTTACTTGTGGGATATTCTCTTCCCCAACAGGAAATGGCAAAGAGCCCAGCAAAGCTGGTCACATGATCCCTCCTAGGCTCCGCCTTCCCCAGTCATTCTCTTTGCCGTTGTACAGGCAACATCTCCACGGAGATGGCTTAGAGTTTTTTAGTGTTTAACTGTAGTTTTTATTATTCAATCAAGAGTTTGTTATTTTAAAATTGTGCTGGTATGTACTATTTACTCTGAAACAGAAAAGAGATGAAGATTTCTGTTTGTAAGAGGAAAATGATTTTAGCAACCGTTACTAAAATCGATGGCTGTTCCACACAGGACTGTTGAGAGGAATTAACTTCAGTTGGGGGAACAGTGAGCAGACTTTTGCTGCTTGAGGTATGACACATTCTAACAAGACGATGTAATGCTGGAAGCTGTCATTTTCCCTATGGGATCCGGTAAGCCATTTTTATTACAGAAAGAAAAAAAGGGCTTCACAAGGGCTTTTTAAGACTGTAGACATTTTCTGGGCTAAATCGATTTATATATAAACATATTTTATACTCCATAGCCTTGAGGAATTATTTTAATCTTGGGAATTTTGTAAAATAACCGGCAGGCACTGTATTGGACACCTTATTCTCTAGGGGCTTTCCCTAATCATAGGCAGAGTCTCATTTTCGCGCCTGTATTGCGCACTTGTTTTTGAGAAGCATGACATGCAGATGCATGTGTGAGGAGCTCTGATACATAGAAAAGACTTTCTGAAGGCGTCATTTGGTATCGTATTCCCCTTTGGGCTTGGTTGGGTCTCAGCAAAGCAGATACCAGGGACTGTAAAGGGGTTAAATATAAAAACGGCTCCGGTTCCGTTATTTTAAGGGTTAAAGCTTCCAAATTTGGTGTGCAATACTTTTAAGGCTTTAAGACACTGTGGTGAAATTTTGGTGAATTTTGAACAATTCCTTCATACTTTTTCGCAATTGCAGTAATAAAGTGTGTTCAGTTTAAAATTTAAAGTGACAGTAACGGTTTATTTTAAAACGTTTTTTGTACTTTGTTATCAAGTTTTTGCCTGTTTAACATGTCTGAACTACCAGATAGACTGTGTTCTGAATGTGGGGAAGCCAAGGTTCCTTCTCGTTTAAATAGATGTGATTTATGTGACACAAAATTTAGAGAAAATGATGCCCAAGATGATTCCTCAAGTGAGGGGAGTAAGCATGGTACTGCATCATCCCCTCCTTCGTCTACACCAGTCTTGCCCACACAGGAGGCCCCTAGTACATCTAGCGCGCCAATACTCCTTACTATGCAACAATTAACGGCTGTAATGGATAATTCTATCAAAAACATTTTAGCCAAAATGCCCACTTATCAGCGAAAGCGCGACTGCTCTGTTTTAGAAAATACTGAAGAGCATGAGGACGCTGATGATATTGGTTCTGAAGGGCCCCTACACCAGTCTGAGGGGTCCAGGGAGGTTTTGTCTGAGGGAGAAAT
Organism: Bombina bombina; assembly: GCF_027579735.1. Taxonomy (NCBI): domain Eukaryota; kingdom Metazoa; phylum Chordata; class Amphibia; order Anura; family Bombinatoridae; genus Bombina; species Bombina bombina. The sequence continues at coordinate 1,028,641,752 of NC_069503.1, read as the reverse complement.
TTCAGATTCAGGGAAAATTTCTCAACAAGCTGAACCTGATGTGATTACATTTAAATTTAAATTGGAACATCTCCGCGCTTTGCTTAAGGAGGTGTTATCCACTCTGGATGATTGTGAGAATTTGATCATTCCAGAGAAACTATGTAAAATGGACAAGTTCCTAGAGGTCCCGGGGCCCCCCGAAGCTTTTCCTATACCCAAGCGGGTGGCGGACATTGTAAATAAAGAATGGGAAAGACCCGGTATACCTTTCGTCCCTCCCCCCATATTTAAAAAATTGTTTCCTATGGTCGACCCCAGAAAGGACTTATGGCAGACAGTCCCCAAGGTCGAGGGGGCGGTTTCTACTCTAAACAAACGCACCACTATACCCATAGAAGATAGTTGTGCTTTCAAAGATCCTATGGATAAAAAATTAGAAGGTTTGCTTAAAAAGATGTTTGTTCAGCAAGGTTTCCTTCTACAACCAATTTCATGCATTGTTCCTGTCACTACAGCCGCGTGTTTCTGGTTCGATGAGCTAGAAAAGGCGCTCAATAATAATTCTTCTTCTTATGAGGAGATTATGGACAGAATTCGTGCTCTCAAATTGGCTAATTCTTTCACCCTAGACGCCACTTTGCAATTGGCTAGGTTAGCTGCGAAAAATTCTGGGTTTGCTATTGTGGCGCGCAGAGCGCTTTGGTTAAAATCTTGGTCAGCGGATGCGTCTTCCAAGAACAAATTGCTTAACATTCCTTTCAAGGGGAAAACGCTGTTTGGCCCTGACTTGAAAGAGATTATCTCTGATATCACTGGGGGCAAGGGCCACGCCCTTCCTCAGGATAGGTCTTTCAAGGCCAAAAATAAACCTAATTTTCGTCCCTTTCGCAGAAACGGACCAGCCCCAAGTGCTACGTCCTCTAAGCAAGAGGGTAATACTTCTCAAGCCAAGCCAGCCTGGAGACCAATGCAAGGCTGGAACAAAGGAAAGCAGGCCAAGAAACCTGCCACTGCTACCAAGACAGCATGAGATGTTGGCCCCCGATCCGGGACCGGATCTGGTGGGGGGCAGACTCTCTCTCTTCGCTCAGGCTTGGGCAAGAGATGTTCTGGGCACTAGAAATAGTCTCCCAAGGTTATCTTCTGGAATTCAAGGGGCTTCCCCCAAGGGGGAGGTTCCACAGGTCTCAATTGTCTTCAGACCACATAAAAAAACAGGCATTCTTACATTGTGTAGAAGACCTGTTAAAAATGGGAGTGATTCATCCTGTTCCATTAGGAGAACAAGGGATGGGGTTCTACTCCAATCTGTTCGTAGTTCCCAAAAAAGAGGGAACATTCAGACCAATCTTAGATCTCAAGATCCTAAACAAGTTTCTCAAGGTTCCATCGTTCAAAATGGAAACCATTCGAACAATTCTTCCTTCCATCCAGGAAGGTCAATTCATGACCACGGTGGATTTAAAGGATGCGTATCTACATATTCCTATCCACAAGGAACATCATCGGTTCCTGAGGTTCGCATTCCTGGACAAGCATTACCAGTTTGTGGCACTTCCGTTCGGATTAGCCACTGCTCCAAGGATTTTCACAAAGGTACTAGGGTCCCTTCTAGCGGTGCTAAGACCAAGGGGCTTTGCAATAGTACCTTACTTGGACGACATTCTGATTCAAGCGTCGTCCCTTCCTCAAGCAAAGGCTCACACGGACATTGTCCTGGCCTTTCTCAGATCTCACGGGTGGAAAGTGAACGTAGAAAAAAGTTCTCTATCTCCGTCAACAAGGGTTCCCTTCTTGGGCACAATAATAGACTCCTTAGAAATGAGGATTTTTCTGACAGAGGCCAGAAAATCAAAACTTCTAAACTCTTGTCAAATACTTCATTCTGTTCCTCTTCCTTCCATAGCGCAGTGCATGGAAGTAATAGGTTTGATGGTAGCGGCAATGGACATAGTTCCTTTTGCACGCATTCATCTAAGACCATTACAACTGTGCATGCTCAGTCAGTGGAATGGGGACTATACAGACTTGTCTCCGACGATACAAGTAAATCAGAGGACCAGAGATTCACTCCGTTGGTGGCTGTCCCTGGACAACCTGTCACAGGGGATGAGCTTCCGCAGACCAGAGTGGGTCATTGTCACGACCGACGCCAGTCTGGTGGGCTGGGGCGCGGTCTGGGGACCCCTGAAAGCTCAGGGTCTTTGGTCTCGGGAAGAATCTCTTCTACCGATAAATATTCTGGAACTGAGAGCGATACTCAATGCTCTCAAGGCTTGGCCTCAGCTAGCAAAGGCCAAGTTCATACGGTTTCAATCAGACAACATGACGACTGTTGCGTACATCAACCATCAGGGGGGAACAAGGAGTTCCCTGGCGATGGAAGAGGTGACCAAAATCATTCAATGGGCGGAGACTCACTCCTGCCACTTGTCTGCAATCCACATCCCAGGAGTGGAAAATTGGGAAGCGGATTTTCTGAGTCGTCAGACATTTCATCCGGGGGAGTGGGAACTCCATCCGGAAATCTTTGCCCAAATTACTCAATTGTGGGGCATTCCAGACATGTATCTGATGGCCTCTCGTCAGAACTTCAAGGTTCCTTGCTACGGGTCCAGATCCAGGGATCCCAAGGCGACTCTAGTAGATGCACTAGTAGCACCTTGGACCTTCAAACTAGCTTATGTATTCCCACCGTTTCCTCTCATTCCCAGGCTGGTAGCCAGGATCAATCAGGAGAGAGCATCGGTGATCTTGATAGCTCCTGCGTGGCCACGCAGGACTTGGTATGCAGACCTGGTGAATATGTCATCGGCTCCACCATGGAAGCTACCTTTGAGACGAGACCTTCTTGTTCAACATCCGAATCTGGTCTCACTCCAACTGACTGCTTGGAGATTGAACGCTTGATCTTATCAAAGCGAGGGTTCTCAGATTCTGTCATTGATACTCTTGTTCAGGCCAGAAAGCCTGTAACTAGAAAAATTTACCACAAAATATGGAAAAAATATATCTGTTGGTGTGAATCTAAAGGATTCCCTTGGGACAAGGTAAAAATTCCTAAGATTCTATCCTTTCTTCAAGAAGGTTTGGAGAAAGGATTATCTGCTAGTTCCTTGAAGGGACAGATTTCTGCCTTGTCTGTGTTACTTCACAAAAAGCTGGCAGCTGTGCCAGATGTTCAAGCCTTTGTTCAGGCTCTGGTTAGAATCAAGCCTGTTTACAAACCTTTGACTCCTCCTTGGAGTCTCAATTTAGTTCTTTCAGTTCTTCAGGGGGTTCCGTTTGAACCCTTACATTCCGTTGATATTAAGTTATTATCTTGGAAAGTTTTGTTTTTGGTTGCAATTTCTTCTGCTAGAAGAGTTTCAGAATTATCTGCTCTGCAGTGTTCTCCTCCTTATCTGGTGTTCCATGCAGATAAGGTGGTTTTACGTACTAAACCTGGTTTTCTTCCGAAAGTTGTTTCTAACAAAAACATTAACCAGGAGATAATCGTGCCTTCTTTGTGTCCGAATCCAGTTTCAAAGAAGGAACGTTTGTTGCACAATTTGGATGTTGTTCGTGCTCTAAAATTCTATTTAGATGCTACAAAGGATTTTAGACAAACATCTTCCTTGTTTGTTGTTTATTCTGGTAAAAGGAGAGGTCAAAAAGCAACTTCTACCTCTCTCTCTTTTTGGATTAAAAGCATCATCAGATTGGCTTATGAGACTGCCGGACGGCAGCCTCCTGAAAGAATCACAGCTCATTCCACTAGGGCTGTGGCTTCCACATGGGCCTTCAAGAACGAGGCTTCTGTTGATCAGATATGTAAGGCAGCGACTTGGTCTTCACTGCACACTTTTACTAAATTTTACAAGTTTGATACTTTTGGTTCTTCTGAGGCTATTTTTGGGAGAAAGGTTTTGCAAGCCGTGGTGCCTTCCATCTAGGTGACCTGATTTGCTCCCTCCCTTCATCCGTGTCCTAAAGCTTTGGTATTGGTTCCCACAAGTAAGGATGACGCCGTGGACCGGACACACCTATGTTGGAGAAAACAGAATTTATGTTTACCTGATAAATTACTTTCTCCAACGGTGTGTCCGGTCCACGGCCCGCCCTGGTTTTTTAATCAGGTCTGATGATTTATTTTCTTTAACTACAGTCACCACGGTATCATATGGTTTCTCCTATGCAAATATTCCTCCTTTACGTCGGTCGAATGACTGGGGAAGGCGGAGCCTAGGAGGGATCATGTGACCAGCTTTGCTGGGCTCTTTGCCATTTCCTGTTGGGGAAGAGAATATCCCACAAGTAAGGATGACGCCGTGGACCGGACACACCGTTGAAGAAAGTAATTTATCAGGTAAACATAAATTCTGTTTTGTTTGCTCCATAATGCCAGCATCGTTTCCTGAACCTCTAGATTATGTGTTTTTAGATAGTGATATCTCTCCAGAGAGAGAAGATCAGCGACAGCTGATCTCCAATCATCAGTGGAAGGGATTGTTTGAGTTTTCCAAAATTTCAGGATGAGTTTTTTAGCCGCTGTAACCATAATTAGTAGCAGTGGGTGTTTGCCCATTTCTGACATTTTGGGGAGTGAAAGAAATAGTAAGTTGTTTGGGTTGTGATGATCTGTGTTCCCAATATCGCCGACATTTCTGTCAGTGTGTCATGTCAAAAGTCCCTCATCTGGGGACATGCCCACCAAATGTGAAGAAGAGAACCCTCCTCTCCACATCCTCTCCAACAAGTGTTATTGAGTGTGGGGCCTGTGCAGGCGAGATGGGGTCAGATACCATCTACACAAGAGTTTTATGTGTATTTCTTGTATCACCGCCGAGACAGAAGATTTTTTAGTTAAGCTGAAAGCTTGGAGCCAGGTCTCATCTTCTATATTACAATTTAGCTCTTTCTTCCACGAGTACGTGTAAGATGGGAGGGTTAATGAGTCAGGGTTATTGAGTATTTTATAGAGCTTAGATATCAAGTGAGTCTGGATCATATGCGTGGTGCATATGTCCTCAAAGGGCGTTAGTTTCCTGCCAAGGTCCCCTTTATATTTGTGGTGAGAAATGAAATGGATCAATTGGTGGTAATGAAGCCAGGAGGAGAAAATCCCCCCATGTGCTTCCTCCATATCAGATTGTGCTTTTAATCCCCCGTCCTTTGTGACGCAGAACACGTCCCTGTTTTTAGACTATAGGGTTGCAACCTGGAGAAACCCAATCGACAATATGGGAGGTCTGCATGTTCGATGATTGGAGTAAGCGGGGCATTTTTAGAGGAGATGTGTGTGCTAGTGGCAATGATTTTGTCCCATTCTGTTAATATGCCTGCTGAAACATGGTAGTTATCAATTAACTTGGGTCTTTTTTGATGAGCTGTCCACCCCAATGTTGCAACATTGTTTAATTTAAAAAATTGCCTATCTATATGGATCCATGCTTTATTATTTGAGTTGTGTGCCCATTCCACAACATGCTCTAGTGATATTGCTTGTTTATATCTCTCTAAACAGGGTACCCCCAAGCCACCCTCGTCTCTGGTAAGATACATGGTTTTCCTAGGGATTCTGGGTCTGGCTCCATCCCATATATACTGTTCGAAGGCTTTTTGTAATTACGGGATATATCCCTCTGGGAGCGAAATGGGAAGAGTTTGGAACAAATATAATATACGTGGTAAGATATTCATTTTGAGCACCCCAATCCTTCCCAACCATGAGAGTTTTTTGCTTTTCCAGGAAGACAAATCTCGGATTATTTCATTTTTTAAAGTGTTATAATTAAGTTTAAACAGGTCTGGTGTGGAGGCAGTTAAAAAGATTCCCAAATATTTCAGCTTATTTTGGGCTATGGGGATATTATATGTGTCACTTAACTGTTTTATATGGTTCGGGTTAGTATTTATATTATGAAATTCGGATTTGGAGAAGTTTAACTGGAAGTTAGAAATCTTGCTATAACTACTCATCTCCTTGAGTAGTGCAGGGGTAGATGTTTCAGCCTCTGTCAGGGAGAATAACGCATCATCAGCGTAAAGAGCTTGTTTGTGTTCTACATCCCCTATTATCATACCCTTAATCTCTGTGTTGTTTCTGACCTTTTGAGCTAGTACCTCCATAAACATGGCGAAGAGCAAGTGGGATAAGGGGCAGTCCTGCCTAGTACCATTTTTTATATTAAACGAGTCTGATAGAGCACCATTAACCCTAATTCTAGCGTTTGGAAAAGAGTATAATGCCATAGCCATATTTAGAAAGGGCTTTGGGATGCCCATCTCAGTCATGGTTCTTTGCAGAAAGGACCATCGAACCCTATCGAAGGCCTTTTCCGTGTCAGTCGCTAGGAGGAACAATGGCGTATTTGTGACTTTAGCGTGACTTATCAGTTGTAGGATTTTAATAGTGTTATCCCGGGCTTCTCTTCCCAGGATAAAGCCTACTTGATCCTTGGCAATCAATTTAGGTAAATACTTATTTAATCTGTTGACAAGGACTTTAGCTAATAGTTTCATGTCTGTATTTATGAGTGAAATGGGTCTAAAATTCTCAGGGCGTGATGCTGATCTACCTGACTTAGGGATAACAGTAATGTGGGCTTCAAGAAGTGATTTAGATAAAGTAGGGCTTCTTCTTAAATTATTAAAAAGCTGAAGCAAGTGTGGGGACATTAAGTTGCTAAGTAATTTGTAATATCTAGAAGCAAAACCATCTGGGCCCGGACTTTTGCCAGATGGCGTGTCTTTAATAGCCTGTTGTAATTCTTCTATTGGGATATTGGATGCAAGATCTAGTTTCTAAGCTTCATTTAAGGTGGGGAGGTTAAGGTTATAAAAGAGCTGTCCATATGCTCCTTGAGATTTTCTTCAGCTAGTTGAGATTGTGGAGGAGAATTAAAATTATTAATATTATAGAGTGACTTGTAGTAGTCTCTGAAAGTAGAGGCTATAAGTTTACTGCTGTGAGTCAATGTACCCTCATTAGTGTGTAAGAATTGAATATATGTAGCTAGCTGTCTCCTTCGGAGAGTTCTCGCCAATATTTTGCCCGGCTTATTGCCTCCTTCGTAATAATATTGTTTGAGATGTAGGGCGTTACGCTGATGTAATTTTATAAGATATTGCTTTAATTCTGTCCTTGTGGACATTAACTCCTGCCTACAGGTGTCTTTGGAAAGGTTCTGCTTATGTGATTTTTCCAAGGTGCTAATCTTATCTAGAAGGTTTGTATGGTATATTCTAGCTTGTTTTGCTAATCTAGCGCTTTGCTTTATAAATATTCCCTGAATCAACCGATTTGTGCGCTTCCCACTCTATTATAGAGGAGGAAGACGTGTTCGCGTTGAGTGAGAAATATTCCGAAAGAGCTCTTTCTACCTACTCAAGGATAAGTGGATTATCTAAGAGTGAGTCATCTAGTCTCCAATTTCTGTTAATGATTGGTAAATCAGGCCACAGAATGGAGCAGGTGACAGGAGCGTGGTCCGACCAAGTGATATTTCCTATATCACATTGCGTAATGAGAGATAGACCATGAGAATCAGTCATTACATAGTCGATGCCTGTATAACAGTTGTGCGGTGCAGAGAAGAAGGTATAATCTCTATCATTGGGGTGCAATATCCTCCAGGTGTCATGCATGGCGTGATTGTTTAAGGCATTTCTATCTTTCTTGAGGACTGGGCCAGGCACGCTGGTGGTCCCTTTTGAGGCATCCACAAGTGGATCAAGCCCAAGGTTAAAGTCGCCAGCTAGGAATATTACTCCCTTAGCATGATCCAACAATATATTCAAAACATTTTTAAAAAATGTATCCTGTGCTTGATTGGGTGCATAGACGTTTAGTATAGTGAGAGGTTGGCCATGTAATGTGCCCACCAGAAGGATATAGCGTCCGTTCGGGTCTTTTGTGAGATGTGTGACTTGTAAGGGAATTCCAACCCCACCTTTTTTATCTGGGCCTGAAGCAAAAAGGGATATGGGGAAGTGTCTGGGGGTCCAATGGGACTCTTTTCCCTTTTGAAAGTGGGTTTCTTGTAGAAGGAGGATTTGGCTTTTTAATTTGTTTAATTCCCTGAGCGCAACAGAGCGTTTGCCCGGGTTGTTGAGTCCCTTCGCATTTATTGAAGTTAGTTTAAGAGAGTGTTCTTGAAATCTACTTTGAGGCATGTTGGAGAGAGAAAAAAAAAAGGGGGGGGAAAGAAGTGAGAAGGAAGAGAAAGATCTAAACAGAGATAGAGGAGGATTAATAAGGGTACAAGGAGATGATACTGAGCTGATTAATCAAATTTAATACCCTTTGCATGTTGTCAACAAGATTAGAGTAAAAAAAAGGAAAAGCAGAACTCCGAAAATGGAGTGGAAAACCTTTGTTTTTATAAGGTAACTACACTGGGGAAGTATCTCCACAACGAACTATGTGGAGTGCGTAAGTAAGAGGGCGTTACATTTGATGGCATGGGTATTGGAAGAGGGCATAAAGTATGGGAGGGAAGGGAAAAAAGGGAGGAGAGGGAGAGAAGGGTATGAGGGGGTACCCGGCTTACACTGTATAAATTATATCGTCATTTTAGCTAGATTGTTATGTTGTTTTAAGGCCGGGATGCCACATAGACTCTATCTAAGGATTCTTTAGGAGGTCTCTTCTAAGAGGGGGCGATTATTCCAAGGGGCCTGTGGAAAAAAGTTAAATACAAATTACAGTGAAATAAAGATACCTTGTAGGTGAGAAATAACCTCCTCAGGGATGAGCCAAAGCTTTTAGTATGATGTACATGTATCTTCTATTTGTGTGCTTGAGTAAAGAGAAGCATAGGCATTTGCAAACATATTAAACATTCAAGCAAACATTCCTGGATAATTCTTACAAGAAAGAACTTTATATAACTTTTTAACTTTAGAACTCTTTTTTTTTTTTTTAATCAAGAAAAGAAAACTCGACATGAGAGGATATGCAATGAGCAATCAAAGGGAGGCAGCTCTACCCCATGTAGGGAAGTACTTGCGTAGAAAAAAAAGAAGAAACTGGCAATGCAATCTACCAAATTTTCAAACCATTGTATGAAAGTCTGAAACTAAAGAGAATCAGTAGAGTGTTCTTGGGATATAACCAGGCCTGTAATCCGGTGAGACCAACCTGAGTGCTTAAACCTAAGTGATAAAAACCAAAAAGGATACTTCTTTGAGTGAGAAGGTTTCTAGCTTATTTCTTTTCTTCTCTTTTCCTCACCTTTCCCCTTCGATTTGAAAAGTCAGATATCTCTCAAGTCTCAGTGGCTCACATGACCAAATAAACTACACCTTGCAATTATGGTACATATCCTTTAAGACTGGATACTATGAGAAAACCTAGAGGTTATTTACGGAAAATCATCCTGGGGTGGAAGATGCTCTTGTGGGTGTTACGGTTTCTTGTGTATCTCCGTTATTTAATAAAGGATCTCCTCTGTCAGAAGCAGCTGGAAGAGATAGTTCCTTGTAGAAGAGTTTAAGGTCTGATCCTGGTCGGAAAATAGCAGTTTTGTTATTAGCTGTGGCTATCAACGAGACTGGAAGCCCCATCTATATTGTACTTTGTGCATTTTCAGGGTGCTAGTAACATGGGATAGTTCCCTTCTCTTCTGGAGAGTGGTGGGGGAGAGGTCGGTGAACTGCTGTATTTCTTCCCCTGCGTGCATAATTGGATGCTTTTCTCTTGCACAGCGGAGGAGGTCTTCTTTGTCCTTGTATTTGAGGAATTTAACAATTATATCCCGCGGCGGGGCCTTAGGTGGAGGTTTGGGCCTTAAGGCTCTATGAGCCCTCTCTATTTGAATGTCTTTGCCGGAAGGATTATCTTTAATTACTCTAAAAAGGGCTTGGAGATAACCTTCAATCAACGGGGGGAAGATGGTTTCAGACACTCCCTTTATGGCGGCGAGTCCTGTTTTTCAGGTCTTCCAGTTTTTCAGAGAGTGTATGTAACCTATTGTCAAGGTCCTGGATACCTGAGGTGTTAGACTGCACTTCAGTCACTAAGGCTCTGTGATTTGTTTCTAGTGAGACCACTCTTTTCTCCATGGCCCCTAGGTCTTTACGCAGATCACCAAACAAAGTTCTCATTTTGTGCAGGACTATTTTAATGTCATCCTTGGATGATATCTTTTTTTGTAACAAAAGATCCCAGATCAGATTCCTCCATGCTGCCTGTTGCTGTCATAGATGCCTGTAAATCTACAGACCCTTCTGTGTTTGAAGAGTGCGACTCCTTAGGTACTAAATACTGGTTGAGAGTTTTGGAAGAAGGAGTTTTGTCGCCTTTAGCTTGCCTCTTGCAAGGCATTTCCTGATCTTCCAGGTTTAATCCTGTAGATTAATGTGTAAAATCTTTGGAATTATTAAGGGAGATAGAAAAGACCCCTGATCTTGACGTAATGGTGTAGAGGAGAGAGTGCTCTTCTTTTACAGACTGCTTATATGCATACAGAGATTGGGCTTCTGTTTGTTAAGTGCCTCTTCAGTAAACCGCGTGAAAGGGGGTTAAATGTTATAATATGTACAACCAAGTGGTATTAGAAATATATAGTGCTTATACAGTGTTAAGACCTCTACTTGTCCACTTAAATAAGGATGAGATCGGTTCACAATATTCCGAGTTGCAGCCGAGGTAAGGCCCCACAATGGCGTCCCCCTGTCTGGAGTCTGTGACGCACTTAGAATTGTCTGCGGTTCTCTGGTCTTGCCCTTTACATATACATGCTTATTATATTATGACCGGCCACTTCAACCTCTATTACAGGCTATAAGTCTGGGTCAGCTTTTTTTCAGGCTTTCAGCAGAAATGCCCAGGAGTCAGTTAGTCTCAGTTGAGGTCACCCCCGCAACAACCTTTGTAGCTATATGCACTCACCTCAGTCCAGACCGTGTCCGTCTAATGTAAAGTGTCGCCCGTTTGCCTTTATTTCGCTGCTCCGGGATGTTCACCGGTCTTGCGTACTCTGCAGCGGGAATTGTAGCTTCCGGTGCGCCTCAGTCCCTGCGATGTTAGGCCCCAATCAGAGCTCCTTCAAAAAGAGCGATGTAGCCACCCGATCTTTGTTAGCTATAGAGGAAGGTTGCCGGGTACCTGAGTGGGATAAAATTAGGGTTGGTATGCCATCAATTAAAGCATTAAGTCGGTATAAGAGACAGGAGCCCTTCTAACTAGCTGCCATCTCCTAGCGTGGCTAGACTCCGCCCCCGAGCAATCTTTTTGATGCAGCTAGCTGTAATAGCCTGATGGTTGTCTTAGCTGCCTAGCTAGCGGAAGGTTGAAGATTGAATCCAGCTGCAGTTCCTTGCTCCTTGAATGTGAGCTCGCAAGCAGTTGTTAAGATACCCTGTTTATTCTCCTGTTCCAGAGGTTCATTGAACTTCCAGGAGTTCAGTTCTTTTTGCTAGGGCGCTGACTGGGGTCAGGCCGTTGAGTTCAAATCCACTGCTCCTTCTTGGAGTTTAGACTTTATTTTTTAGGGAGTTTGCATCGTTACTTTTGTACCTGTGCAGGAGGTGGTCTTTTTTCAATTATCTATTCCGCCTGTAGATTTTTTTTCTATGTGCTATAATCTCTGTATGGCAATCTTGCAATAGGTACTCCTTAAGGGATTCCTTTATAAAAGGATGGTGTTACAAGATTTGTTAGTTTTTTTCTCCCTAAGGTTGTTATTTTTATATGTCTTATTCCTTTTCTATAGGGAAAGGTTGTTTTCCCTTTCGGGGAATCTTGCCTTTATGTTCCTTTCAGCTACCTTAGAATAGACAGTTTGTTGTCTGTTGTATATTCGTATCTGGGAAGTGCAAGGGTTTGGAGGTTTAGTTGGCTTCCTTATTGTTAGTGGAGGTGTATTTTTCGCTTGACCTAGGTGTCCTCAGAGGGTTATGGCTCAGTTCGAGAGCAGTAACGCCTTCTTGGGTCTCTGGCATGAGATCTCTATGGTTCTGATTGTTGGGCGGCTGCTTGGTCCTCCTAGCATTCTTTTTCCTTTTCCTTTTTGCTTCTGTTGAAGCAGCCTTCGGGAGAATGGGTTTGTAGCAGGCAGTGGTGCCGTCAGATTTGGGCCGCCTCTTCTGTTTCCCCTCCAATTAGCATTTAGTGCCCTCTGTAGCTTGGGTATAATTTCCCAAAAGTAATGAATGCAGCTGTGGACTCTCCCTGTAGTAAGAAGGAAAACATAAATGATGCTTACCAGATAATTTCCTTTCCTTCTGTACAGGGAGAGTCAACAGCTCCCGCACGTGTTCTCCGATGGGTGGCCCTAAATTGAATTTGTTTCTTCTGGCACTTTTTTCACCCTGCTATTTCTCCTACTGTTCCTTGTTCCCTCTGCAGAATGATTGGGGGATGAGGGAAGTGGGGGAGGTTTTTGAGCCTTTGGCTGGGGTTTCTTTGCCTCCTCCTGGTGGCCAGGTTCTGTATTTCCCAAAAGTAATGAATGCAGCTATGGACTCTCCCTGTACAGAAGGAAAGGAGATTATCTGGTAAGCATAATTTATGTTATTTCATGTATTCCAATGAGCAGCTCTACTATTCTTAAAATTGCAGAAGCTTCTAACATAATTTTTATGGAGTTATTGTGCTGTATTTTTAATTTATATTTCATTCATTGTTCAGGTTTGTTACAAAAATGTTTACTTTCAACAGCTTCCACTTTGTTTGATTTTTTGTGCCTCATCTGTAAGTGTGGCTTGCAAGGAATGCTTTTGCAATAATAAACATACCATTTTAGTATATACATTTGCCATGGAATGCTATAATAAATCAACAAGACTTGCTTTACATCAGCATTGTACTGTCACTTTTCTATAAGAATTCATTTGAACTTTTTTTTCCATGCTTGTCTGACGAGTTGCTTTTTTTTGTTAAATGCAATAGCCATATAAGAAAACACTTCAGCACAACAGGAGATTGATATTACAAGTCAAGAAACTACTTTAGTTATATTAACAATCATTTTTGGAATGTATCAGACATTGGTAACTATAAGAGATGATTTTATTGCCTTCTAGATCCAAATCAAATGTTTATATTGTGGTCAAAGTTTATCTAGAGTTGACTGTGTGTATATAAATATTTATTTATATTTCTAGAAATGAATACTCAGAACACTTCTTGATATAATTACTATTATTTTATATTTTATTTAAGAATAAACAATTATTTTAAATGTGTTATTAATAAGGAACAAATAGTCTCATTATTTGATGAATATTCTAATGAAAGAATCCAAGGATGTTTTAAAGCTTTGTCAAATTGATATTATCTTTACAGTTGTTACCTCTCCAACAAAATGTATGCTTACCTGATAAATGTATTTCTTTCCTGGTTGTGAGAATCCACAAAAACCGCCCTTTTATATTTTCTTATATGTGGCAGTTTTAGTATGCACCTCATTTACTCTGCTTTGTCCTTTCCTGCTTCTCTCGTTTCTCCTGTACTCGGCTATATGTTAGACTGAAATATCAGAGAGGTGAAAGGGTTTAAAAGCTTGTGAAGTTTTGGGTATCTTTACCTCTTCCTAGTGGCCAGGAGTAGTGGCTTGTGGAATCTCGCCATCAAAAAATAAATTTATCGGGTAATCACATTTTTTTTGTTTTTGCGTCTCCTAGTTTTATTTGATCTTCAAGTTTTATGTCTAAGGGATAAATGTCTATGGATAATCTTAGAATAGCTATTGGCTACTTATAATGAAACAGGGATTTTCTCCACTCCAACAAGAAGGCCTAAGACTTTATACCCACCAGTACTCAATAAGACATCATTTTGACTATATAAAAAACAATCATCCAAAGTATAAATCTGGTTATATTTTCAAAGTAGTATTTTCTGTAATTTGAACATGTCAGTACCTGTAATGAACAATTGTGTGACATTCTTTCACTAATGATTTTCAAACCATTTTTATTCTTGATCTCAGAAGCTAACAAATGTATTACAAATGGTCAGTAGCTTATTTCATTTTTTTATAGCTTGTAGTAATATGGCTATTTTTCATACAAGTGGTGAGAGTCCACAATCCATCACTCCTGGGAATTACTCTTCTGTGCCACTAGGAGGAGGCAACAATTCCCAAACTCCAAGAGCTCTATAAAAGCCCACCCACTTTACAGGAAGCTAGTCTTGTCTTTGCCTATGCTGGAGGAAGGTGAAGAAATGAAATGTGCATGTTCTTCAGTGAGAAGGGTTTTCAGAGTTGAAGCCCATTTCACCTCAGAGTGCAGTATTTGTTGGAGGGATGTATTTGGAGTATGGATAGTGACACATTTTTCACCTTTTGGGTATTTCTTTTATATAGGCAATAAGAGTCCACCAAGCAAATTTTTTCAGTCATTACATCCAGAGGACTAGTCTCTCCATCTGGATATTTTCAGTCAGATAGTGGATCTTTTTGGCCTAGAAATGCATCTGATGACCTCTTGGTTGATCTGCAAACTTCCCAGGTACTGTGCGAGGTCCAGGGATCCTCAGACAGAGTTTGTGGATGCTCTGGTTGCTCTATGGTCGTTTAGACTAGCTTTTTTCCCTCCTTCTCTGGTTCTTCTACCCGGAGTGATTGCCAGGACCAGGCAAGAGGAGACATCTGTAATTCTGATGATTCTGGCTTGGTCTTGCAGAGTTTGGTATGCAGATCTGGTTCAGATGTCTAGTTGCCCACCTTGGCCACTTCCTCTGTGCCCAAACCTTCTGTCTCAAGGTCCGTATTTTTTTTAAGGGGGGATCGGGTGGGTTTTAGAGTAGGGGTGTGTGGGTTGTAATGGGGGGGGGTTGTTCTTCTTTTTTTTTTTACAGGTAAAAGAGCTGATTACTTTGGGGCAATGCCCGCTAAAGGCCCTTTTAAGGGCTGGTAATAGAGCTGATTACTTTTGAAGTTTAGTTTAGGGTAGGGAAATTTTTATTATTTTGGGGGGCTTTTTTATTTTATTAGGGGGCTTAGATTAGGTGTAATTAGCTTAAAATTCTTGTAATATTATTATTTTTTTTGTAATTTAGTGTTTGGTTTTTGTAATATAGTTTAGTTTATTTCATTGTATTTTAGTTTAGATAATTGCAGTTTATTTAATTAATTTATTGATAGTGTAGTGTAATGGTAACTTAGGTTAGGATTTATTTTACAGGTAATTTTGTAATTATTTTAACTAGGTAGCTATTAAATAGTTAACTATTTAATAGCTATTGTACCTAGTTAAAATAAATACAAAGTTACCTGTAAAATAAATATAAACCCTAAAATAGCTACAATGTAATTATTAATTATATTGTAGCTATCTTAGGGTTTATTTTATAGGTAAGTATTTAGTTTTAAATAGGAATACTTTAGTTAATAATATTAATATTATTTAGATTTATTTAAATAATAATTAAGTTAGGGGGTGTTAGGGTTAGACTTATGTTTAGAGGGTAATATAGTTAATATAGGTGGCGGCGGTGTAGGGGGATCAGATTAGGGGTTAATAAATTTAATATAGGTGGCGGCGGTGTAGGGGGGTCAGATTAGGGGGTAATACATTTAATATAGGTGGCGTCAGTGTAGGGGGGTCAGATTAGGGAGTAATACATATAATATAGGTGGCGGCGGGGTCTGGGAGCGGTGGTTTAGGGGTTAATACATTTATTGTTGGGAGTGAGAGGGGGGATTGCGGATAGAGGGGTATACGTGTCGAGCTATTTTTGAGAGGCGTGTTAGACAGTTACCGGGGACTTTAGTTAGTTTGTTTTAGGCGGCGGCAGTTTCTAAAGTCCCGTAAGTCACTGGAGACTCCAGAAATTTTTACTTACGCTTATTTCTGGACATCGCTAGTTTGTCCGACTTACGGCACTTTAGTAACTGTCGCCGCCGTATATGTGATAGCTCAATGTTGAAGGTGAAACTACGGGCGGCGCAGGTTTCCACGTTTGTGCCGAAACCTGCGCCGTATATCGGATCGCGCCCCTGGTCTTCTTTGCATACCTTTACTAAATTTTACCATTTTGACATTTTGTCTTCTTCAGAAGCAGCTTTTGGTAGAAAGGCTTTTCAGGCAGCTTTCTCAGTTGGATTCTAGTTTGCATACGGAGAACACCCAGGTGGTAAATCGCCATAGAACAGGCTAACAATGGTATTGAGCAAGTTATTTGTTCCTGTGAGTGCATTTATCACTGTATGTATTCAGTTTGATTCTAGTGCCTATGATTTTAAGTTTTTTGATTTTTTTTTTTTTTTTTTAAGAAAACTTAATTTTTTTTTGGATTTAATTTCTCAGTGGAATTAGCTGTTTTTATATTATCCCTCCCTCTTTAGTTACTCATGGACTTCCACATCTTGGGTATTATATCCCATCAGTAACTAGCTTGTTGACTCGCCACCTATATAAAAGAAAACATAATTTATGTAAGAACCTACCTAATAAATTAATTTAATTGCCACTAACTTGGCAATATGTTAAACTGAGGTATGAGTGAGGTGGTAGGTGTATTTATAGGCATTTAAGGTTTGGGAAACTCTCGTCACCATGAAAGAAAATAATTAATCAGTTAAGCATAAATTATGTTTTTATATAGTAAGGCTTTTATCCATTTAAAAAAAAAAAAAAGTGGGGGGACTTCCGGGCGGCGGCCATCTTTGGACGCAAAACTGTCGGCTGCTCACACATTCCTGCTGTGATAACTAAATATCGCCAGAGAAAGTCATCTTTGGGGCTTCAAACTGCTGGATTCAGGATTATCATGGGTTCAGCTCTCATTTGATACCCCCACCTCTAGGATTGTGTGGCACTTAAGGTTACCGGAGCTTTTCAAAGGCTGAGGCCTTCTCAAAACCCCCCCAGTGACTTTCCTAAGGGCAATCACTGTCGCGCAGCCCACATTGTCGGCTGCTCAATACCTCCTTGCAAAGGAGCCTTTGGACACTGCTAACCACTAATTCAGCAAACATGGATATGCAGATCCTTCGAGAGCTGGAGAACCTACTGCAATACCATCTTACTCAATTTGAAGAAAACCTTGGTAAATCTCCACAAGCGGTCACCCAAGAAACCTCACATGCCAGATTTGTTTCAGGGACACTGGCAAGTGCTTCTAAGGCAAAAACAGCTAGCCTACCTCCTAACCGCTTACTACAGGGGTCTCTGATGAAAGCGGACTATCCAGCCCTAGACCTGACTAGTACAAGCGATACGGAGGCCATCCTCTACTATGCTGCACCAGCTATTGAAAATGCAATAGAGGCGATCCCTAACCTAGCTGTACCCACAACCAAAGCAACCATAGCAGGCTGTATCAGCGCAGATCTCTCCTCTGGCATATCAGCGGCCGAAGGGGAACTAATCGTAGGCACCTACACCCCGCAGGACTCCACTTACCTCCCATTTGCAGAAACGGTCTGGATTCCAGTAAGACCCTGGGGGAAATATGTCAGACCTCAACCAGCGACGATGAGTATCACTAACCTTGCTAGTCTTTACGCTCACATCTCGGAGAGAGACGTCAGGCACAACATCACAGACTATATGATGGCAATAACTGGCTTTCTAGTCTCCTCCACCGGACCTGTGCTTCCAGAAGCCCTTAGGGATTGCGGCCCCACTCCTCAGCCCTGGCTACGCAGCAAAGCCGACTCCTGGAGACATGCCACAAACGTCTTACAGACAGGTGCTGTCTCCCTTCTCAGCCGTGGAAACCGGGCTGGCTCATGCGGCAACGTGAAAGACTATAAGACTGGCGTGGGCTAAACCGGGTGATGGTATTGCTACTTAAACGCGGGGTATATGATTACTCATTTCTTTATAACTGGGTTTGATTAACTATGTCTCAATGCTTTGTTTAAGCCCCAACGGTTGTATTCTCTTATTTTGCTAAGTTTACCTGTATTGGCTTATGCATAACCTTATAAGTTACCAGACAGCTGTATTAGCTCCATAAGGATCCTATATGTATATTTACTCCTCCCTACCTTACTATTACCCATTGTTTGTTGGGGGAAACAGTGGATTAATTGGTGTCCAAATATTGCTAAAAACTTCCCACATGGCCTTATGCATCATCGACCAATAGACATATAAGCCCCTCTATCCCTACAAGTAAATAATGCATAGGAAGCTCCCCTGCTGATGATCCCTTAGATGAGGTATTAGGACCCCCAAACTTATGTATCCCCCCAGCTGCTCCTATATATGATCTCCAGCAGGCTTCAAGTCAATATACTTCATGTGCGACCTCACAGTCCTTATACTGGCTCACAGAAGCAATATGTCCATGCTGAGCACTCTGAGCCAATATCCTGGATAAAATACCGGTATATATGCCTCCCCATAATCTGGGCACTATCCATAAATTTAAATGGCTGTGCCTTCCCATTTTACTGAATGGCTGTATGTGTCAGTATAATTGTGCTGCTATCAGGGGTCTATCTGATATCAGATAAGTATATATAACCCTCCTTGAGAAATTTATGCAAAACTTCTGGGTCAGGTGTAATTAGTATCCATTACTATTTATAGTTTGTGCATCATGCTATCAGGGACACCACAGTTTCACTCACTCTAACACTGGATTATTATAGTGGTGCATTACAAAGTAGGCAATGATTTTAGATACCTAATCTCACTGCGGTGTAGCCATTTGAAAACACTAGAGACTGGCCAGATATGTATGTAGTTCCCCCTGATAGGGTCACAATTTGCCCGCATATTAAATCCCTGAGCTAACCTGGCCTAACTTCTGTGGAATTCCGCATTGTTAATCCCCAACACAGAAACATATTTAAGATGGTAGGCAACTACCTGAGTTAAAGTCTGCTTCATCCCTTGTTTAACCATACCACCCCCTTAACAATATAGATTTTAGTGTTTTATGAAAGGTCCCAACCAATGCTTTACTAGTTCCTCGGTATAATCAATATATATACACTATTGCTTGTCTTGCAGCTTCTGAAGAGATCTTAAGCTGGCAAATATTAGTTTGTACACCCCTTGATGGCTCAGACCCGCATGGCTCCTATAAGCAATATATTCTATTTGTTTGTATTATTAATGTTAAACTTACAAACTGGGTCCAAAAGTGGCCCTGTAATTCTTGCCCTTCACATTCCCCACCCTAATCTTACCTGGTTGTCAGCGGCCCAAAAGTGGCCGTTATGTTTTACTAAGGGGAAACTGTTTATTGCAAAGTTTTGTTACACAATGGGTGAGACTCCATACTGTTCTCCCGAATAAGGAAAACAGAATAAAACTGAAAATGGAGGAATTTTAATGTACGTCTTGTTGCGGTATAAAATAGTAATGTTGGTGTTTGTACAATCAGTATGTCATGCATTTCTATAAATCGTATTATGTTTGACTGTAATCGCATGATACTTGTTCATGTAATTCCTATTCCTTAATAAAAAATTATTTAAAAAAAAAAAAAAAAGTGGATAAGAATCTTTAATTTTTTGTCAATTCTTGTTAATTTAACATTTATAATTTTATTTCTGGTTACATTTTTTACATATTGATGATCATAAAAAAAAAAATCTAGAAAAATAATTAATGTTGTTTATAATGTTCCAGAACTATCTTAGCACTTTGAAGGACAAAGATGACAAAATCTGTTTACATCTGCCTAGAGTTATAGTCAACATCTATGAAGGTTTAAGGAATATTTACTTTATTTTCTTAAAAGAGAAATCTTTTGGCAAGCATTGCACTAATATGACAGAAGGATGCTTTCCATTGTGGTATTGTCTAGGCAAATCACTGATGAATAAATGAATAGTCCAAAGTTTAAAGTAAATGTAAAGTCACCTCTAGTGCTTAACACAATATTGTGAAGCAATTCAATTAAGGGGGGACTTTCATTCATCGATGTTCCCAATTTTATTATTAAATCGTAAATTTTACCTTTTTAACTCCGTTTTCGTGCTGCGCTTCCTCCGCCCGCCATATTGTCCCTCATTATTGCAATAATTGGCAGCTAATCTTGCTAATCCGCTTTTTCACCCGAAGTCGTTCAACCCCTTTTCAGGTACGTCATGGGCCTCTTCAGCGCATGCGTTAGAAAATTTTATCCACCTTCAGATGCAATGCGCGTTCACAGGACGCGCAATTTAATGTTCTCCACAATCTCTGCAATCTAATTGGTCAGTGGGCACACACCTTCTAAATAAAATGACCAATTGGCTATCATATGCTCACAGAGGTCCCACCTCAAAAACAACTATCAGCTGCTGCATAGTGCTCTGGGATGCGGTTTATGACCGCACCGCTATTCGAATAATGTAGATACTTATCCTAGACCTGCGCGCTATATGCTAAAACTCAGGAATCCTGACAAGGCTAGAGGAAAGAAATGCACGTAAGGGGTTATAATGTTTGGTTGCTCCGGACTTGTAATGTCCTAATTAGACTAAACACTATAGTGGAGATGCTGCTGCTCTCGACGATATAATAGTACTCAATGAATGTAGTAATTCATTCATTGAATACTATTTGTTATTTACAATATTGCGGAGTTTGATGCCTGCGCAGTTAAAAACACGATCGTGAACGCGCTTTACCAGGAGAACAGGAAGTTGGTTTGGGGAGGAGTCGGCAATGAAAAGGTAGAGATTTTAAAATATATATATTTTAATAACGAAGGATATAATATTTAAAAAAAAATAGCGACTACATTAAGGTACTGTTAAGAAATGCATTGCAGTCGTCAGTAAGTGTAAAATTTACATTCACTTTAACAACTGTTTTGAAATAAATTGGTTTCTGAAATATTTGATTTTGTTTTGCTGTACAGTTCTTTTGGTTATATAATCTTTTACATTGTTAAACATACTTTTTAGAGCTAATTTGCCAATATTCTTTTATTAGCAGATAGCTAAGAGGAAAACTTCAACTCATATGTTTCGTCTTTTTTTATTTATTTTGTAGCTGTTGTAAATTATATGTCCCAGT
Organism: Bombina bombina; assembly: GCF_027579735.1. Lineage (NCBI taxonomy): Eukaryota > Metazoa > Chordata > Amphibia > Anura > Bombinatoridae > Bombina > Bombina bombina. The sequence continues at coordinate 1,028,620,866 of NC_069503.1, read as the reverse complement.
AAATTAGAGATTATTCTATTAAAAACGCAGACACTTGATTCTTTCATAGCTATAATTAATTGCATTCTGAAGTCATGAATAAATTAATCTTAATTGTGGAGTTACTGTTTCAGTGTTTTAATTGCGTTAAAGGGACACTAAACCCAATTTGTTTTCTTTCATGATTCAGATAGAACATGCAATTTTAGACAGCTTTCTAATTTACTCCTATTATCAATTTTTTTTGTTCTCTGGCTATCTTTATTTTAAAAAAAAGCAGAAATGTAAGCTTAGGAGCTGGCACATTTTTGGTTAAGCACCCTGGGTAGCATGTGCATTTTAGCCACCAATCAGCAAGCGCTACCCAGGTTCTTAACCAAAAATGAGCTGTTCTTAAGCTTACCATTCCTGCTTTTTCAAATACAGATAGCAAGAGAACAAAGAAAAAATGATAATAGGAGTAAATTAGAAGGTTGCTTAAAATTGCCTGCTCTATCTGAATGATGAAAGAAAAAAATTGGGTTTAGTATCCCTTTTAAGTATCTTTTTTTTTTTGTTAACCTACATCATTGTGGACACAATTGCATGCTGAAACACAAATATTGATGTGTGGTTTTTTTTGTGTAGGAATATTTTATCAGTTTTCTTCTTACCATGTTTGTACTCATACCATAATATAAAGTAGACTATCTAAAGTAAATAATTTGAATTGTCACATCAAATTAGTTTTTAACTTATCTCATTGTAACCACATCCATTCTTACAAATTTGTCAAATTAAATAAAAATTATTTCTTTCAAAACATACAGTATTTCTTTTACAAGATATGACGAGTCCACGGATTTCATCCTAATGGGATATCGTCTCCTGGTCAGCATTAGGAGGCAAAGAGCACCACAGCAGAGCTGTATATATAGCCTCCTCCCTTCCCTCCCACTTGAGTCATTCTCTTTGCCTGTGTTAGTAATAGGAAGAGGTAAAGTGAGGTGTTAGTTTAGATTCTCCAATCAAGAGTTTATTATTTTTAAATGGTACCAGTGAGTGCTATTTTACTCAGGGGTAAAGCTACAGGCTTTTCAGCAATGGGAACTGAGGAGATTCTACGTTCTCTCTGAGCCTCCCATACTGTTTGCTCCCCTGCTGATGGCCTTAGCAGATATTATCTAAGGCCCTGTATGTCCCCACAGATCTACAGGAGGTGATGACAGAGGACCTCTTCTTCGTGTGGACAGGTTCATGCTGCTCTCAGCATTGAGGTATGTACTTTTGATTCTGGGGAGGCGATGCAAGCTCAGAACAGACTGGCCATTATTCCTAGACCAGGAAGGGGCAATCAACTTGCAAGTGTAATGATATGCATGGATGTTCCCCCCCCCCCCCCTTATGTTATATGTGCTGACAGGTTAGGGTAACCTAGCAATTCAGCTGTGAAGATAGCAGGCTTTTTAAGTTACTAGCCTGGTCACATTGAGGGGCACATTGATGTGGAATGTTTATGGAGTCTTACTCCAGTGATTATTCCTTAGATAGGCAGGGGGGCACATTGTTTATTCAAAGGGACACATTTGGCATAAGAGACGTTCAGACACACAATCAGAATATATTCACTTACACTACATATATGTACTTAACGTATGCACTATTTATCACTTCAAATGACTAATTTCACAATATTAAATATCAGAATCAGTCAAGTTAACCAACACAAAATTCACGTTGAAATTTAAGATTTAATTTATTTATCACTCACTTATGAATCCCAAACTTGATAGGGAGATCATAACTTAGGCATAAATAAAGTGATTTCAGTAATGCACTAAATCAGAGTAGCTGCACATATGATAATGGTAACATTTCTAAGTTACTCACAACACATAACATGGGTTAATTATATGTTTCAATGTTATTCCGCTGTTTTCTTTTTATATCAGACAGTTGCACTGTAATTATATTAAATTCACCAACACTGTTACGACAGCAGCAACTCAGTCTAATCTGACTTACCTTTTGTTTATTTACAATCCTATGTATTTTATAAAGACAATAGAACTTATAAGAGTACATAATAAGATCATATTTAATCTCACGAAGTCAGCAAATAACATATAGCATCATGTTGACAACAATAGCAAAATTAATCTAGGCAGAAAACTATTCAAATCTAATCAAAGTGCAAAAGTATTCAATTGCACAAAGTTCATAGAGACATCGTATGATAGTAAATTCAGACTCTCTACTTCCAACCTTAACAATATGATAGTTCAATCTGATAATCATGCCCAATCCTTTGATGGCCAAGAAACAGTTAAATTTTATCGACGTAAATTCACTAATACCCAAGCCTTAAGCTACCAATTCAATTACTGTAGTCTTTTTCACTGTATCTATCCAGACTTTACTGATGGCTATTAATGTTCAAATAACAATATATGTCTGGCTAGCAAAATGTTACTGGCAATAACGTTTTATTAAACTAACCTAGTGCTTGAGAATGCTTGAGAGCATATCATTCTTTCAGGCAGGTAATGGTCACAGCTGGTAGTATACCTAACTTAATGGAAAGCGGTTTGGTCTAAATTGAGGTATATATAAGTATACTACATTCATAAAGCAGCGGATATCGGCACACGCTAATGTACAAACAGTCTTGTGAATTACTGCCACATAACAGTGTATTTGAGACATTGTATCATTATTAAATATTCAGACTGTGATACGCATGTGTGTGTGAACAAAGACATAATTAACCTCTCATACAACTGAGCAAGTAAATAAGCACTATACTCAGAATCTGCCGTTTTATGATTTGTAGATGGTCACAGCTGGTAGTATATCTAACTTAACGGGAAGTGGTTTGTTTAAATTGAGGTATACAAAAGTATATTACATACAACAAGCAGCAGATGTCGGCACACGTTAATGCATAAACAGTCTTGTGAAGTACTGCCACATAACAGTGCATTCAAGACATTGTATTATTGCTAAATATTCAGACTGTGATACGCATGTGTGTGGGAACAGAGACACAGTTAACCTCTCATATAACTGAGCAAGCAAATAAATACTATACTCAGAATCTGCCCTTTTATGATCTGTAGATGGTGACAGCGGGTCATATATCTAACTTTACGAAAAGAGGTTTTGCTTAATTTGAGGTATATAAAAGTATATTACATACAGAAAGCAGCGGATGTCGGCACACGCTAATGCACAAATAGCTTGGTGAATTACTGCCACATAACAGTGCATTCAAGACATTGTATCATTGTTAAATATTTAAACTGTGATACGCATGTGTGTGTGACCAGAGACACAGTTAACCTCTCATACAACTGAGCAACCAATAAATACTATACTCAGAATCAGCTAGACATTTGAACATGTGAAAGATTTAGTTCTTCAATAAACTCATTAAGTTAGAACGCATTTCCAGTATAAGATTTACTTTCAACTGTATATGGTAGCACAGATACAGGTTATAACCGGCTAAAATCTGAACCGTAATAATAACTATATTTTTATATTGGTGAAGACAGCCCAGCGTACAACTTTAGTACACAAGGAACTTTTAACTGTTAAATGTGTCAAGAAATTGGTCTATTAATAACACCTCGAATATCCATATACTATATGGAGACCATTTAATGTACAACTCAAATATTAATTTACCGTTTTCTTGTGGCCACACAAATTCATAAATATATCATAAAGTTTAATATTCCTGCTTAAGTGATATAGGTTGTAAATTCAGCCATCACTCCATTAACATAACTTTAAGGTATTTAACAACATGAGTTTATGTCCTCATGTTGAGACAAATGTGGTAATACCAGTAGATGGTCCTACAATATAACTTTTCACGAACGTACTAACTATTTTCTCAACACTAGAGACTTTCAATCAAAGATACTCTATATATCATACCTGCATAGAATCAATACTAATTATTAGTGTGAATATACACGTCTATTCCACTGAATATAAGCAGGTAAATTAATTGCAATATTAATTGCACATAAGAGTTTCTGTTGAAGAATTCTAGGTATTACGTGACATTGTCACGCCAAGCCAAGTAGACTACAATCGGTGCCTAAGTGTGTTTTTTAAGTTTTTCCTATTTTATTTCTAGACCCCAATAAAAGTTAAATTTTAATCATAGTTAAGTTTGTTTCTCCTCTAATCTTGGATTTCATTTTTGATTTCTTTACATCAATATTACTCAATAGTGACCTGTGAGTGCTTCAAAGTGTATTCTTTCTCTTTTTGCTCCAGTAATCAATGTTATACACATAGCACCGAACTTAGCCATTTAAGTTGGCTGATAACACAAAAGGCCTTACAAGTTGGCCAGATATTAAACAAGTCAGGTCCTGTATATACCTGTAGTGCCATTGGTAACTTTTCTCAATAAACTCTAGTTCATGTTTATTACTGAGTCGTTTTTTCTTTACGACTTTTGTATGGCCATGCTGTTTTCCTTAGCGGAGTTAGACTACCGCCCATGAAGGGCGGGGCTTATTGTTGCGCGCAGTTGGTGTTCCAGGTTCCGACAGTGTACCTCGAGGCTCCAGTGTTTTCCTAAGTCCGCTTGTTTCAATCAGCATCACAAGCGGTCTTAGGCACGCAGTTTCACAGTGTATTATTGGTTGGTGCGTGGGGACAGGTAGGCGCCACAGCAGAGCGTACGCTTATAGGGGTGAATACTGAAAGTTACTATAGTGATCCCTGTTATTGCATTGTTTTCTTTCATGTAATTAACAAGAGTCCATGAGCTAGTGACGTATGGGATATACATTCCTACCAGGAGGGGCAAAGTTTCCCAAACCTTAAAATGCCTATAAATACACCCCTCACCACACCCACAAATCAGTTTTACAAACTTTGCCTCCAAGGGAGGTGGTGAAGTAAGTTTGTGCTAGATTCTACGTTGATATGCGCTCCGCAGCAAGTTGGAGCCCGGTTTTCCTCTCAGCGTGCAGTGAATGTCAGAGGGATGTGAAGAGAGTATTGCCTATTGAATGCAGTGATCTCCTTCTACGGGATCTATTTCATAAGGTTCTCTGTTATCGGTCGTAGAGATTCATCTCTTACCTCCCTTTTCAGATCGACGATATACTCTTATATTTACCATTTCCTCTACTGATTCTCGTTTCAGTACTGGTTTGGCTTTCTACAAACATGTAGATGAGTGTCCTGGGGTAAGTAAGTCTTATTTTCTGTGACACTCTAAGCTATGGTTGGGCACTTTATTTATAAAGTTCTAAATATATGTATTCAAACATTTATTTGCCTTGACTCAGAATGTTCAACTTTCCTTATTTCCAGACAGTCCGTTTCATATTTGGGATTATGCTTTAAATTATCATATTTTTTCTTACCTCAAAAATTTGACTTTTTTCCCTGTGGGCTGTTAGGCTCGCGGGGGCTGAAAATGCTTCATTTTATTGCGTCATTCTTGGCGCGGACTTTTTTGGCGCAAAAATTCTTTTCCGTTTCCGGCGTCATACGTGTCGCCGGAAGTTGCGTCATTTTTGACGTTATTTTGCGCCAAAAATGTCGGCATTCCGGATGTGGCGTCATTTTTGGCGCCAAAAGCATTTAGGCGCCAAATAATGTGGGCGTCTTATTTGGCGCCAAAAAATATGGGCGTCGCTTTTGTCTCCACATTATTTCAGTCTCATTTTTCATTTGCTTCTGGTTGCTAGAAGCTTGATGTTTGGCATTTTTTTCCCATTCCTGAAACTGTCTTATAAGGAATTTGATCTATTTTGCTTTATATGTTGTTTTTTCTTTTACATATTGCAAGATGTCTCACGTTGCATCTGAGCCAGAAGATACTACAGGAAAACCACTGCCTGCTGGATCTACCAAAGCTAAGTGTATCTGCTGTAAACTTTTGGTAGCTATTCCTCCAGCTGTTGTTTGTAATAATTGTCATGACAAACTTGTTAAAGCAGATAATATTTCCTTTAGTGATGTACCATTGCCTGTTGCAGTTCCCTCAACATCTAAGGTGCAGAATGTTCCTGATAACATAAGAGATTTTGTTTCTGAATCCATAAAGAAGGCTTTGTCTGTTATTTCTCCTTCTAGTAAACGTAAAAAGTCTTTTAAATCTTCTCTCTCTACAGATGAATTTTTAAATGAACACCATCATTCTGATTCTTTGGACTCTTCTGGTTCAGAGGATTCTATCTCAGAGATTGATGCTGATAAATCTTCATATTTATTTAAGATGGAATTTATTCGCTCTTTACTTAAAGAAGTACTAATTGCTTTAGAAATAGAGGATTCTAGTCCTCTTGATACTAATTCTATACGTTTGGATAAGGTTTTTAAAGCTCCTGCGGTTATTCCAGAAGTCTTTCCTGTTCCTAATGCTATTTCTGCAGTAATTTCTAAGGAATGGGATAAATTGGGTAATTCATTTACTCCTTCTAAACGTTTTAAGCAATTATATCCTGTTCCGCCTGACAGGTTAGAATTTTGGGACAAAATCCCTAAAGTTGATGGGGCTATTTCTACCCTTGCTAAACGTACTACCATTCCTACGTCAGATGGTACCTCGTTTAAGGATCCTTTAGATAGAAAAATTGAATCTTTTCTAAGAAAAGCTTATCTATGTTCAGGTAATCTTCTTAGACCTGCTATATCATTGGCTGATGTTGCTGCAGCTTCAACTTTTTGGTTGGAAACTCTAGCGCAACAAGTAACAAATCGTGATTCTCATGATATTATTATTCTTCTCCAGCATGCTAATAATTTCATCTGTGATGCCATTTTTGATATTATTAGAGTTGATGTTAGGTTTATGTCTCTGGCTATCTTAGCCAGAAGAGCTTTATGGCTTAAGACCTGGAATGCTGATATGGCTTCTAAATCAACTCTACTTTCCATTTCTTTCCAGGGAAACAAATTATTTGGTTCTCAGTTGGATTCTATTATTTCAACTGTTACTGGTGGGAAAGGAACTTTTTTACCACAGGATAAAAAGTCTAAAGGTAAAAACAGGGCTAACAATCGTTTTCGTTCCTTTCGTTTCAACAAAGAACAAAAGCCTGATCCTTCGTCCTCAGGAGCAGTTTCAGTTTGGAAACCATCTCCAGTCTGGAATAAATCCAAGCCTGCTAGAAAGGCAAAGCCTGCTTCTAAGTTCACATGAAGGTACGGCCCTCATTCCAGTTCAGCTGGTAGGGGGCAGGTTACGTTTTTTCAAAGAAATTTGGATCAATTCTGTTCACAATCTTTGGATTCAGAACATTGTTTCAGAAGGGTACAGAATTGGTTTCAAGATGAGACCTCCTGCAAAGAGATTTTTTCTTTCCCATGTCCCAGTAAATCCAGTGAAAGCTCAAGCATTTCTGAATTGTGTTTCAGATCTAGAGTTGGCTGGAGTAATTATGCCAGTTCCAGTTCTGGAACAGGGGATGGGGTTTTATTCAAATCTCTTCATTGTACCAAAGAAGGAGAATTCCTTCAGACCAGTTCTGGATCTAAAATTATTGAATCGTTATGTAAGGATACCAACGTTCAAGATGGTAACTGTAAGGACTATATTGCCTTTTGTTCAGCAAGGGAATTATATGTCCACAATAGATTTACAGGATGCATATCTGCATATTCCGATTCATCCAGATCATTATCAGTTCCTGAGATTCTCTTTTCTAGACAAGCATTACCAATTTGTGGCTCTACCGTTTGGCCTTGCTACAGCTCCAAGAATTTTCACAAAGATTCTCGGTGCCCTTCTGTCTGTAATCAGAGAACAGGGTATTGTGGTATTTCCTTATTTGGACGATATCTTGGTACTTGCTCAGTCTTTACATTTAGCAGAGTCTCATACGAATCGACTTGTGTTGTTTCTTCAAGATCATGGTTGGAGGATCAATTTACCAAAAAGTTCTTTGATTCCTCAAACAAGGGTAACCTTTCTGGGTTTCCAGATAGATTCAGTGTCCATGACTCTGTCTTTAACAGACAAGAGACGTCTAAAATTGATTACAGCCTGTCGAAACCTTCAGTCTCAATCATTCCCTTCGGTAGCCTTATGCATGGAAATTCTAGGTCTTATGACTGCTGCATCGGACGCGATCCCCTTTGCTCGTTTTCACATGCGACCTCTTCAGCTCTGTATGCTGAACCAATGGTGCAGGGATTACACGAAGATATATCAATTAATATCTTTAAAACCGATTGTTCGGCACTCTCTAACGTGGTGGACAGATCACCTTCGTTTAATTCAGGGGGCTTCTTTTGTTCTTCCGACCTGGACTGTAATTTCAACAGATGCAAGTCTCACAGGTTGGGGAGCTGTGTGGGGATCTCTGACGGCACAAGGAGTTTGGGAATCTCAGGAGGTGAGATTACCGATCAATATCTTGGAACTCCGTGCAGTTTTCAGAGCTCTTCAGTTTTGGCCTCTTCTGAAGAGAGAATCGTTCATTTGTTTTCAGACAGACAATGTCACAACTGTGGCATACATCAATCATCAAGGAGGGACTCACAGTCCTCTGGCTATGAAAGAAGTATCTCGAATTTTGGTTTGGGCAGAATCCAGCTCCTGTCTAATCTCTGCGGTTCATATCCCAGGTGTAGACAATTGGGAAGCGGATTATCTCAGTCGCCAAACGTTGCATCCGGGCGAATGGTCTCTTCACCCAGAGGTATTTCTTCAGATTGTTCAAATGTGGGGGCTCCCAGAGATAGATCTGATGGCCTCTCATCTAAACAAGAAACTTCCCAGGTATCTGTCCAGATCCCGGGATCCTCAGGCGGAGGCAGTGGATGCATTATCACTTCCTTGGAAGTATCATCCTGCCTATATCTTTCCGCCTCTAGTTCTTCTTCCCAGAGTAATCTCCAAGATTCTGAGGGATTGCTCGTTTGTTCTGCTAATAGCTCCGGCATGGCCTCACAGGTTTTGGTATGCGGATCTTGTCCGGATGGCATCTTGCCAACCATGGACTCTTCCGTTAAGACCAGACCTTCTGTCACAAGGTCCTTTTTTCCATCCGGATCTGAAATCCTTAAATTTAAAGGTATGGAGATTGAACGCTTGATTCTTGGTCATAGAGGTTTCTCTGACTCCGTGATTAATACTATGTTACAGGCTCGTAAATCTGTATCTCGAGAGATATATTATAGAGTCTGGAAGACTTATATTTCTTGGTGTCTTTCTCATCATTTTTCTTGGCATTCTTTTAGAATACCGAGAATTTTACAGTTTCTTCAGGATGGTTTAGATAAGGGTTTGTCCGCAAGTTCTTTGAAAGGACAAATCTCCGCTCTTTCTGTTCTTTTTCACAGAAAGATTGCTATTCTTCCTGATATTCATTGTTTTGTACAAGCTTTGGTTCGTATAAAACCTGTCATTAAGTCAATTTCTCCTCCTTGGAGTTTGAATTTGGTTCTGGGAGCTCTTCAAGCTCCTCCGTTTGAACCTATGCATTCATTGGACATTAAATTACTTTCTTGGAAAGTTTTGTTCCTTTTGGCCATTTCTTCTGCTAGAAGAGTTTCTGAATTATCTGCTCTTTCGTGTGAGTCTCCTTTTCTGATTTTTCATCAGGATAAGGCGGTGTTGCGAACTTCTTTTGAATTTTTACCTAAAGTTGTGAATTCCAACAACATTAGTAGAGAAATTGTGGTTCCTTCATTATGTCCTAATCCTAAGAATTCTAAGGAGAAATCATTGCATTCTTTGGATGTTGTTAGAGCTTTGAAATATTATGTTGAAGCTACGAAATCTTTCCGTAAGACTTCTAGTCTATTTGTTATCTTTTCCGGTTCTAGGAAAGGCCAGAAAGCTTCTGCCATTTCTTTGGCATCTTGGTTGAAATCTTTAATTCATCTTGCCTATGTTGAGTCGGGTAAAATTCCGCCTCAGAGAATTACAGCTCATTCTACTAGGTCAGTATCTACTTCCTGGGCGTTTAGGAATGAAGCTTCGGTTGACCAGATCTGCAAAGCAGCAACTTGGTCCTCTTTGCATACTTTTACTAAATTCTACCATTTTGATGTGTTTTCTTCTTCTGAAGCAGTTTTTGGTAGAAAAGTTCTTCAGGCAGCGGTTTCAGTTTGAATCTTCTGCTTATGTTTTTTGTTAAACTTTATTTTGGGTGTGGATTATTTTCAGCAGGAATTGGCTGTCTTTATTTTATCCCTCCCTCTCTAGTGACTCTTGTGTGGAAAGATCCACATCTTGGGTAGTCATTATCCCATACGTCACTAGCTCATGGACTCTTGTTAATTACATGAAAGAAAACATAATTTATGTAAGAACTTACCTGATAAATTCATTTCTTTCATATTAACAAGAGTCCATGAGGCCCACCCTTTTTTGTGGTGGTTATGATTTTTTTGTATAAAGCACAATTATTCCAATTCCTTATTTTATATGCTTCGCACTTTTTTTCTTATCACCCCACTTCTTGGCTATTCGTTAAACTGATTTGTGGGTGTGGTGAGGGGTGTATTTATAGGCATTTTAAGGTTTGGGAAACTTTGCCCCTCCTGGTAGGAATGTATATCCCATACGTCACTAGCTCATGGACTCTTGTTAATATGAAAGAAATGAATTTATCAGGTAAGTTCTTACATAAATTATGTTTTATTGCAGAGCATTACAATCTATACAGTTTTATCTTTAAAGACACAGTACACTAGTTTTTCAAATTTTTTTTCAAAGTTCTTGCTTTTTATTTTTTAATTACAGTACCACAACCAATATTGCTATTACTTGTTTTTTGTCATGGCTGGCCTTCAGGAAAGTACATGTTCTATGTGTTTAGATGCCAATGTGGAACCCCCTATTCCTTTTTGTCCCTCATGTACTGAGAGGGCTTTACAGTTTAAAGAACAAATTTTCTTTAATGCAAATATATCTAATGATGTTTCTCAGACTGATGAGACTCAGGGTATGCCGCAACTTTTTTCCCAAGTGTCACAGCCTTTAACGCCCGCACAGGCGACGCCGTGTTCTTAGACTGCGTCTGCCTCATTCACTCTGCAGGATATGGCTGCAGTTATGTCATCCACCCTTACAGAAGTTTTATCTAAGTAGCCCGTTTAACAAGGCAAATGCAGTAGGACAGAGGCCCACGTGGTCTCTGCGACTTCTGATGCTTTGATGGCTATCTCCGATGTACCCTCCCAGGGCTCTGAATTGGGGGGTAGAGAGGCCCTGTCTGAGGGGGAACTGTCTGATTCAGGAAGTGCATTTCCCCCGACAGATTCGGATGTCATGTCCTTCAGATTTAAGCTTGAACACCTCCGTCTTTTGCTGCGAGAGGTTTTGGTGACTCTGGACGACTGTGACTCTATTGTGGTCCCACCAGAAAATTGAGCAAGATGGACAAATACTTAGAGGTCCTTTCTTATTCAGATGTGTTTCCGGTTCCTAAGAGAATTTCGGAAATTATTACAAGGGAATGGGAAAGACCAGGTATCCCGTTCTCCCCTTCCCCTATTTTTAAGAATTTGTACCCTATAGCTGACACCGTTCGGGACTCTTGGCAGACGGTCCCTAAGGTGCAGGGAGCTATTTCTACCCTGGCAAAGTGTACAACTATTCCTATTGAGAACAGTTGTGCTTTCAAAGACCCCATGGATAAAAAGTTGGAGGGTCTTCTTAAAAAAAACTCTATGTTCATTAAGGGTTTTTATTGCAACCGGCGGCCTGCATTGTAACAGTCACGACTGCGGCTGCTTTTTGGTTTGATGCTCTAGAAGAGTCTTTTAGAACTGAGACCTCTTTAGAGGAAATACAAAACAGAATTAAAGCCCTTAAGCTGGCTAATTCTTTTATTACGGATGCTTCCTTTCAGATCGCCAAATTAGCGGCTAAGAGTTCGGGATTCTCCATCTTAGCCCGAAGAGCTCTATGGTTAAAGTCTTGATCTGCAGATGTATCCTCTAAGTCCAAGCTTCTGGCTATTCCTTTCAAGGGAAAGACCCTATTTGGGCCTGATTTGAAAGAAATCATTTCTGATATTACGGGAGGTAAGGGTCATCTCCTCCCTCAAGACAAAACATCTAAGCAAAGGGGATGACAGAGTAAATTTCGTTCCTTTTGTAATTTCAAAGGAGTCCCCCCTTCCTCTTCCGCTAAACAGGAATGGACTTATCCTCAAGCCAAGTCGACCTGGAGACCCAACCAGGCTTGGAACAAGGGTAAGCAACCCAAGAAGCCCTTTCGGGCTGGCCACGGCACCCAGGATCTTCACGAAGGTTCTAGGGTCTCTGCTGACGGTTCTCAGACCGCTGGGCATTGCAGTGGCGCCTTATCTGGACGAATTTCTGATCCAGGCGTCGTCTTATCAGCTGACAAATTCTCATACCGACATGGTTCTATCCTTTCTAAGGACTCACAGGTGGAAGGTGAATCTAGAAAGAGTTCACTAATTCCACGGACAAGAGTTCCTTTCCTGGGAACTCTAAATAGACGCTATATCCATGAAAATCTTTTTGACGGAAGTCAGAAAGTTAAAGATTCTGAATACATGCCGATCCCTTCAGTCCAATCCTCGGCCATCAGTGGCTCAGTGCATGGAGGTAAATGGATTGATGGTGGCAGCAATAGACATCATTCCGTTTGCTTGTTTTCATCTCAGACCTCTACAACTGAGCATGCTCAGACAGTGGAATGAAGATTATGCAAATTTGTCTCCTCAAATAAATCTGGATCAGGAGACAAGGGACTCTCTTCTTTGGTGGTTGTCTCCGGATCATCTGTCCCAAGGGACGTGCTTCCGCAGACCCTCATGGGTGATAGTGACAATGGACACCAATCTAATAGGATGGGGTGCAGTCTGGAATTCCCTGAAGGCTCAGGGTGTGTGGACTCGGTCGGAGTCTCTGCTTCCATTCAATATTCTGGAGTTGAGAGCAATATTCAATGCGCTTCAGGCTTGGCCTCAGTTGGCTTTGGCCAAATTAATCAGATTTCAGTCGGACAACATCATGACTGTGGCTTACATCAATCATCAGGGAGGAACAAGGTGTTCCTTAGCGATGAAAGAAGTATCCAAGATAATTTGGTGGGCGGAGGCTCACTCTTGTTATCTGTCAGAAATCTATATTCCAGGAGTGGACAACTGGGAAGCGGATTTTTTGTGCAGACAGACGTTTCATCCGGGGGAAATGGAACTCCATCCTGATGTCTTTGCCACCCTGATTCTCAGACGGGGCAGACCACAGCTGGATCTTATGGCATCTTGTCAGAATGCCAAGCTCCAGAGATACGGATCCAGGTCCAGGGATCCTCAGGACTAACTTATAGATGCCTTGGCAGTGCCTTGGTGGTTCAACCTAGCTTATGTGTTTCCACCGTTTGCTCTCCTTCCCCGGGTGATTGCTCGGATCAAACAGGAGAGGGCTTCAGTGATTCTCATTGCTCCTGCGTGGCCTCGCAGGACTTGGTATGCCGATCTGGTGGACATGTCCTCTCTGCCACCGTGGAAGCTTCCATTGAGGCAGGACCTTCTCATCCAGGGACCCTTCCATCATCCGAATCTAGTTTCTCTGCAGCTGACTGCTTGGAGATTGAACGCTTGATTTTATCTAAGTGAGGGTTCTCTGATTCGGTCATTGATACCTTGATCCAGGCACGTAAGCCTGTTACTAGAAAGATTTACCATAAGATATGGCGCAAATATCTTTATTGGTGCGAATCCAATCACTATTAATGGAGTAAGATTAGGATTCCTAGGATTTTATCCTTTCTCCAAGAAGGATTGGAAAAAGGGTTATCAGCAAGTTCCTTAAAGTGACACATTTCTGCTTCATCTATTTTGCTACACAAACGTCTGGTAGATATTCCGGATGTTCAATCTTTTTGTCAGGCTCTGACTAGAATCAAGCCTTTTTAGTGTTTAGACCTATTGCTCCTTTTTTTAGTTTGAATTTAGTTCTTAAGGTTCTTCAAGGGGTTCCGTTTGAACCTATGCATTCCATAGATATTAAATTGTTTTCTTGGAAAGTTTTATTTTTAGATGCTATTTATTCTGCTCGCAGAGTTTCTTAGCTTTCGGCTTTACAATGTGAATCTCCTTACCTTATTTTTCATTCCGATAAGGTAGTGTTACGTACCAAACCTGGTTTTCTTCCTAAGGTTGTTTCCAACAAAAATATTAATCAGGAAATTGTTCATTCATTGTGTCCTAATCCTTCTTCTAAGAAGGAGCGTCTGTTACATAACTTGGACGTGGTCCGTGCCCTGAAGTTTTACTTGCAGACGACTTTCGTCACTCATTTTCTCTATTTGTTGTTTTTTCTGGGAAACGTAGGGGTCAGAAAGCTACGGCTACCTCTCTTTTTTTTTGGCTGAAGAGTATCATCAGTTTTGCATATGAGACTGCTGGACAGCAGCCTCCTGAATGGATTACGGCTCATTACACTAGGGCTGTGGCTTCCTCATGGGCATTTAAAAATGATGCTTCTGTTGAACAGATTTTCAAGGCTGCAATTTGGTCGTCTCTTCACACTTTTTCTAAATTTTACAAATTTTATACTTTTGCTTTGTCTGAGGCTTTTTTTGGGGGAAAGGTTCTTCAAGCAGTGGTGCCTTCCGTTTAGGTTCCTGTCTTGTCCCTCCCTGTCATCCGTTTCCTATAGCTTTGGTATTGTATCCCATAAGTAAGGATGGAATCCGTGGACTCGTCATATCTTTTAAAAGAAAAGGAAATTTATGCTTACCTGATAAATTTGTTTATTTTACGATATGACGAGTCCACGGCCCACCCTGCCATTTTCTAAGACAGGTCTCTATTTTTGTTAAACTTCAGTCACCTCTGCACCTTTGGCTTTTCCTTTCTCTTCCTAACTTCGGTCGAATGACTAGAGTGGGAGGGAAGGGAGGAGCTATATATACAGCTCTGCTGTGGTGCTCTTTGCCTCCTCCTGCTGACCAGGAGGCGATATCCCATAAGTAAGGATGAAATCCGTGGACTCGTCATATCGTAAAAGAAACACATTTATCAGGTAAGAATAAATTTCCTTTTTTATTTAAATTGACAAAATGCTGTTTCGTTAGTTTAGTGGTAGCTGATCTGTTACTAAGGCTGTCCACTATAGGTACATATATGAGGCATTTTTATTTGTAAGGTATCATTTTGTTTTTTAAGTGAGATGCTATAAAATTTCTATTTTTTTATCATGCACCTTGGTATGCAAGCACATTGGCACATTTGTCCTTTGGGACATTATTATTTGGAGATGATAGGGGGTATTAGCGTTTTTCTAGGTGCTCTCTACAAATCAATACAAACATGTTATGTAATTGTTATTATCTATTTCTAAATAGCTGTCAAATTCCATTGTGCTGGTTTCATAAGTAGGGGTATACAATGCCAATGGATACATTTAACATATTAAACAAAACAAACTAATTAAAGAGGAGGAGGAAGGTTGTGTTTCATACTCCTCACAAAGTTTGAGGTAGTTTGTGATGTGGATCATAGTTGCACCATTGATGTATGGCAGTTCTGATTTTATTTTGTTGGTAAGGAATAAAATCATTTGATAAATGTATCTTAGTTTACCCCTAAGAACATTCACCAAAAAGGAAACTCTTTATATGGGCCAGACAGTCTTATGTTGCTGTAATGCTCCTGGGATATTCCACTATCAGACCGAACTTGGCCAGTAGTCTTGTTAACCTGGCATCAAGCCGGAGTGATAGGGAATATCCCAGAGCAGAGAAAGTTCGCAAGATGTGGAAAGCGGTACTCACTATAGGCAGGATAGTCTTTGGCGGCAACAGGCAGGGATTCAGCGGTTCGGTAGTTCAAGGGTAGACCAATTGAAGGACTGAAGACAACAGGATAGCCTTTGACGGTAACAGGTAGAGAAACCAGTGGTAAGGCAGTTCAAAGGTAAACCACTAGAATGGTCAGGCAGGCAGGGTTTGGTAACAGTAAGGCAGTCCAAGGTTCAAGGAATAAACAGGTAGAGTGGTCAAACAGGCAATGTTGAACAACACTATGGAAATCCTATGGAAATCCAGTATTTTAGGGGTTAAGCAAGCAGAGTAGTCAGACAGGAAGAGTTCGTTAAAGATATAGCAATACAGAATACAGTAATCCGATCCCGACCGGCTTCAGAGAGAGGAGCCTGCGACAATGACATCAGCATCGCACGCAACAGGAGCCGACACATCCCCTGACAACAAGCAAGGTAGCAGACGCTGTGCCACTAGCAACAGCTAGAGCGGTGCGGCGTGACATAGCCCACCTCTCAAGGGTTCCCTCCGGCAACCAGAGTCTGCTTCAAAGAATGAGCAGCATGAAATTTGGAGACCATAGATGGAGCATGCACATCACGGGCAGAAACCCAGGAGTGATCCGCCACAGAATGACCCTTCCAATGTACAAGATATTTCAGTTGTCTGCGCCTGTATCTGGAGTTCATATTCAGGGTTTCCATGGACCAGGATCGGAGAAGCACTGAGTCGGGCATATCTTTTTTTGATGTAAGGCTTGAGTAGTGAGATGTGGAAGACTGGGTGTATGCACAGGGTTTTGGACAAGGCCACTTTGTAGGCAACAGGAGACAGTGTTTTGAGGACTTTGTAAGGACCGATAAACCTAGGCCCTAATTTGTGACAGGGGTGACGTAGACAAATATGTCGAGTAACACGTTTACCCAAACATGTTCACCTACCGAGAAGGCACGTACAGAAGCTCTATGATGATCAGCAAACTTCTTGTATCTAGAGACAGCTGAATGTAGCTGAGAGCGAATACGTTGCCAATGAGTGGTGAGTTCAGCAACGTGTCGGTCTGCAGCAGGAACTCCAGTGGACTGAGCATAAAGAGGGAAGACTCGAGGTTGATATCCTGCTGTGGCTTGAAATGGAGAACATTGAATAGAAGAGTGCCAATGAGTGTTTCTTGACAGCTCAGCTATGGGTAACAACTCAGACCAATTTGTATGGAGAGAATTGACAAAGGCTCGAGATCCTGGTTAACTCTGTTAGTCCATTGGTCTGGGGGTGGTAGCCAGAAGACAAGGAAACAGTGGTTCCAGTCAACTTACAAAAGGCTCTCCAAAAAGTAGAGATGAATTGTGGACCTCTGTCGGAAACAATATTCGCAGAAATGCCATGAAGTTGTACCACATGCAAGAGAAAAAGAGAGGATAATTCTTGGGCAGAAGGCAGTTTTGTTAAGGTTACAAAGTGAGCCAGTCTGGAAAACTGATCCACCACAACCCAGAAAACTGTATGGTGGTCAGAAGGAGGGAAGTCCACAATGAAGTCTATTGTTGTGTGTCCATGGTTGTCTGGGAATGGGCAATGGTTGGAGCAAGCCAGGAGGCAAGGATCGGGGAGTTTTGTTGGCAGCACAAGTTGTGCAGACTTTCACATAATCCTGAGCGTCAGACTTTATAGTAGGCCACCATAAATGTTGGGAAAGACGTTTCAAATTCCTTGTCAACCAGGATGTCTTGAGAATTTATTACCATGAGGCCAGGATAGCACAGGAGTGTGTAGGTTCAAAGGTACAAAAAAGGATAACCAAAGCCACAGGGGCTTCAGGAGGTTTAATAGAGTGGGCGGGTTGCTGTCTTTGAAGAAGGGTGGTATTCAGTTGTGCAACCACACAGGAGGGAGGTATGATGTGTTCAATAGGAGCTTAAGAAGAATCACTTGAGTGAGGAAACTGACGGGAAAGAGCATCAGCCTTCTTGTTTTTGGTCCCAGGAAGATAAGAGACCACAAAGTTAAAACGAGAAAAGAACAAAGCCCACTTGGCCTGTCGAGGATTGATTCGATGAGCAGTCTCTAGGTAAGTCAGATTCTTGTGGTCGGTGAGAATCTGAATGAGATTGGCAGTGCCCTCTAACCAATGACGCCATTCAGTCAAGGCCATCTTAATGGCTAAGAGTTCACGATTACCCACATCGTAATTCCTCTCAGCAGGAGTAACGCGTTTAGAGAAAAAGGCTACAGGGTGCGACTTGGAGGTTAACAGAACCCTTTGAATTAGAATTGCTCCATCCCCTATCTCGGAGGCATCAACCTCTAAAGTGAACTGTAGGTCAGGATCAGGATGGCAGAGCACAGGAGCAGAAAAGAAAAAAACTTTTTTTAGACAAGAGAAGGCATTATTGGCTTCAGGAGGCCAATGTTTACAGTCTTTGTTATGTTTTGGCAATTCAGTATAGCGACTGTTTGAGAAAAGTTCTTTTTAAACTTGCGGTAATAATTGGAGAACCCCAAGAATCTCTGTAATTCCTTTAATGAAGAAGGTTGAGGCCATTCTAAAACTGCGGTGAGTTTAGCACAATCCATGGGAAAACCTTCCTTCGAGATGACATAACCAAGGAACTGGATCTGAACTTGGTCAAACTCACACTTTTCAAGTTTGGCTACCAAATAATTGTCTCTGAGATGTTGAAGTATCTGTCTCATGTGTTTATGATGCTCCTCCAGAGTGGAAGAGAAAATAAGGATGTCATCCATGTAGACGATGACAGTGCGATTGAGGAGGTCACGGAAGACATCGTTGACAAATTTAGCAAGGCAGGAGTTGAAACAGGAGGTACCTCAGGAGGCCAGTTGTCCTTTAGCCAAGTCGAACTGTGGGTTGTGTATTCAAAGCCAAGGATGACAGGATGTGCTGGGGAATGAATGACCTTGAACTGTAGCTGTCAAAATGGATCAACCCTGATCCAGAGTAGTTATTTTGAGACAATGTCTTTTCTGCAGAAGAGGCAACCTAGCTTGAATCATAAAACGGTGATCCAGAAAGTTTCCAGCTCCCCCGGAATCAATGAAGGCTTGAGTGTGGACAGAGTTCTGAAGGAAGGTAAGGGTAACAGGTACCAGAATCCAAGAGGAGTGAGGGGATTTAGTAGTGATCATGCTTAGAAGTACCCCAGAGTCATCCTCTAAGCATTGGCTTTTCCCGGGCGAATGTCACAATTTCGTAGTTAATGTGAGTTGGAGCCACAATAAAAGCATAGTCTCAATCTCCTTCTGTCTTTCAGACTTTGTGGGTTTGAAGAAGGAAAAATCCATGAGTTCCGAGTTCCTCTACTGGGGTAGCTGGAGATGTTGAAGGGGTAGAGGATACTGCAGAGACTGGACAAATAGAAGGACGAGGGAGGGAAGGATTCTCAGAGTTCTGTCTCGGCTTGTCTCTCCTGGAAGCGAGAGTCTAGACTGATACAAAGTGTTATAAAGTGATCCAAGAAAGAAGGAACATCACAATAAGGGAGTTCATCTTTGATGCGTTCATGCAGACCCCTCCTAAAGGCTGCCTTGAGAGCACTGCCATCCCAAGTGGTCTCAAGTGCCAAGGTGCGAAATTCAATGGCAAATTGTGCCACAGTCCTTTTGCCTTGGCGGAGATTCAGGAGGGAAAACTCTGCAGCAGAAGTACGGCCAGAAGTCTCAAACACAGTAGATAATGCAGAAATGAAAGTATCAGCATCGTTCAGGAGTGGAGCGTTCTGTTCCAAAAGGGGAGAGACCCAGACTGTGGCCTAATCTTTTAGTAAGGAAACGATAAAGGTGACCCTTAACTGTTGAGACTGAAAGGTGTGAGGATTATTGCTGAAGTGCAGCCTGCACTGGTTAAGAAAACCCCTACAATCAGTAGTACCTTCATATTTATCAGGCAATGGTATCCGGGGTATACTTCCAGAAGCAGGGGAAGAAGCCGCAGTAGTAGGAGCAGAGACTGGCAGTACAACAACAGGAGCGGTATTCCTCGCTGCAGCTAGTGAAGAGAGTTGAGCAGCTATAGCCTCTAGTTTGGATATGGGTTCCCAATATCTGTCCTTGAAGATAAACTGCTCTCGCTACCTCTTCTGGCTCCATGGCCCAAGTATAATGTAATGCTTGTGGGATATTCCACTATCAGACTGAACTTGGCTAGTAGTCTTGTTATCCCGGCGTCAAGCCGGAATGATAAGGAATATCCCAGAGCAGAGAAAGTTTGCAAGAGGAGGAAAGCGGTACTCACTATAGGCAGGATAGTCTTTGGCGGCAACAGGCAGGGAATCGACGGTTAGGTAGTTCAAGGGTAGACCATATGAAGGACTGAAGACAACAGGATAGCCTTTGACGGTAACAGGTAGAGAAACCAGTGGTAAGGCAGTTCAAATGTAAACCACTAGAATGGTCAGGCAGGCAGGGTTTGGCAACAGTAAGGCAGTCCAAGGTTCAAGGGATAAACAGGAAGAGTGGTCAGACAGGCAATGTTCAGCAACAGTATGGCAATCCAGTATTTTAGGGGTTAAGCAAGCAGAGTAGTCAGACAGGCAGAGTTCATTAATGATAGCAATACAGAATACAGTAATCTATCATACCCAGGAGCACACAAAGTAACACCTATACTTGGGCAGTGAAAGATTGTTAGAGAGCAACTTACATAGGCGCAGGATTCGCACCACAGGGGATCCCGACCAGCTTAAGAGAGAGGAGCATGGGGTGATGACATCAGCGCCGCACGCAACAGGAGACGACACAGCCCCTGACAATGAGCAGGGTAGCAGACGCAGCGCCCCTAGCAACAGCTAGAGTGGTGCGGCTTGACAGTTGCTGGTTTTTTTCTTAACTTGAAGCTGTTAAGCAAAAGTGTAATAGCAAATAATAAACACAACAATGCATACTTTCATATTAACATAGCCATTTCTAAATCACAAAACAATCTCAGAAGTATGTTTTTTTTATAATATATATTATTTTTATGTAAAACATGGGTTTTAAAAGTTTTGACACCACTACAAACAATATTTAGCCTTGAGACCCTTTCTGAAGTCTTTTTGAGGAATCTGGGACCACTCCTCTATGCAGCACATTTCAAGGTCCTTGGTAGTCATAGGTTTACACTTGTAAAGTATCCTCTTTATTTCAGACCACAAGTTGGTTTTAGTTGGATTCCCGAGATGGCTCATTATTTTGTGCACCCACAACCATTTTTATGTGTAGATTTTGATGAATGTTTGGGGTCATTCTGTTGTTTAAAAACTCAAAAAAAACCTGATCTCAAGCTACATTTTTGGTTGAAGCAATCCTCTTAATAAAGCCACTGATCTTAGCCAGTGTCCCCAGAACACTAGTAATAAAATAGCTCCAAAGCATCAATAATTCAGCTTCAGTTTTTGTAGCACTTCCAAAGGGCTTGCTTTCATGGAGGTGGCATGTAACCGTTTTATTTTGAGAATTAATTGTAAGATTACCCATCTGTTCCCTTTCACCTTTAAAGGGATATGAAACCTAAAACATTTATTTTATGACATAGAGCATACAAGTTTAACCCCTTGAGTGCTAACGACGGCTCTGAGCCGTCACAGTTGTTTCCCACTTTGTTGCTAACGACGGCTCAGAGCCGTCACTAGCACTCTTTCACTTTGAGGGAGATCTGGGGGCTCCCACCCGCTCCTACCCCAGCGATCGGGCCTGCATAGTGACAGGCATTGCACGTTTTGCATTGTGTCGTCACCGCGCAACTTTATTAAAAATTTACAATAAAAAGTATAGGGAAAGAGGGCATGCTGCTTAGAAGCCTGGATCTCAGGCATCTAAGCAGCTACAGACCCCCAAGACCCACCGTTGGAAAGGTAATCGCCTAACCTTCCCAACGGTGTAAGTCTTGGGGATCTAAAAAAAAACGTAAATCGGCTTAGCACCCAGGTGGGAAAATGCTTAGCACTCAAAGGGTTAAATAACTTTCCAATTTACTTATATTATCTAATTAACTTCATTGTCTTGGTATCATCTGATTTTAATGAAGCAGCAATGCACTACTGGGAGCTAGCTAAACACATTTGGTGAGCCAATAACATGAGGCATATATGTGCAGCCACTAATCAAAAGCTCCTGAGCCTTCCTATGTATCATTTTCAACAAAGGATTCCAAGAGAACAAAGCAAATTTGATGATTCAGGTAGAGCATGTGATTTTTTTTTTTTTTTTAATTTTTTTATTAAGGTGATCAGGCAAACATTACAGGTATACACAGGATACTTCACGTTCAGTACAGGGGTTTTACAGCACAGAAAAATAACAATAATACCTCACAATGTACTATCTGAGCTTGCTCAAACAAAAGTACTCTGAAACAAGCTAAACTAAAGCTCAAGTACAACAAAAAGCTATGGTTTGCATACCTAAAGAAAACCAAAAATATAACACCTAATTTTTTCCATTTTTATCTTTTTCCTTCCTTTTTTGTTAAGTACAAGATGTATATCCCTCGAATTATTATAAGCCCCTTTTGGACTTCCTGGCATGTAAAGACAATTCAACAAGAGGGATATAATATACTTGTATCAAAACAAAAAAGGAGAACAAATAAATAGTGAATTGACTTGTCACATAAGATTTTAATCATATACATCATTAAATATTTATGTACTCAACTAGAGTCATAGACTATATGAGGTGATTTCACATAAGAAGATAAGAACAAATGAAAATTAAAGCATAGAATCAATTTTTCACTACGAACATATTACATGTTGTTACTAATGTAGGCAAAGTATATAATAATTATACAGGGCAGAGAACCAACTACTGTTTTGCAGACAAAATAACCTATAAGGTTGAGATATATAATTGGCAAGTATTGCCAGGATAAGTAACAGCAAAAAAAAAAAAAAAAAAAAAAAGAGCATGTGATTTTAATCAACTTTCTAATTTGCTTCTTGGGTTTCGTATCCCTTTTAAGGTCAGTTTCAGGCTTTAGGTTTTCTGTCAGTCCTCTATTTAAAGAGAGAGACTTCACTGGTGAGGTTTACTTAGGAAAGTAAACCAACATATAGAAATTTCAATAATTATGTAATTTATTTTTGGGGCATCCTTAGTATAAATGCCTTCTTGTTTATCTTAATATGCTTTATATAACTGAAAATATTTATCAATGTATTTATTTTCCATTAAGGATACAGCCATGGGGAAACCAATCGAGGTTTTTAGATTTCCAAGCGATATGAGCGCCTGTGAGAAATGCCTGTGTGCTTCCATGCATTTTACATCTGCAACAATCGTGACTCTCTCAGATGGAACAGGGTCATTATATCTCATTAGAACTGGAAAGCATTGTGACAGTACACCTGGAAAGTGGGAGGTTAGTATTTTATACTGCTGTGCCACTTTATAATTATGTTCTTACTAATTTACGTTAATTGGTTACCAATAGAAATTCTCAAATTAGTCTCTGTTATAAGACTCTGCATGCGCTGACAATGTCTCTTTATTTAGTTTAAAAGGTGCACAATTCATTCAAGATGGTTCACAAGGGGAAACCATTCAGAGGTTGAGCATTTTGGTTAGTAAGCATTTAAAGACTAGAGTTTCCTGATTAAATTAACTGGGTTTTCATGTATAAGTGATACTATTCTCTAACATTATCTGTCTCTGCTTTTCCATTGTCCTGTTTGGATTCAAACGGTCAAAGTTAATATGAAAGCTTATACTAAATATAAAAGGAGTTGTTCAGCATGTATGTATTATGAGTTCTCTCTTCCCATAAAATGTACACCAGACACAGGGGATGCAAATAGTCATTCTTTTTGTTGGAAACATTCTGTCAGTGAGGCATGCACACCAAAAATAGACATCACTTATAGTCACACAGGATGACGACAAAAATTGAATGAGCTTAGCAAAAGTATGTATATATGTCTGTGTGTATATGTATGTGTGTATATATATATATATATATATATATATATATCATTTATTTATTTCATGTAATTGGCAAGAGTCCATGAGCTAGTGACGTATGGGATATACAATCCTACCAGGAGGGGCAAAATTTCCCAAACCTCAAAATGCTTATAAATACACCCCTCACCACACCCACAATTCAGTTTTACAAACTTTGCCTCCTATGAAGGTGGTGAAGTAAGTTTGTGCTAAGATTTCTACGTTGATATGCGCTTCTCAGCATGTTGAAGCCCGGTTCCTCTCACAGAGTACAGTGAACGTCAGAGGGATGTGAAGGGAGTATCACCTATTGAATACAATGGTCTTCCTAACGGGGATCTATTTCATAGGTTCTCTGTTATTGGTCGTATAGATTCATCTCCTACCTCCCTTTTCAGATCGACGATATACTCTTATATACCATTACCTCTACTGATTCTCGTTTCAGTACTGGTTTGGCTATCTGCTATATGTGGATGGGTGTCTTTTGGGAAGTATGTTTCATTTACTTAAGACACTCACTCTCAGCTATGGTTTGGCACTTTATATATAAAGTTCTAAATATATGTTTGTACTTATATTTGCCATGATTCAGATTTATCAGTATATTTCATTTTTGCAGACTGTCAGTTTCATATCTGGGAAATGTTTAAAAAAAAAAGAATGTTTTACTTACCTGAGGTTTTCAAATTGACTCTTTCTAAATTGCGGGCTGTATTAGGCTCGCAAGAGCGCAAAATGCTATAATTTATTGCTTCATTCTTGGCGCGAGACTTTTTTGGCGCGAAAAATTACGTTTGTTGACGCAAATTCAGCATTTCCGGCATCTTAGTTGGCGGTGAGTCTTTTCATGAGGTTACGTCATCTATGACGCTCGAGTTTCGTTCCGGATGTTTTTGCCGCAAAAAATGTTTTTCAGTTTGTGGTGCGTCATACTTGGCGGTAAACATTTTTTCATTATTTAAGACCTCATTCCTTTTGCCTCTGGTCTTTTTTTTATATGTCAGAGGCTTATTCTGTTTGCATTTTTCCCCATTCCTGAAACTGTCATATAAGGAAATTGATGATTTTGCTTTATATGTTGTTTTTTCTTTTACATACTGCAAGATGTCTCAATCTGATCCTGTCTCAGAATCTACTACTGGAATCCTGCTGCCTGATATCGGTTCTACCAAAGCTAAGTGCATTTGTTGTAAACTTATGGTAACTGTTCCTCCAGCTGGTTTGTAATAATTGTCATGATAAACTTTTACATGCAGAGAATGTTTCCATCAGTAGTAGTTCATTACATGTTGCTGGTCCATCAACATCTAATGCTCAGGATATTCCTGTAAATTTAAGAGAATTTATTTCTGATTCCATTCAGAAGGCTTTGTCTGCCATTCCGCCTTCTAATAAACGTAAAAGGTCTTAAGTTGATGAATTTTTTAATGATCGACAACATACTGATTTATCTATCTCTGATGAGGATCTGTCTGATTCAGAGGATCCTGCCGTAGATATTGACACTGACAAATCCTCTTATTTATTTAAAATGAAGTATATTCGTTCTTTATTAAAAGAATTGTTGATTGCATTAGATATGGAGGAGACTAGTCCTCTTGATACTAAAATTAGTAAACGTTTAAATTCGGTTTATAAACCTCATGTAGTTATTCCAGAGGTTTTTCCAGTTCCTGATGCTATTTCAGATATGACTTCTAAGGAATGGAATAGACTGGGTACTTCTTTTACTCCTTCTTCAAGGTTTAAAAAATGGTATCCTTTGCCTACTGATAGATTGGAGTTTTGGGAAAAGATCCCCAAAGTTGATGGGGCCATCTCTACTCTTGCTAAACGTACAACTATTCCTACGGAAGATAGTACTTCTTTTAAGGATCCTTTAGATAGGAAGCTTGAATCTTATCTAAGGAAAGCTTATTTATGTTCAGGCCATCTTCTTAGGCCTGCTATTTCTTTGGCTGATGTTGCAGCTGCTTCAACTTTTTGGTTGGAAACTTTAGCGCAACAAGTATCAGATCATAATTTGTAAAGCATTGTTAAATTAATTCAACATGCTAATAATTTCATTTGTGATGCATGCCATTTTTGATATCATCAGAATTGATGTTAGATATATGTCTTTAGCTATTTTAGCTAGAAGAGCTTTATGGCTTAAATCTTGGAATGCTGATATGACTTCTAAATCGACATTGCTATCTCTTTCCAAGGTAATAAATTATTTGGTTCTCAGTTGGATTTTATAATTTCAACTGTCGCTGGGGGGAAGGGAGCTTTTTTGCCTCAGGATAAAAAATCTAAGGGTAAATTTAAAGCTTCTAACCGTTTTTGTTCCTTTCGACAGAATAAGGAACAGAAACCTAGTCCTTCCCCTAAGGAATCTGTCTCCAATTGGAAGCCTTCCTCAATCTGGAATAAATCCAAGCCTTTTAAGAGATCTAAACCAGCCCCCAAGGTTGCATGAAGGTGCGGCCCTCATTCCAGCTCAGCTGGTAGGGGGCAGATTAAAATTTTTCAAGGATGTTTGGATAAATTCAGTCCAAAATCATTGGATTCCGGACATTGTCTCTCAGGGGTACAGAATAGGTTTCAGAGTAAAACTGCCTGTGAGAAGTTTCGTTCTCTCATGCATTCCAGTGAACCCAGAGAAAGCGCAGGTTTTCCTGAAGTGTGTTTCAGACCTAGAGTTATCTGGGGTAATCGTGCCAGTTCATTTTCAGGAACAGGGTCTGGGGTTTTATTCAAATCTGTTCATTGTCCCAAAGAAAGAAAATTCATTCAGACCAGTTCTGGAAAGTCTTGAATCGTTATATAAGAGTACCAACATTCAAAATGGTGACTATAAGGACTATTCTGCCTTTTGTTCAGCAAGGGCATTATATGTCCACAATAGACTTACAGAATGCATATCTTCATATTCAGATTCATCCAGATCACTATCAGTTCCTGATATTCTCTTTTCTAGACAAGCATTACCAATTTGTTGCTCTTCCTTTTGGCCTAGCGACAGCTTCAAGGATCTTTTCAAAGGTTCTCGTGCCCTACTCTCTGTAATCAGAGAGCAGGGTATTGCGGTATTTCCTTATTTGGCCGATATCTTGGTACTTGCTCAGTCTTTACATTCTGCAGAATCTCACATGAATCAACTAGTGTTGTTTCTTCAAAGACATGGTTGGAGGATCAATTTACCAAAAAGTTCTTTGATTCCTCAGACAAGGGTAACCTTTTTAGGTTTCCAAATAGATTCAGTATCCATGACTTTGTCTCTAACAGACAGGAGACGTCTGAAATTGGTTGCAGCCTGTCGGAACCTTCAGTCTCAATCATTCCCTTCAGTAGCTATGTGCATGGAGGTTTTAGGTCTCATGACTGCAGCATCGGACACGATCCCCTTTGCTCGTTTTCACATGAGATCTCTTCAGCTTTGTATGCTGAACCAATGGTGCAGGGATTATACAAGGATATCAAAATTAATATCCTTAGATCCCAATGTTTGACTATCTCTGACTTGGTGGTTAGATCACCATCGTATAGTTCAAGGGGCCTCTTTTGTTCGTCCAACCTGGACTGTGATCACAACAGATGCGAGTCTTTCAGGTTGGGGAGCTGTCTGGGGATCTCTGACAGCACAGAGGGTTTGGAAATCTCAAGAGGCGAGATTACCAATCAATATTTTGGAACTCCGTGCGATTCTCAAAGCTCTTCAGTTTTGGCCTCTATTGAAGAGAGAGCCGTTTGTTTTCAGACAGACAATGTCACAACTGTGGCGTATGTCAATCATCAGGGTGGGACTCACAGTCCTCAAGCTATGAAAGAAGTATCACGGATACTTGTGTGGGCAGAATCCAGCTCCTGTCTAATTTCTGCGGTCCATATCCCAGGTATAGACAATTGGGAAGCGGATTATCTCAGTCGTCAAGCTTTACATCCAGGAGAGTGGTCTCTTCACCCAGATGTGTTTTTTCAAATTGTTTAGATGTGGGGGCTTCCACAAATAGATGGCATCTCATCTAAACAAGAAACTTCCCAGGTACCTGTCCAGGTCCAGGGATCCTCAGGCGGAAGCAATGGATGCATTGACACTTCCTTGGAGTTATCAAACTGCCTATATTTTTCCGCCTCTAGTTCTTCTTCCAAGAGTGATTTCCAAGATCATCATGGAGCAATCATTTGTACTGCTGGTAGCTCCAGCATGGGCTCACAGGTTTTGGTATGCGGATCTTGTTCAGATGTCCAGTTGCCAACCCTGGCCACTTCCACTAAGGCCAGACCTTGTATCTCAAGGTCTGTTTTTCCATCAGGATCTCAAATCATTAAATTTGAAGGTATGGAAATTGAACGCTTAGTGCTTAGTCATAGAGGTTTCTCTGACTCAGTGATTAATACTATGTTGCAGGCTCGTAAATCTGTTTATAGAAAGATTTATTATCGAGTTTGGAAAACTTACAATTCATGGTGTTCTTCTCATAAATTCTCTTGGCATTCTTTTAGAATTCCTAGAATTTTATAGTTTCTTCAGGATGGTTTGGATAAGGGTTTGTCTGTGAGTTCCTTGAAAGGACAAATCTCTGCTCTTTCTGTTGTTTTCCACAGAAAAATTGCTAAACTCCCTGATATTCATTGTTTTGTACAGGCTTTGGTTTGTATCAAGCCTGTCATTAAATCAGTCTCTCCTCCTTGGAGTCTTAATTTGGTTCTGAAGGCTTTACAGGCTCCTCCGTTTGAGCCTATGCATTCTTTGGACATTAAATTGCTTTCTTGGAAAGTGTTGTTCCTTTTGGCCATCTCTTCTGCTAGAAGAGTTTCTGAATTATCTGCTCTTTCTTGTGAGTCTCCTTTTCTGATTTTTCATCAGGATAAGGCAGTTTTGCGGGCTTCCGCAAGCACTCCTTGAAATAGGGCCTCTCTCTGAGTCTGATGTCAATTAGGATCAAAAAGACACCAATGCCTCGAGATCCTCTGGTAAATCTCTTGCAGCAACTTTGTCTTTAATCGCATCAGAGAGCCCATGAAAGAAGGTGGCCACAAGGGCTTCATTGTTCCAACCTACCTCTGCGGCAAGCGTACGGAATTCAATAGCATACTGAGCAACAGATCTTGTAACTTGCTGAATGGACATGAGTCGTTTAGCAGCAGAGGAGGATCGAGCCGGAAGATCAAATACCCTTTGAAAGGAGGCCACAAATTCAGGGTAATTTGAAATCACAGGTTTATTAGTCTCCCACAAGGGATTAGCCCAGGCAAGAGCTGTATTAGAGAGCAACGAGATGAGAAATCCCACCTTAGCTCTGTCAGTGGGAAACACCTGAGGTAACATCTCAAAGTAAATGCCCACCTGGTTCAAAAACCCTCTGCACTGAATAGGATCGCCTCCATATTGCTGAGGTAGAGGTGCAGAACCGGACTTGCTCCTGGTAGGCATAGGTGCAGCAGCGGAAACAGGAGCAGCCATAACTTGCGGGATACTTTGGCCCAAATGTGCAGTGCGAGTCAGCAGGGTTTGCAGGGCTAGTGCAAATTGATCCAAGCGGTGATCCTGTTCATCCATCCTGGAAATGATGGCAGGTAAAGGTAGATTATTAGCACCATCAGGATTTATGGCCTTTGCGTAATGTCAGGGTGCCAGGAATCAGACTGAGACGAGAAGTGCAAACATAATCACACCCTTATTCATAGCAAAAAATAATAAAAAGTCCACAAGTCAAATAACAAGCCAGGAGTCAAAACCAGAGCTTGAAGTCAGACGAGCCGGAATCAGGAACAAGGAAAACAGCAGAGTCAGGAACAAGCCAGGGATCAGGAACCAGGAAGGACGTCAAGCAGCCAGGTAACACACAGGAACTCTCACAAACAGGTCTGAGACAACGCAAAGGCAAAGCATACTGAACAGAGGCCCTTTCAATAATAAGTGATGACATCACAATTCTGAGACTGCATCCTGTCTCACATGGATGATGCACACCAGTCTGGCCATAAAAGGAAGTGTAGGAAATGAGCAGCATCCCCCACAATGCACCATAGTCAGGAAGAGAGGTGAGTAAAATGGCTGCCAGCAGCACATGGCAAACAGGGAAAAAACCCTGACACTCCCCCCTCTTTTGCTCTCTCTCCCCCTGTCCTTTTTTTTATGAACCACCCACTCGCCACCCGCTCACACCTCCCTCTGGCACCAGCAGAAGATTGTTACAGACTGTAAAACACACAGTGTCACCGTCTGTAACGACCAGGCATCTGGCCTCATATGGAGGTGGAGCACCGATCGCGCTCTGGCTCCATATGCGGCAGGTGCCTGAAGCTTCAGGAGCTCCAGCTCTCAGCTGTTATGTTACAGCTAAGAGTTAGAGTTCCTGAAGCTGTCTCTCGCTGATGTAGCTGCGCGCGCATCCAACATTCCTTTGAGGATGCGTGTGCAACTGCCGACGGCGACGGACAAACGCAATTATAGTATTGATAGTGGTAGTTAAGAATTGGATACTTAATTTGCCATCACATGTACACATATAGAAAAAAGGATATAGGACCTTATTGAGAGATACTATGACTTGCAAAAGTTTAGAAAACACGAAATTATCGTTGCTAAAACAGCTCTAGAAATATAATGTCTCTAAACTTGTGCTAAGCTCCAGGGGGATCGTTGAACTGGAGCGGTGTCTCCAATTTTTAACTGCTTGCTAAGGCACTACTATTACTTACCTAGCATTTTTTATAATTATTGAATCTAGCGTGAGATAAATTTATTTCAGCTACCAGATTGTAGCAGCTTAGCCCAAATTTAGAGCTATTATATTTCTATAGCTGGATTAGCAACGATCATTTTGTGTTTTCTAAACTTTCGCAGATCATAACATTTCTCAATAAGGTCCCATACTAACAGTAGCAAAGATAGCATTTGCACTGTGCCTTAAAGGGACATGAAACTCAAATTTTTTCTTTCATGATTTAGAAAGAGCATGCAATTGTAAACAACTTTCTAATTTGCTTCTATTATCTAATTTGCTTCATTTTCTTGATATTCTTTGCTGAAAAGCATATCTAGATATGCTCAGTAGCTGCTGATTGGTAGATGCACATAGATGCCTTGTGTGATTGGCTCACCCATGTGCATTGCTATTTCTTCAAAAAAGCATATCTAAAGAATGAAGCAAATTAGATAATAGAAGTAAATTGGAATGTTATTTAAAATTGGATTCTCTTCCTGAATAATGAAAGAAAATGTTTGGGTTTAGTGTCCCTTTAATGTTTAATAATGCAGAATTTTTTATTTTTTTTTGAAATCGCATACACTCTTGCAATTTGAAAATTGCAAGACAAAAAATTGTGATTAATCACATTATGCAATTAATCGCACAGCCCTAATTAGCAATGTCTCCTTTTTTCTATATGTGTACAAGTTATGCTTTAATCGAATGTTTCATAATTATCAATGCTACAAATGATTAGTATAATCCTTGTGTTAAAACTCGCTTAGTGGGGGGGCGTGTCTAGGCCAAGGCCATGATGAGTTGCAAAATTGGGAAGCTCTCTTATAGCTTGATAATCTGCCGATTATCTCTTCTCTTACAAGCCATCTTTCTACATAATCTAGGATAGTAACTGAGAAGAAGACAAGGAGGTGACTGATATTTCTATTGTCCTGTTCCTATAAGCAGAAAACTGTCTGAGATTGAAGGCGACGGCCTCATACCATCATCTCATCACCGGGTAAAGCAGTTTCACTCTGCTAAACTTACCAATCTTCCCTGGAACTTCATATCTAAATATGGAGGAGGATCTTTATTTACTGATACAAGTTCTACTTAAGGACTTAGAGCAACGGCTGCTTAGCAACTTTGACAAACTCAATTACACATTAAGAACGCTTTGGAGAGAAGGAGATCATGACACATTTAAGGCAGCCGGAGCAACAGATATTGCTACGCAGCATGAGGAACCCCAAGCAGGTGACAGACACCTCTCTCCTAAATCTGCAAGCAATCCTCAGACCGGAAAGAAAATGGAGGAGCAGGGGGTTTGTCTTGTATACAGGAGAGCCTATGATCTGTCAAAGCTAGATCTCGCACCCCTCATCTAGCTAACAGATATCTCGAGACCGGTAAGAAAATGGAGGAACAGGTGGTCACTATACAGTTGTGCTCATAAGTTTACATACCCTGGCAGAATTTATGATTTATTGGCCATTTTTCAGAGAATATGAATGATAACACAAAAACTTTTCTTTCACTCATGTACTTTTTATTAGAGTTTGAACACTGCTGATTTGCATTCTCAATTCCTTGGATATCTTTTTATATGCCTTTCCTGTTTTATACAGTTCAACTACCTTTTTCCCACAGATCCTTTAACAATTCTTTTTCTTTCCCCAAGAATCCAGAAACGTCAGTTTTCATCCAATGCCACACTGGATGAAAGATGCATGGGTCTGTCAGGAGTCCAGAAACTCATTGACCTTTTATACACACACACACTAATTACAAGCAAACAGATCACAGGTGAGGATGGTTACCTTTAATAGCCATTTAAACCCCTTTGTGTCAACTTGTGTGCATGTTATCAGGCCAAAATCACCAGTGTATGTAAACTTTTGATCAGGGTCATTTGGGTAGTTTCTGTTGTCATTATGATTTAAAAAGAGTAAATACAGTTGATTGATAATAAATGGCTTCAGCCAAACACTAACCATGAGTGAAAGCAAAGTTTTTGTGTTATCATTCATATTCTCTGAAAAATGGACAAGAAATCATAAATTCTGCCAGGGTATGTAAACTTATGAGCACAACTGTATTTATTTATTTATTTACAAGAGATCCAGAGATATCCTGTGTGGGGGATGGTTCTAATGCCTTCAATCAGAAAAGGAATATCCCACAGTACCTCTTCCAGGCGTCTTCCGGGATGGTGCGGCTGATCCTCAGGAACGCGATAGCATTACAGAAAAGGAGCGGAATGGCATAGTGGAGACTTTCTCAGCAAAGAAGGGACAAAGAGACTATCGACAATGCGATAAAAAAAAGTTTAGGTAGAGATAGTCATAACACTTGGGCCATCATACACTCCTCTACTTGGAGACATTAATCAACCGAGCCTGCTTGCTTGTCTTGTGGCCCTCCTGTAAACTGAATAGATTTTTTCCGAGCAACTCACTTGATCTAGATTGGCCATGCAGGAGAGGTGTTGGTTGACCATACAGACGCACAACCCTCCATGGGGTAGTTGGTTATCTTTCTGTTTAAGCATAAGCTCCACATTTTGTCCTCTTGTTTGTATGTTGTTACATGCTGTATTTCTCTTCCTCCCAACATTATTCTCTGGGGTTTTTATTTAAAAAAAATAAACGGAAAAAAAGATGTGTATATATAAAACATGTGTATTTTCTCAGATAGTGGATTACTGCCTAGCAAGAATGGTTTGAATATGTTTTTTCATGTGCGATCTTCCAAATGATGATTTGTATTTTTCTTTCCATCTAAAGGGGAGGAGATTCCATGGCTTCATTCATTACTAGTGGGAATTTAGAACCTGGCCACCAGGAGGAGGCAAAGACACCCCAGCCAAAGGCTTAAATACCTCCCCCACTTCCCTCATCCCCCAGTCATTCTTTGTCTTTCGTCACAGGAGGTGGCAGAGAGGTGCCGGAATATCGGAGGTCTCTTATGAGGGGTTCTACCCTTCGCTATGGGACGGGAGTTTAAGTAACCCTTTAAGCTTCTCAACTTGAGGGCCTGGGTGAACGTTAGAGTCCGGAGATGCAGGGGGAGCTTCCCTTTGCGACACCATCCAGACTTATATTAACAGCTCCTTTAGCATTCGGCATTGATGAGTTTCGCAGATTGCTTTCTTCTCTCAAGTCCATGTCAAGAGCGCAGCTACTACTTTTCACACTTGAAGGGCCGTGTTCCTGTTCCACGGCTTAGATTCCGGTAAGATTGTTTCATTTTTACATAATGATAACACAGAATCAGGGCCACAGTGTGGCGCCTTTATCTTTATAGATTGAAGGGGTAATATTCCTATGAGGGGATTATTAAGCGGGGGGGGGGTATGTATATGATAGTTTTTTTTTTATGTGATTACTGCGTTATGTGCAAGGACGCGGCTCGGGCATTTTTGTGGTTCTCTTCCGGGAGTTTTGCGCAGCTTTTTTTTGGCGCACTTTCTCATCGGCAGGGGCAGTCCTGCGTAGTCATCCTTGTGACCGGGTGGAGCTTCTTCATTTCCGGTCTGATTTGCGACGGAGGAGGCGAAGCGGTTTCTGAGTCCGGTTCATAGGAGGTGGTGAGTGCCCCTGCCATTGGTGGTTATAAAGGTGCCGGTTCTAGTCTTTTTTCTAAAAGCTATGGAGGATTCTGACGCATTAGAGGGTACTCCATCTTTATCTAAGTCTTATACCTGTGTTTGTGAGGTTTTGGTAGACCAGCCTGCACAACTGTGTTCCACATGCCTTGAGAAGGCTACGACTTCCAAACATAAGAGAATGTCTAGCACTACTGAGCCGTCCACCTCTGAGGGGTCTTCGTCCCGTGAGGTGCATTCCCCATTGGCGTCCCCTATACCACATGCAACGCCCCAGGGTCCAACTGTTACCACTTCGGGGGAAATTGCTTGGCCGCCGGACTTTGCGGACCAGCTTGAAACGGCAGTCGCTAAGGTGATCCATGCTTTGCCGCGTTCTGCTAAGCGCAAGCGTAGAGCTTTTCATAGCAGCCCGACCCAGGAGTTGTGTCTGTCGGACGCCCCAGAGGGGTGGTACAATGACGAGGCCCAATCCAACGCATCGGGAGAGGCCCTTTCGGGATCGGAGTCCGTGTCATCTAATCCTCCGGCGGCGGAGGAACCCGGTTTAAAAATTAGAACTTGCTTTTTTTGTTAAAGCGAGTGCTGGCTACCTTAGAGGTTCCGGAACCCAAACTCCCAGAAGAGCCCTCCATTCCTAAGTTGGATAAGGTTTATGAGCAAAGGGTGGTTCCCCAGACCTTCCCGGTTCCTGTCAAGATGGCGAACATTATAAAGAACGAGTGGGAGCGATTAGGTTCTTCCTTTTACCCTGCTTCTCAATTTAAAAAGCTTTTCCCCATCCCGGTGGAGTTGTGGGGGACCATTCCCAAGGTGGATGGGGCCATCTCCACGCTCGCAAAGCGCACAACGATTCCTTTAGAGGATAGTTATTCATTCAAGGAGCCTATGGATAAGAAGTTGGAAAACATGTTACGAAAGATGTTTCAACACACGGGGTTTGTTTTTTCAACCGGCAGCTGTGGTAGCCGCGGTTGCTGGAGCTGCGTCATATTGGTATGATGCATTATTTGATTTGATTGAGGGTGAACCCTCTTTCGAGGAGGTGCAGGAAAAAATTAAGGCATTAAAGGTGGCCTATTCTTTCATTCGTGGCGATAATATGCAAATTATTCGCCTGAATGGCAAGGTATCAGGTTTTTCGGCTCTAGCACGCAGAGCTCTTTGGCTAAAATCTTGGTCGGAGGACATGACCTCTAAGATAAGGCTGCTGTCTTTTCCTTTCAAGGGGAAGATCCTGTCCGGTCCAGGTCTGGACTCTATCATATCCATGGTTACAGGTGGCAAGGGTGCCTTCCTTCCACAGGATAAGAAGGCGAAACCTTAGGGTTCTAATTTTCGTCCCTTTTGCGGGGATAAGGCGCAACGCTCTCAGCACACCGCGAAAGCGGACCAATCCAAGGGTGCCTGGAACAAGTCTAAGCAGCACAAGAAGCCCGCCGAGTCTAAATCCGCATGAAGGGGCAGCCCCCGACTGGTCTGCGGACAGAGTGCGTGGCAGATTGTCTCTTTTCTTAGACGCCTGGTTGCAGGATGTTCAGGACCCCTGGGTTATGGAGGTGGTCGCCCAGGACTACAGGATAGGGTTCAAGTCCTCTCCGCCCAGGGGCAGGTTTCTTCAGTCAAACTTGTCTTCAAGGCCAAAAAAAAAAGAGGCCTTTCTGGGCCACGGTTACAGGTGGCAAGGGTGCCTTCCTTCCACAGGATAAGAAGGCGAAACCTAAGGGTTCTAATTTTCGTCCCTTTTGCGGTGATAAGGCGCAACGCTCTCAGCACACCCCGAAAGCGGACCAATCCAAGGGTGCCTGGAACAAGTCTAAGCAGCACAAGAAGCCCGCCGAGACTAAGTCCGCATGAAGGGGCAGCCCCCGACTGGTCTGCGGACAGAGTGCGTGGCAGATTGTCTCTTTTCTTAGACGCCTGGTTGCAGGATGTTCAGGACCCCTGGGTTATGGAGGTGGTCTCCCAGGACTACAGGATAGGGTTCAAGTCCTCTCCACCCAGGGGCAGGTTCCTTCAGTCAAACTTGTCTTCAAGGCCGAAAAAAAAGAGGCCTTTCTGGGTTGTGTGCGGGATCTCTCCACTCTAGGGGTTATCGTACCAGTACCCCAGACAGAAAGGAGTCTAGAGTATTACTCCAATTTGTTTGTTGTCCCAAAGAAGGAGGGCACGTTCAGTCAGATTCTGGACCTCAAATGTTTAAACCAGTTCCTGTCCGTTCCATCGTTCAAAATGGAAACGATTAGATCCATTCTTCCCCTAGTTCAAGAGGGGCAGCTAATGACCTCTATAGACTTGAGGGATGCCTACCTTCATGTTCCGATTCACAGGGACCATGATTTGCCTTTCTGGATCAGCATTTCCCGTTTGTGGCCCTCCCCTTCGGTCTGGCGACGGCCCCGAGAGTCTTTACCAAGGTCCTGGGGGCCCTTCTAGCAGTAGTTCTCTGGTTCCCATTACCAGAGTGGAGTTCTTGGGCTCGATCATAGACTCGGGGTCCATGAAGATCTTTCTCACAGACAAGCGACGCACAAAGATGACGTCCACCTGTCTTACTCTTCAGTCTACAGCAAGACCATCCGTAACTCAGTGCATGGAAAAGATTGGGCTCATGGTTTCCAGCATGGACATCATTCCATTCGCCAGGTTTCATCTCAGACCTCTTCAATTGTGCATGTTGAGACAGTGGAACGGCGATCATTCCGATCTGTCCCAACCCAGGTGAATGGTCTCTTCACCCCGAAGTGTTTACGGAGATCTGTCTCACATGGGGAATGCCGGAGATCGATCTCATGGCGTCCAGGTCAAACTGCAAGCTTCCCCGATACGGATCGAGGTTGAGGGACCCCCAGGCGGAGCTTATAGACACATTGGCAATGCCTTGGGGGTTCGATCTAGTATACATATTTCCTCTGTTGCCGCTTCTTCCTCGTGTAGTGGCGCATATAAAGCAGGAGAGAGTATCCTCCATTCTAATTGCTCCTTCGTGGCCAAGGAGGACGTGGTTTGCGGATCTGGTGGGATGTCATCCTCTCCGCCGTGGAGGTTATCCTGTCGCAGGGATCTGCTGGAACAGGGTACCTTTCAACATCAAAATCTTGATTCTCTGAGGCTGATTGCATGGAGATTGTACGTTTAGTCTTGGCAAAAAGGGTTTTTGCCGAAAATGTGATTGACACTGGTTCAGGCAAGAAAGCCGGTCACTCGTCGAATCAATCATAAGGTGTGGAGGACTTACTTGTCCTGGTGTGAGACTCATGGCTACACTTGGCACAGGGTGAGGGTATCCAGGAATTTGTCCTTTCTTCAAGAGGGATTGGAGAAGGGTCTCGCTGCTAGTTCCCTAAAAGGGCAAATTTCTGCTTTATCTGTTCTGTTACATAGGAGACTCGCTGATCTCCCTGACTTTAAGCAGTCTGCTCCCCCTTGGAGCTTAAACTTGGTACTTAAGGTCTTGAAGAAGGTTCCGTTTGAACCTATGCATTCTCTTGACATAAAAATTCTGTCATGGAAGGTTCTCTTTCTGTTGGCCATTGCATCGGCACGCAGA
The DNA here is from genome assembly GCF_027579735.1 of Bombina bombina. Classification (NCBI taxonomy): domain Eukaryota; kingdom Metazoa; phylum Chordata; class Amphibia; order Anura; family Bombinatoridae; genus Bombina; species Bombina bombina. The sequence goes on along the minus strand of NC_069503.1, from coordinate 1,028,583,388 downwards.
GTTTCTGAGCTGGCGGCCTTGCAATATGAGCCCCCTTATCTGGTGTTTCATGCGGATAAGGCTGTTCTTCGCAGTGGCTTGGGGTTTCTCCCCTAGGTGTTGTCTAACTGTAACATTAATCAGGAGATAGTCATTCCTTCCTTATGTCCTAATCCTTCTTCTCCTAAGGAGAGGCTACTTCATAATCTGGACGTGGTTCATGCCTTGGAATTCTATCTTCAGGCCACAAAGGATTTCAGACAATCTATCTCTTTTTTGTCGTGTATTCAGGGAAGCGCAGGGGTCAGAGGGATTCTGCTACTTCTTTGTCTTTTTTGGCTGAGGAGCCTGATCCGCTTGGCCTATGAGACAGCGGTGCATAAGCCTCCTCAGAGGATTACGGCTCACTCCACTAGAGCGGTAGCTTCATCTTGAGCCTTCAAAAATGAGGCTTCTATGGAGCAGATTTTCAAGACAACTACCTGGTCCTCCTTGCATACCTTCACTAAGTTTTACAAATTTTGACGTTTTTGGGAGAAAGGTTCTACAGGCTGTGATGCCCTCAGATTAAGGGTCCGCATTTTACCCTCCCGGTTTCATTCAGTGTCCTCTAGAGCTTGGGTATATGTTCCCACTAGTAATGAATGAAGCCGTGGACTCTCCTCCCCTCGATGGAAATAAAATTATCAGGTAAGCATCAATATGTTTTTTATAATTTATGCTTTTTATCACTCAAGCGATTTTAGTGTCGCATGTTACACTACTCCTGTAAGAAAATCACTCAGAGGAGAATAGGAAGTGTATATATAGTTGTCAGTGTTTTTCCATCTTAATACGAGGAGAGTCCATGGCTTCATTCATTACTTGTGGGGAATACAGAACCTTGCCACCAGGAGGAGGCAAAGACACCCCAGCCAAAGGCTTAAATACCTCCCCTCATCCCCCAGTCATTCTTAGCCTTTCGTTACAGGAGGATGGCAGAGAAGTGTCGGAAGATTCAGAGTAGTCTCTTATGGAGGGTAGTACTCTTTGGAATGGGACTGGAGTTTTAAGTAGTCTTGTCAGCCTCTCAGTTAGAGCATTGACTAATTTTAGGTTCTGGAGATGCAAGGAGAGTCTTTCTGCGAACCCATTAAGACTCGTATTAACAGCTCCTTAAGCAATCAGTGTTGACGAGTTTCACTGACTGCTTTCTATCACTCAAGTCCATGTCAGGAGCAATGCTATAACAGTGTCAAACTTGAGAGGCCGTGTTCCTGTTCCACGGTGTAGATTCTGGTAAGATAGTTTAATTTTTTATACCTGTAATGATAACGCAAGAAGACAGGGTCACATTGTGATTCCTTTTATCTGTTTAGAATCAAGGGTTAATGTCTCCGGAAGGTGATTATTGAACATGGGGGGATTTATACATGATTACTTTGTGTTACATGCTGCTGCATGTGTGAGATGTGACTCTGGCAATGTGTGAACAGTCAGGGTTTTCCTTCATTTTGATTACTGTGCAGCCTGTTTAATTCGGCGCGCATTTACTTGGCTGCAGGGGCGGTCCTGCATGGCACTACATGTGACCGGGTGTGGCCTCATTCTCTTCATTTCCTGACCGGCGGTTGCAGGAGACGAAAGCAGTTTCTCTGTGGGCCGGTGTCATAGGAGGTGGTGTGTGCCCCGGCCATTGGGGTATAAAGGTGCCATTTATTTTTTCTATAGTCCATATTAAAGGCGCAAGCTATGGAGGACTCTGATGCGTTAGAGGGTACTCCCTCTTTGCCTAAATCTAATGCCTGTGTTTATTGTGAGGAGGCTACGGTATATCCGCCTGCTCAACTTTGTTCTACATGCCTTGATAAAATAGTGATAACTATCTAAAAAGAACACAGACCTCCTCAAGGTCATCTGTGGCCTAGTGTATGGAGGTGATTGGGCTCATGGTATCCAGTATAGATGTAATTCCATTCGCCAGGTTCCAGCTACGACCTCTTCAGTTGTACATGCTGAGGCAATGGAATGGCGATCACTCTGATCTATCCCAACAGATCTCTCTGAACATCCGGTTGAGGGAATCCCTCTCTTGGTGGCTCCGTCCAGATCAGCTGTCCAGGGGACATCCTTACTGAGACCATCCTGGGAGATTGTGACTATGAACGTGAGCCTCTCAGGAAGGGGAGCTGTTTGGGGTGCCAGGAAGGCACACGGCAGGTGGAATTTGGGAGAAGTCGCTTTTTCCGATCAACATCCTGGAACTTTGAGTGATCTTCAACCCTCTGAGGGCTTGGCCCCTCCTGGGTTTGTCCCAGTTCATCAGATTCCAGTCGGACAACATTACCTTGTGGCTTACAACAACCATCAGGGGGGAACGAGAAGTTTACCTAGCCATGAGGGAAGTATCTTGGATTCTGGAGTGGGCGGAGACCCACAACTGCTCCCTGTCGGCGATTCACATCCCCAGTGTGGACAACTGGGAAGCAGATTTTCTCAGCAGACAATAGTTTCATCCGGGGGAATGGTCTCTTCATCCCGAAGTGTTTGCAGAGATTTGCATTAGATGGGGGACTCCGGAGATAGATCTTATGGCGTCCAGACTCAACTTCAAGCTACCCAAATACTGGTCGCGGTCCAGGGATCCCCAGGCAGAACTGATAGATGCCTTAGCAGTGCCTTGGGGATTTCACCTAGTCTCCAAATTTCCGCAGTTACCACTTCTACCTCGAGTAGTGGCCCGCATTAAGCAGGAGCAAGCATAAACTATTCTGATTGCTCCGTCGTGGCCGCAGAGGATGTGGTTTGTGGATCTGGTGGGGATGTCATTGTCTCCTCCATGGAGGATGCCCTGTCGCAGGGATCTGCTGGTACAGGGCCCCTTTGTGCATCAAAATCTAGATTCTCTGAGGCTGACTGCGTGGAGATTGAACGCTTAGTCTTAGCCAGGAGAGGGTTTTCTGAGAGTGTGACTGATGCTCTCATTCAGGCCAAGATGCCGGTCACCCAAAGCATTTATCATAAGGTGTGGAGGACCTACTTACTCTGGTGTGAGTCTCATGGATATTCCTGGCAAAAGGTCAGGGTATCCAGGATACTCTCCTTCCTCCAGGACGGCTTGGAGAAGGGACTTGCCACCAGTTCCTTGAAGGGACAGTCAACACCAGATTTGTTGTTGTTTAAAAAGAAAGATAATCTCTTTTATTACCCATTCCCCAGTTTTGCATAACACAGTTATATAAATACACTTTTTACCTCTGTGATTATCTTGTATCTAAGCATCTGCACACTGCCCCTTTATTTCAGTTCTTTTGACAGACTTGCTTTTTAGCCAATCAATGCTCACTCCATGGTAACTTCACGTGCATGAGCTCAATGTTATCTATATGAAACACATGAACTAATGCCCTCTAGTGGTCAAAATGCATTCAGATTAGAGGCAGTCTTCAAGGTCCAAGAAATTAGCATATGAACCTCTTATAATTAGCTTTTAACTAAGAATATCAAAAGAACAAAGCAAAATTGGTGATAAAAGTAAATTGGAAAGTGTTTTAAAATTACATTCCCTATTTAAATCATGAGGTTTTTTTGGACTTGACTGTCCCTTTAATGGGACATATTTTGGCTCTATCTGTGTTGTTACACAAGAAGCTTGCTGAGCTTCCTGATATACAGTCTTTTGTCCAGGCTCTATCCAGGATCAGGCCTGTATTTAGACATTCTGCTCCTCCTTGGTGTTTGAATCTGGTTCTTAGGGTTTTGCAGAAGGCTCCGTTTGAGCCTATGCATTCTCTTGACATTACTGTATTGGATGGTTCTTTTTCAACTGGCTATTGCTTCGGCACGCAGAGTCTCTGAGTTGGCAGCCTTGCAATGTGAGCCTCCTTACCTGGTTTTTCATGCCGATAAGGCTGTCCTTCGCACTGGGTTGGGATTTCTCCCTAAGGTTGTGTCTGATCGCAACATTAATCAGGAGATTGTAATTCCTTCCTTGTGTCCTAACCCTTCTTCCAAGGAACGGTTACTTCATAACTTGGATGTGGTTCGAGCTTTGAAATTTTATCTTCAGGCTACGAAGGATTTCCGACAGACTTCAGCATTGTTTGTTGTCTATTCGGGGAAGCGCAAGGGGAAGAAGGCTTCTTCCACTTCCCTATCTTTTTGGCTGAGGAGCATGATTCGTTTGGCTTATGAGACAGCGGGACATAAGCCTCCTCAGAGGATTACGGCTCACTCAACTAGAGCTGTTGCTTCTTCTTCAACTTCTTCAAGAATGAGGCCTCTATGGAGCAAATTTGTAAGGCGGCTACATGGTCCTCCTTACATACTTTTTCAAAGTTTTGCAAATTTTACGTTTTTGCTTCGGCTGAAGCAGCTTTTGGGAGAAAGGTTTTGCAGGCTGTGCCCTCAGACTAGGGTCTGCCTCCTTTTTACCCTCCCATTTTCATTCAGTGTCCTCTAGTGTCCCACAAGTAATGAATGAAGCCGTGGACTCTCCTCGTATTAAGATGGAAAACATAAATTATGCTTAACTGATAATTTAATTTCCATCTGTACAAGGAGAGTCCACGGCTCCTGCCCAGTTCTCCTTTGGGCGGACCTAAATTTCTTTTGTTTTTCTTCTGGTACCAATTATACCCTGATATTTCTCCTTCTGTTCCTTGTTCTCTCTGCAGAATAACTGTGGGGTGAGGGGAGGTATTTAAGACTTTGGCTTGGGTGTCTTTGCCTCCTCCTGGTCCTCCCCACAAGTAATGAATGAAGCCGTGGACTCTCCTTGTACAGATGGAAATTAAATTATCAGGTAAGCATAATTTATGTTTTTATGACCTGTAAGGTGAATTGCCATCATCTAATATCCTCTTTAGAGGCTCTTATGAAACTACACTAAACATATATACAGATGACTGCCCCCTGATATTTATTGGCAATTTCTAAAACACTTGCCTGTTCCAGTCAGTAGATTATCTTCCTCCAAAGGTTATATATATCTTATAGTCAACTTTAAATTACATTACATACTTGGAAGTCACCCACCAGCCTGCCAATGCAGACTCTAATTCTCAACTTGCTATTAGGCTCTAATGCTCTGCCCTTTTGAGCCCCTTTCAATGTGGGCATGTGCTACGCAGTTATCTGCTGGTCTACACACTCTGCACAGGAATACCTCCTGCTGTGGTTAAATAGTATATAACTATATAAAATGTTATCATTATATTTCAGACTACAAATATTACCGGTTACCTCCTTGAGGTGTTGTTATATTCCCTTTGACTGCTAAGAGATAGTAGGGACCCTCCTCCAATACTGCATGATCACAAGTTCTAGGTTTATTATTTGCCTGCTTTATTATTAGCATTATCAGTTGCTAAGTTCTTTTTACTATATATGTTAGATTTAATTCCAGACTATAAATGTCAATTTGCTAGACCTCCTTACTTTTCACTATTAAGTTTCAGACGTTAGTGAACCTATTCAATCAGTGGACCAAGAGTGACCGTCTGCATCATTTGAGAATCTCCCCTATATTATATTACCTCTTCTGGGTACAAGAGTGGCCCTGTTCAGTTTGTGAGGCTTTGCAACCCTATTTAAAATTATATTTCATAATAAATTTAGATTGGTAGCTACGAGTTTTGTCAGTAAAGACTTGCATTGCTAACGAGCCTTTTTTTCCAGCGCTCACAACGCTGGTATTACAAGTTTTCTGAATGGCTGAGTTAGTCTCAGAAAACTGAGCGTTGAGCAAATTTAGCGCCACTTCTCCCTGTAATACCAGCGTTGCTTACGGTAGCGGTAAGCTGGCTAAAACGTGCTCGTGCACGATTTCCCCATAGGAAACAATGGGGCTGAGACGGCTGAAAAAAAAACCTAACACCTGCAAAAAAGCAGCGTTCACCTCCTAACGCAGCCCCATTGTTTCCTATGGGGAAGCACATTTTATGTCTACACCTAACACCCTAACATGAACCTTGAGTCTAAACACCCCTAATCTTACACTTATTAACCCCTAATCTGCCGCCCCCGACATTGTCGCCACCTGCATTATATTATTAACCCCTAATCTGCCGCTCCGGACACCGCCGCCACCTAAATTATACCTATGAACCCCTAATCTGCTGCCCCTAACATCGCCGACACCTACATTATATTTATTAACCCCTAATCTGCCGCCCCAACGTCGCCGCCACCTACCTACAATTATTAACCCCTAATCTGCTCCCACCAACGTCGCCGCAACTATATTAAATGTATTAACCCCTAAACCTAAGTCTAACCCTAACCCCCCTAATTTAAATCTATTTTTAATAAATATAAATAAAATTACTATAATTAAATAAATTATTCCTATTTAAAACTAAATACTTAACTATAAAATAAACCATAAGATAGCTACAATATAACTAATAGTTACATTGTAGCTATTTAATAGCTACCTAGTTAAAATAATTACAAAATTACCTGTAAAATAAATCCTAACCTAAGTTACAAATACACCTAACACTACACTATCAATAAATTAATTAAACAAATTAACTACAATTATCTAAAATAAAATACAATTAAATAAACTAAACTATATTACAAAAAAAACACACTAAATTACAAAAAATAAACAAATTACAAGAAGTTTAATCTAATTACACCTAATCTAATCCCCCTAATAAAAGAAAAAAGCCCCCCAAAATAATAAAATTCCTTATCCTAAACTAAATTACAAATAGCCCTTAAAAGGGCTTTTTACGGGGCATTGCCCCAAAGTAATCGGCTCTTTTACATGTAAAAAAAAGAAATACAATCCCCCCCCCCAAACATTACAACCCACCACCCACACACCCCTACTCTAAAACCCACCCGACCCCCCCTTAAAAAAACCTAACACTACCCCATTGAAGATCACCCTACCTTGAGCCGCCGAGAAGGATGTTCCGCACCGGAGGTCTTCAAGATGGAGCAGTTCCTCATCGGATGGATGAAGATAGAAGACGCCGGTTGGATGAAGATGTCTTCCGGTCCGGATGTCCTCTTCTGCCCGGATAGGATGAAGACTTCTGCCGGTCCGGATGTCCTCTTCTGCCCCATCGGTGCCCGGCTGGGTGAAGACGGCTCAAGGTAGGGTGATCTTCAATGGGGTAGTGTTAGGTTTTTTTAAGGGGGGATCGGGTTGGTTTTAGAGTAGGGGTGTGGGGTGGTGGGTTGTAATGTTGGGGGGGTATTATATTTCTTTTTTTTTACAGGTAAAAGAGCTGATTACTTTGAGGCAATGCCCCGCAAAAAGCCCTTTTAAGGGCTATTTGTAATTTAGTTTAGGAAAGGGAATTTTATTATTTTGGGGGGCTTTTTTATTTTATTAGGGGGATTAGATTAGGTGTAATTAGATTAATCTTCTTGTAATATTTTGTAATTTAGTGTTTGTTTTTTTGTAATATAATTTAGTTTATTTAATTGTATTTTATTTTAGATAATTGTAGTTAATTTATTTAATTAATTTATTGATAGTGTAGTGTTAGGTGTATTTGTTACTTAGGTTAGGATTTATTTTACAGGTAATTTTGTAATTATTTCTCTTGTAAGATGTATTGAGTCCACAGATTCTTCCATACTTGTGGGATATTCTCCTTCCCTACAGGAAGTGGAAGAGAGAGCACCCACAGCAGAGCTGTTTATAGAGCTCCTCCCTTTGCTCCACCACCCAGTCATTCTCTCTGGCTGCTTAACTGCTAGGAAGGGCAGAGAGGAGTGTGGCGACAAAAATGTTAGTTTTTTACTTCTCAAGCAAAAGTTTGTTATTTTAAATGGTACCGGTGTGTACTATTTACTCTCTGGCAGAAAAGGGATGAAGATTTCTGCAAGGAGGATGATGATCTTAGCACTTTGTAACTAAGATCCACTGCTGTTCTCACAAGAGCTGAAGAGTACAGGAAAACTTCAGTTGGGGGGGGGGGCAGTTTTCAGGCTAAACTACATTAAGGTATGTTCAGTCTATTTATTTCTAGACAGACTGTGTTATTTCTAGAAAAGGCTGGTAATATCCCCATGAGGGAAGGGTAAGCTGTATTCAGTAAAAGAGGAATCCAAGCTTGCATAAAGGGCTCATAGTTACTGGTGACACTAATAGAAAAAAACGTTTTGGTTTAATTACAAATAAAACGTTTTTTGAGGGACTTTAAGGGGTCTTTGTTATTAATCCACATGGCTAGTTTAAGAAACACTCTGTGGTGTTTTTTAGGCCCCATAACTTTGAGTGAGGTGGGTGGGGCCTTTTTTCAGTTGCACAGTTTATTTACCTCAGAAGCATCCAGCTACTTCTCCAGAAATTACTGCTGTATTTGAGGGCTATAAAGAGGGTTTTTTCCCCACAAATCGTTCCTAAAGGGCAGGTAGGCGCCACAGCAGAGCTGTGGCAAGGTGCTGAACGTTATTTTACCGATTTTGAAGTTTTTGCAATCCGGTTTTTACATTAAGGGGTTAATTGTTTATTTGCATAGTTGTGCAAAGTTACTAAGGCTTTATGATGCTACTGTAAAAATTTTGTTGTGTTTACTGCTTTTTTACATTGTTTTGCAGAATTTGTGCAGCTTTTTTTTCTCTTAAAGGCACAGTACCGTTTTTGTTTAAAGTGTTATTTACTTTGATTAAAGTGTTTTCCAAGCTTCCTTGTTACATTACTAGCCTGTTTAACATGTCTGACACCAAGGAGAATCCTTGTTCTATGTGTTTAGAAGCCATTGTGTAACCCCCTCTTAGAATGTGTCCCACTTGCACTGATATGTCTATAAATTATAAAGTCCAGTACAAATGGGATCAGCTAATATGGGACTTCACTGGAATCTATTTCAATTGATTTCCAATATTTAGACAATGTTCATTGGATATGACACAATTTAAGCGGTGTAGACTTATAATAGTCCATAAAAAGTATTTTCAGCTCTATATAACACAATTCCCTCTTAGCCGTGTTCACTCAAAGGCTGCACAGTACAGGAAACAATTAGTATGGCTTGTCTGATCGGAGTCTTCGGCTTATGTGGGATAAGACTTATAGCATTATGGTCACTTTCATATACTTCTTAACTTGTGACACACTGCTGTGAACAGTCAAATAACAATTCACTCACCCACTCTGCCGCTGTTCCTCGTCCTCCTCTTTGCTAGACCCTTGCCGTCCGTCGTTTCCTGTATACTGACGTCACCGCTGTGGGTGTGTGTTTCCACGTCTGCCGTGATTGGCTGTTGCGCCGGGTACTGTGTCTGGTCTGTATCCGCCTTCACTTCTGGTGCTGAATTCGGATGCCTTTTCCTCAGACGTACGCTTGCGGTCTCGGCTCCTACTTCTCCAGACTCCTGCTGGCTTGACACCAAGACACTCTCATCCGGTAAGTTTCCTTTGTTTCCTGATCACACACCATAACGACTTTGGGGGATTAACTGTGTTATTTGCTTGTCATGTCCAATTGTAATGCAGGAGCAGAAAAAATGATAAATGGAGTGTGGTACACCGGCTCTAAGTATTCAAGAAGAAGAAAATGCAGTACCACGCTCCGTATAGTAAAATATACCTCTTTATTCAAAACTTGCTTAAAATTTCCAGGTTACAAAGAATAGTGACAGCCTGCAACCTGTATGGAGAGAGAGCGCAGCACACGGGCTTGCACGTTTCGGCAGATTGCCGTAATCATAGCCTGGTGTGGGTCTTTCCTCCTGGCCTTTAAGAACACCTAAGAACATGCTAATAGGATAAAAAATATGCTAATCCCTCCCTCTAATAAAGAGCACTTAAGGAATACCTGCAACAAATAATTAACCCTTTGTACTATCACTATCACCTCTTGTGTAAGCTTAATAGTGTAATATAACCTATTGGCAAAAAAGGGCTTTCCTCCACAGGTTTTGTTATTAACACTTGGAGTGTTGACAAATAAATTAATTCTATAAAATTGACATTTATGTAAGTAATGTTACTAACTCCACTAGTGACAAGGTTTACAATTTGATACAAGGAGCGAATGTGGTCATATAAATAAAGGGCTTAGCTTCAAACCAAAGTCTGTGTTTTATCCCATACAGAGTAGAGGGACTATTATAGAGACTTTTTTTAATAGAGTGGAAAGAGATCTTATTGCCCTCAAAGACAGCACTGTTCCCACTAGGCAAAATTTGAAAGGTGAAGAGAGGATAGCATTGAAACAACTGCAAGATGACACTGAACTTGTCATCAAGAACGCGGATAAGGGGGGGGACAATAGTAGTCCTAGACAGGGAAGTCTATGTGAAAGAAGCATTGAGACAACTACGCAACGATAGAAACTATACCACATTGCCAAGGGACCCTACTGAAACCTTTAAGAGAGAATTACGTGACTTATTGGACGATGGGATGGAACAGGGGTGCATTGATTTGAAAACCATGGAATTCTTAATGATAGACAACCCAAGAATTACCCCTGTTCCATCACTTACCCAAAGTCCATAAGTCACTTAAGGACATACAGGTCGTCCTATAGTAAGTGGAATAGGGTCCCTTTTAGAACATCTCTCCCAGTTGGTTAGACACTATACTTCAACCTTTTGTTAAATCACTTCCATCATATATTAAGGACACGAAGCATGTTCTTAGTATGATGGAAACACAAATGGGGGATCAGGACTACCATTGGGTAACAGTGGACGCTGTGTCCCTATACTCCTCAATCCCTCACGAGGAAGGCCTACGGGCTATAAAATTCTTTCTTAGGAACTATTCAGAATTTTCAAGAGAATTTCAGGACTTTGTATTAAGAGTGACCAGGTATCTTCTGACCCACAATTTCTTCCAGTTTCAAGATGTTTTCTATCTCCAGAGATGTGGAACAGCGATGGGGGCCAAGTTTGCCCCCTCCTACGCTAACCTATTTTTAGGTTGGTGGGAGTTCTTCCACATCTTTGGAGATAGAAACATCTACAAGGATCGAATCGTCATGTATGGAAGATACATTGACGATCTCCTGTTTATCTGGAAGGGGGATCCTCTAGACATCATGGGCTTTGTGGAAAGCCTAAATGATAATGATGTGGGTATGAGTTTCACTCATGAGCATAGTCCCACTTCAATTAATTATTTGGATCTAGTATTGATGGGTACTAAAGACAATAAGGTTATCACCAAAGTATACAGAAAGCCCATTAGTGGCAACAAACTACTACATGGTAGAAGTTGCCATCCGAGGCATACGGCAGCAGCGGTAGCAAAGGGCAAATGTATTCGCCTTAAGAGGAATTGCTTGAGAGATGGAGATTACCATCAGGAGGCAGCTGCCCTAGAACAGAGACTTAAAGAGAGAGGTTACTCTCATAAAATAATTTAAAAAGCCAGAATGCAGGTGGAGCCCAAGACTAGAGAGAATTTCCTTAGAGGGAGACAGAAACAGAGGACTATAAAGGAGTGACATTTGTCGCCAGTTATAGTGCCCAGTTTCCAGAGATTGCCAATATAATACGGAAACATTTCTCCATTTTGTCCGCTGATGAAAAATTGATCGAGGTGGTCAAGAAAGGTATTAGATGTAGTTCGAGGAAGTGTCCCACTTTGGGGTCACTATTATCACCCACAGAATTAAAGTCAAAAACCAAAACACAAAGCACTTGGATGTACTACTGCGGTCACAAAAAATGCAAACCATGCGAGTACCTGGATAAAACCAAAACATTTAAGTCACAGGTGACAGGAGAGGTTTTTCAGATTCAGACTTGTATGAACTGCACGGCTGTGAGTGTGATATACATGCTGACATGCCAAGTGTGCAGAGTGCAATACATAGGTCTTACCTCCAGGGACATCAAAACACGGATACGTGAACATATATCCACCCTCATAAGAGGCAAATCACAAACACCCCGAGTACGGCACTTCACTGAGAACCATAATGGTGATATTGGTACACTTAAATGGTGCGCCATTGAGGAAGTGAAGGTCCCCAAAAGGGGAGGAGATTTGGATAAACTCCTGGCGAAAAGGGAGATGTTCTGGATATTAAGACTTAGAACTAGAGTTCCAGAAGGTCTAAATTCCAGATACGATATAATAAACTACTGGGAATAAGACAATTCTATTTTCATACATCTTATGTGCGCAAGTATGCATGTTTACGGTGCACACATATGTGTAGGCACTTATGTATGTCTGAGGTGCGAATAAATGTCTGTGTATAAACTGCAGTCTGAACATGCATCATTTGTTTGCACCAAATATTATATTCTCCCTCAGTGTTTTCTAATAAAGTGATCACTACAATTAGGCCTATAGGGGAGAACTGAGAGTTAGGTTTTTACATAACTTTAAGTTCTTTTAAAAAAACTTCTGTTAAAAAAAACTTCTGTAAAAACATCAGTAGTGGAGTTAGCCTAACATTCCAAAACTATACATTTTCACATTAGACTGTACATATCCCAAACATTACTTACATAAATGTCAATTTTATAGAATTAATTTATTTGTTAACACTCCAAGTGTTAATAACAAAACCTGTGGAGGAAAGCCCTTTTTTGCCAATAGGTTATATTACACTATTAAGCTTACACAAGAGGTGATAGTACAAAGGGTTAATTATGTGTTGCAGGTATTCCTTAAGTGCTCTTTATTAGAGGGAAGGATTAGCGTATTTTTTATCCTATTAGCATGTTCTTAGGTGTTCTTAAAGGCCAGGAGGACAGACACACACCAGGCTATGATTACGGCAATCTGCCAAAACGCGTAAGCCTGTGTGCTGCGCTCTCTCTCCAAAGGTGGCAGGCTGTCACTATTCTTTGTAACCTGGAAATTTTAAACAAGTTTTGAATAAAGAGGTATATTTAACTATACGGAGCGTGGTACTGCATTTTCTTCTTGTTGTATAAATTATAAAGAGCATATTTTAGCACTTAAAAATATTGCAATAGATGATTCTTAGTTAGAAGGAAATGAGGGTTTACCATCTAGCTCTCCCCAAGTGTCACAACCAGCAATGCCCACACAAGTGACGCCAAGTACCTCTAGTGCGTCTAATTAATTTACTTTACAAGACATGGCCACAGTTATGAATAAAACCCTCACAGAGGTTTTCTCTAAACTGCCTGGTTTACAAGGAAAGCGTGTCAGCTCTGGGTTAAGAATAAATGCTGAGCCGTCTGATGCTTTAGTAGCCGTATCCGATATACCCTCAGAATGTTCTGAAGTAGGGGTAAGGGATTTGTTATATGAGGGAGAGATTTCTGATTCAGGAAAGACGCTCCCTCAGACAGATTCTGATAGGACGGCTTTTAAATTTAAGCTTGAACACCTCCGCTTATTGCTCAAGGAGGTATTAGCTTCTCTAGACGATTGTGACCCTATAGTGGTCCCAGAGAGATTGTGTAAAATGGACAGATACTTAGAGGTTCCTGTTTACACTGATGTTTTTACATTCCCTAAGAGGATTATGACTATTGTTACTAAGGAGTGGGATAGACCAGGTATTCCGTTCGCTCCCCCTCCTGTTTTTAAGAAAATGTTTCCCATATCTGACACCATACAGGACTCGTGGCAGACTGTTCCTAAGGTGGAGGTAGCTATCTCTACTGTTGCTAAGCATACAACTATACCTATCGAAGACAGTTGTGCTTTCTAAGATCCTATGGATAAAAAATTAGAGAGTCTCCTAAAGAAAATTTTTGTTCATCAAGGTTTTCTTCTCCAATCTATTGCATGCATTGTTCCTGTAACTACTGCAGCTGCTTTCTGTTTTAAAATTACATTCCCTATTTAAATCATGAGGTTTTTTTGGACTTGACTGTCCCTTTAATGGGACATATTTTGGCTCTATCTGTGTTGTTACACAAGAAGCTTGCTGAGCTTCCTGATATACAGTCTTTTGTCCAGGCTCTATCCAGGATCAGGCCTGTATTTAGACATTCTGCTCCTCCTTGGTGTTTGAATCTGGTTCTTAGGGTTTTGCAGAAGGCTCCGTTTGAGCCTATGCATTCTCTTGACATTACTGTATTGGATGGTTCTTTTTCAACTGGCTATTGCTTCGGCACGCAGAGTCTCTGAGTTGGCAGCCTTGCAATGTGAGCCTCCTTACCTGGTTTTTCATGCCGATAAGGCTGTCCTTCGCACTGGGTTGGGATTTCTCCCTAAGGTTGTGTCTGATCGCAACATTAATCAGGAGATTGTAATTCCTTCCTTGTGTCCTAACCCTTCTTCCAAGGAACGGTTACTTCATAACTTGGATGTGGTTCGAGCTTTGAAATTTTATCTTCAGGCTACGAAGGATTTCCGACAGACTTCAGCATTGTTTGTTGTCTATTCGGGGAAGCGCAAGGGGAAGAAGGCTTCTTCCACTTCCCTATCTTTTTGGCTGAGGAGCATGATTCGTTTGGCTTATGAGACAGCGGGACATAAGCCTCCTCAGAGGATTACGGCTCACTCAACTAGAGCTGTTGCTTCTTCAACTTCTTCAAGAATGAGGCCTCTATGGAGCAAATTTGTAAGGCGGCTACATGGTCCTCCTTACATACTTTTTCAAAGTTTTGCAAATTTTACGTTTTTGCTTCGGCTGAAGCAGCTTTTGGGAGAAAGGTTTTGCAGGCTGTGCCCTCAGACTAGGGTCTGCCTCCTTTTTACCCTCCCATTTTCATTCAGTGTCCTCTAGTGTCCCACAAGTAATGAATGAAGCCGTGGACTCTCCTCGTATTAAGATGGAAAACATAAATTATGCTTAACTGATAATTTAATTTCCATCTGTACAAGGAGAGTCCACGGCTCCTGCCCAGTTCTCCTTTGGGCGGACCTAAATTTCTTTTGTTTTTCTTCTGGTACCAATTATACCCTGATATTTCTCCTTCTGTTCCTTGTTCTCTCTGCAGAATAACTGTGGGGTGAGGGGAGGTATTTAAGACTTTGGCTTGGGTGTCTTTGCCTCCTCCTGGTCCTCCCCACAAGTAATGAATGAAGCCGTGGACTCTCCTTGTACAGATGGAAATTAAATTATCAGGTAAGCATAATTTATGTTTTTATGACCTGTAAGGTGAATTGCCATCATCTAATATCCTCTTTAGAGGCTCTTATGAAACTACACTAAACATATATACAGATGACTGCCCCCTGATATTTATTGGCAATTTCTAAAACACTTGCCTGTTCCAGTCAGTAGATTATCTTCCTCCAAAGGTTATATATATCTTATAGTCAACTTTAAATTACATTACATACTTGGAAGTCACCCACCAGCCTGCCAATGCAGACTCTAATTCTCAACTTGCTATTAGGCTCTAATGCTCTGCCCTTTTGAGCCCCTTTCAATGTGGGCATGTGCTACGCAGTTATCTGCTGGTCTACACACTCTGCACAGGAATACCTCCTGCTGTGGTTAAATAGTATATAACTATATAAAATGTTATCATTATATTTCAGACTACAAATATTACCGGTTACCTCCTTGAGGTGTTGTTATATTCCCTTTGACTGCTAAGAGATAGTAGGGACCCTCCTCCAATACTGCATGATCACAAGTTCTAGGTTTATTATTTGCCTGCTTTATTATTAGCATTATCAGTTGCTAAGTTCTTTTTACTATATATGTTAGATTTAATTCCAGACTATAAATGTCAATTTGCTAGACCTCCTTACTTTTCACTATTAAGTTTCAGACGTTAGTGAACCTATTCAATCAGTGGACCAAGAGTGACCGTCTGCATCATTTGAGAATCTCCCCTATATTATATTACCTCTTCTGGGTACAAGAGTGGCCCTGTTCAGTTTGTGAGGCTTTGCAACCCTATTTAAAATTATATTTCATAATAAATTTAGATTGGTAGCTACGAGTTTTGTCAGTAAAGACTTGCATTGCTAACGAGCCTTTTTTTCCAGCGCTCACAACGCTGGTATTACAAGTTTTCTGAATGGCTGAGTTAGTCTCAGAAAACTGAGCGTTGAGCAAATTTAGCGCCACTTCTCCCTGTAATACCAGCGTTGCTTACGGTAGCGGTAAGCTGGCTAAAACGTGCTCGTGCACGATTTCCCCATAGGAAACAATGGGGCTGAGACGGCTGAAAAAAAACCTAACACCTGCAAAAAAGCAGCGTTCACCTCCTAACGCAGCCCCATTGTTTCCTATGGGGAAGCACATTTTATGTCTACACCTAACACCCTAACATGAACCTTGAGTCTAAACACCCCTAATCTTACACTTATTAACCCCTAATCTGCCGCCCCCGACATTGTCGCCACCTGCATTATATTATTAACCCCTAATCTGCCGCTCCGGACACCGCCGCCACCTAAATTATACCTATGAACCCCTAATCTGCTGCCCCTAACATCGCCGACACCTACATTATATTTATTAACCCCTAATCTGCCGCCCCAACGTCGCCGCCACCTACCTACAATTATTAACCCCTAATCTGCTCCCACCAACGTCGCCGCAACTATATTAAATGTATTAACCCCTAAACCTAAGTCTAACCCTAACCCCCCTAACTTAAATCTATTTTTAATAAATATAAATAAAATTACTATAATTAAATAAATTATTCCTATTTAAAACTAAATACTTAACTATAAAATAAACCATAAGATAGCTACAATATAACTAATAGTTACATTGTAGCTATTTAATAGCTACCTAGTTAAAATAATTACAAAATTACCTGTAAAATAAATCCTAACCTAAGTTACAAATACACCTAACACTACACTATCAATAAATTAATTAAACAAATTAACTACAATTATCTAAAATAAAATACAATTAAATAAACTAAACTATATTACAAAAAAAACACACTAAATTACAAAAAATAAACAAATTACAAGAAGTTTAATCTAATTACACCTAATCTAATCCCCCTAATAAAAGAAAAAAGCCCCCCAAAATAATAAAATTCCTTATCCTAAACTAAATTACAAATAGCCCTTAAAAGGGCTTTTTACGGGGCATTGCCCCAAAGTAATCGGCTCTTTTACATGTAAAAAAAAGAAATACAATCCCCCCCCCCCAAACATTACAACCCACCACCCACACACCCCTACTCTAAAACCCACCCGACCCCCCCTTAAAAAAACCTAACACTACCCCATTGAAGATCACCCTACCTTGAGCCGCCGAGAAGGATGTTCCGCACCGGAGGTCTTCAAGATGGAGCAGTTGCTCATCGGATGGATGAAGATAGAAGACGCCGGTTGGATGAAGATGTCTTCCGGTCCGGATGTCCTCTTCTGCCCGGATAGGATGAAGACTTCTGCCGGTCCGGATGTCCTCTTCTGCCCCATCGGTGCCCGGCTGGGTGAAGACGGCTCAAGGTAGGGTGATCTTCAATGGGGTAGTGTTAGGTTTTTTTAAGGGGGGATCGGGTTGGTTTTAGAGTAGGGGTGTGGGGTGGTGGGTTGTAATGTTGGGGGGGTATTATATTTCTTTTTTTTTACAGGTAAAAGAGCTGATTACTTTGAGGCAATGCCCCGCAAAAAGCCCTTTTAAGGGCTATTTGTAATTTAGTTTAGGAAAGGGAATTTTATTATTTTGGGGGGCTTTTTTATTTTATTAGGGGGATTAGATTAGGCGTAATTAGATTAATCTTCTTGTAATATTTTGTAATTTAGTGTTTGTTTTTTTGTAATATAATTTAGTTTATTTAATTGTATTTTATTTTAGATAATTGTAGTTAATTTATTTAATTAATTTATTGATAGTGTAGTGTTAGGTGTATTTGTTACTTAGGTTAGGATTTATTTTACAGGTAATTTTGTAATTATTTCTCTTGTAAGATGTATTGAGTCCACAGATTCTTCCATACTTGTGGGATATTCTCCTTCCCTACAGGAAGTGGAAGAGAGAGCACCCACAGCAGAGCTGTTTATAGAGCTCCTCCCTTTGCTCCACCACCCAGTCATTCTCTCTGGCTGCTTAACTGCTAGGAAGGGCAGAGAGGAGTGTGGCGACAAAAATGTTAGTTTTTTACTTCTCAAGCAAAAGTTTGTTATTTTAAATGGTACCGGTGTGTACTATTTACTCTCTGGCAGAAAAGGGATGAAGATTTCTGCAAGGAGGATGATGATCTTAGCACTTTGTAACTAAGATCCACTGCTGTTCTCACAAGAGCTGAAGAGTACAGGAAAACTTCAGTTGGGGGGGGGGGCAGTTTTCAGGCTAAACTACATTAAGGTATGTTCAGTCTATTTATTTCTAGACAGACTGTGTTATTTCTAGAAAAGGCTGGTAATATCCCCATGAGGGAAGGGTAAGCTGTATTCAGTAAAAGAGGAATCCAAGCTTGCATAAAGGGCTCATAGTTACTGGTGACACTAATAGAAAAAAACGTTTTGGTTTAATTACAAATAAAACGTTTTTTGAGGGACTTTAAGGGGTCTTTGTTATTAATCCACATGGCTAGTTTAAGAAACACTCTGTGGTGTTTTTTAGGCCCCATAACTTTGAGTGAGGTGGGTGGGGCCTTTTTTCAGTTGCACAGTTTATTTACCTCAGAAGCATCCAGCTACTTCTCCAGAAATTACTGCTGTATTTGAGGGCTATAAAGAGGGTTTTTTCCCCACAAATCGTTCCTAAAGGGCAGGTAGGCGCCACAGCAGAGCTGTGGCAAGGTGCTGAACGTTATTTTACCGATTTTGAAGTTTTTGCAATCCGGTTTTTACATTAAGGGGTTAATTGTTTATTTGCATAGTTGTGCAAAGTTACTAAGGCTTTATGATGCTACTGTAAAAATTTTGTTGTGTTTACTGCTTTTTTACATTGTTTTGCAGAATTTGTGCAGCTTTTTTTTCTCTTAAAGGCACAGTACCGTTTTTGTTTAAAGTGTTATTTACTTTGATTAAAGTGTTTTCCAAGCTTCCTTGTTACATTACTAGCCTGTTTAACATGTCTGACACCAAGGAGAATCCTTGTTCTATGTGTTTAGAAGCCATTGTGTAACCCCCTCTTAGAATGTGTCCCACTTGCACTGATATGTCTATAAATTATAAAGTCCAGTACAAATGGGATCAGCTAATATGGGACTTCACTGGAATCTATTTCAATTGATTTCCAATATTTAGACAATGTTCATTGGATATGACACAATTTAAGCGGTGTAGACTTATAATAGTCCATAAAAAGTATTTTCAGCTCTATATAACACAATTCCCTCTTAGCCGTGTTCACTCAAAGGCTGCACAGTACAGGAAACAATTAGTATGGCTTGTCTGATCGGAGTCTTCGGCTTATGTGGGATAAGACTTATAGCATTATGGTCACTTTCATATACTTCTTAACTTGTGACACACTGCTGTGAACAGTCAAATAACAATTCACTCACCCACTCTGCCGCTGTTCCTCGTCCTCCTCTTTGCTAGACCCTTGCCGTCCGTCGTTTCCTGTATACTGACGTCACCGCTGTGGGTGTGTGTTTCCACGTCTGCCGTGATTGGCTGTTGCGCCGGGTACTGTGTCTGGTCTGTATCCGCCTTCACTTCTGGTGCTGAATTCGGATGCCTTTTCCTCAGACGTACGCTTGCGGTCTCGGCTCCTACTTCTCCAGACTCCTGCTGGCTTGACACCAAGACACTCTCATCCGGTAAGTTTCCTTTGTTTCCTGATCACACACCATAACGACTTTGGGGGATTAACTGTGTTATTTGCTTGTCATGTCCAATTGTAATGCAGGAGCAGAAAAAATGATAAATGGAGTGTGGTACACCGGCTCTAAGTATTCAAGAAGAAGAAAATGCAGTACCACGCTCCGTATAGTAAAATATACCTCTTTATTCAAAACTTGCTTAAAATTTCCAGGTTACAAAGAATAGTGACAGCCTGCAACCTGTATGGAGAGAGAGCGCAGCACACGGGCTTGCACGTTTCGGCAGATTGCCGTAATCATAGCCTGGTGTGGGTCTTTCCTCCTGGCCTTTAAGAACACCTAAGAACATGCTAATAGGATAAAAAATATGCTAATCCCTCCCTCTAATAAAGAGCACTTAAGGAATACCTGCAACAAATAATTAACCCTTTGTACTATCACTATCACCTCTTGTGTAAGCTTAATAGTGTAATATAACCTATTGGCAAAAAAGGGCTTTCCTCCACAGGTTTTGTTATTAACACTTGGAGTGTTGACAAATAAATTAATTCTATAAAATTGACATTTATGTAAGTAATGTTACTAACTCCACTAGTGACAAGGTTTACAATTTGATACAAGGAGCGAATGTGGTCATATAAATAAAGGGCTTAGCTTCAAACCAAAGTCTGTGTTTTATCCCATACAGAGTAGAGGGACTATTATAGAGACTTTTTTTAATAGAGTGGAAAGAGATCTTATTGCCCTCAAAGACAGCACTGTTCCCACTAGGCAAAATTTGAAAGGTGAAGAGAGGATAGCATTGAAACAACTGCAAGATGACACTGAACTTGTCATCAAGAACGCGGATAAGGGGGGGGACAATAGTAGTCCTAGACAGGGAAGTCTATGTGAAAGAAGCATTGAGACAACTACGCAACGATAGAAACTATACCACATTGCCAAGGGACCCTACTGAAACCTTTAAGAGAGAATTACGTGACTTATTGGACGATGGGATGGAACAGGGGTGCATTGATTTGAAAACCATGGAATTCTTAATGATAGACAACCCAAGAATTACCCCTGTTCCATCACTTACCCAAAGTCCATAAGTCACTTAAGGACATACAGGTCGTCCTATAGTAAGTGGAATAGGGTCCCTTTTAGAACATCTCTCCCAGTTGGTTAGACACTATACTTCAACCTTTTGTTAAATCACTTCCATCATATATTAAGGACACGAAGCATGTTCTTAGTATGATGGAAACACAAATGGGGGATCAGGACTACCATTGGGTAACAGTGGACGCTGTGTCCCTATACTCCTCAATCCCTCACGAGGAAGGCCTACGGGCTATAAAATTCTTTCTTAGGAACTATTCAGAATTTTCAAGAGAATTTCAGGACTTTGTATTAAGAGTGACCAGGTATCTTCTGACCCACAATTTCTTCCAGTTTCAAGATGTTTTCTATCTCCAGAGATGTGGAACAGCGATGGGGGCCAAGTTTGCCCCCTCCTACGCTAACCTATTTTTAGGTTGGTGGGAGTTCTTCCACATCTTTGGAGATAGAAACATCTACAAGGATCGAATCGTCATGTATGGAAGATACATTGACGATCTCCTGTTTATCTGGAAGGGGGATCCTCTAGACATCATGGGCTTTGTGGAAAGCCTAAATGATAATGATGTGGGTATGAGTTTCACTCATGAGCATAGTCCCACTTCAATTAATTATTTGGATCTAGTATTGATGGGTACTAAAGACAATAAGGTTATCACCAAAGTATACAGAAAGCCCATTAGTGGCAACAAACTACTACATGGTAGAAGTTGCCATCCGAGGCATACGGCAGCAGCGGTAGCAAAGGGCAAATGTATTCGCCTTAAGAGGAATTGCTTGAGAGATGGAGATTACCATCAGGAGGCAGCTGCCCTAGAACAGAGACTTAAAGAGAGAGGTTACTCTCATAAAATAATTTAAAAAGCCAGAATGCAGGTGGAGCCCAAGACTAGAGAGAATTTCCTTAGAGGGAGACAGAAACAGAGGACTATAAAGGAGTGACATTTGTCGCCAGTTATAGTGCCCAGTTTCCAGAGATTGCCAATATAATACGGAAACATTTCTCCATTTTGTCCGCTGATGAAAAATTGATCGAGGTGGTCAAGAAAGGTATTAGATGTAGTTCGAGGAAGTGTCCCACTTTGGGGTCACTATTATCACCCACAGAATTAAAGTCAAAAACCAAAACACAAAGCACTTGGATGTACTACTGCGGTCACAAAAAATGCAAACCATGCGAGTACCTGGATAAAACCAAAACATTTAAGTCACAGGTGACAGGAGAGGTTTTTCAGATTCAGACTTGTATGAACTGCACGGCTGTGAGTGTGATATACATGCTGACATGCCAAGTGTGCAGAGTGCAATACATAGGTCTTACCTCCAGGGACATCAAAACACGGATACGTGAACATATATCCACCCTCATAAGAGGCAAATCACAAACACCCCGAGTACGGCACTTCACTGAGAACCATAATGGTGATATTGGTACACTTAAATGGTGCGCCATTGAGGAAGTGAAGGTCCCCAAAAGGGGAGGAGATTTGGATAAACTCCTGGCGAAAAGGGAGATGTTCTGGATATTAAGACTTAGAACTAGAGTTCCAGAAGGTCTAAATTCCAGATACGATATAATAAACTACTGGGAATAAGACAATTCTATTTTCATACATCTTATGTGCGCAAGTATGCATGTTTACGGTGCACACATATGTGTAGGCACTTATGTATGTCTGAGGTGCGAATAAATGTCTGTGTATAAACTGCAGTCTGAACATGCATCATTTGTTTGCACCAAATATTATATTCTCCCTCAGTGTTTTCTAATAAAGTGATCACTACAATTAGGCCTATAGGGGAGAACTGAGAGTTAGGTTTTTACATAACTTTAAGTTCTTTTAAAAAAACTTCTGTTAAAAAAAACTTCTGTAAAAACATCAGTAGTGGAGTTAGCCTAACATTCCAAAACTATACATTTTCACATTAGACTGTACATATCCCAAACATTACTTACATAAATGTCAATTTTATAGAATTAATTTATTTGTTAACACTCCAAGTGTTAATAACAAAACCTGTGGAGGAAAGCCCTTTTTTGCCAATAGGTTATATTACACTATTAAGCTTACACAAGAGGTGATAGTACAAAGGGTTAATTATGTGTTGCAGGTATTCCTTAAGTGCTCTTTATTAGAGGGAAGGATTAGCGTATTTTTTATCCTATTAGCATGTTCTTAGGTGTTCTTAAAGGCCAGGAGGACAGACACACACCAGGCTATGATTACGGCAATCTGCCAAAACGCGTAAGCCTGTGTGCTGCGCTCTCTCTCCAAAGGTGGCAGGCTGTCACTATTCTTTGTAACCTGGAAATTTTAAACAAGTTTTGAATAAAGAGGTATATTTAACTATACGGAGCGTGGTACTGCATTTTCTTCTTGTTGTATAAATTATAAAGAGCATATTTTAGCACTTAAAAATATTGCAATAGATGATTCTTAGTTAGAAGGAAATGAGGGTTTACCATCTAGCTCTCCCCAAGTGTCACAACCAGCAATGCCCACACAAGTGACGCCAAGTACCTCTAGTGCGTCTAATTAATTTACTTTACAAGACATGGCCACAGTTATGAATAAAACCCTCACAGAGGTTTTCTCTAAACTGCCTGGTTTACAAGGAAAGCGTGTCAGCTCTGGGTTAAGAATAAATGCTGAGCCGTCTGATGCTTTAGTAGCCGTATCCGATATACCCTCAGAATGTTCTGAAGTAGGGGTAAGGGATTTGTTATATGAGGGAGAGATTTCTGATTCAGGAAAGACGCTCCCTCAGACAGATTCTGATAGGACGGCTTTTAAATTTAAGCTTGAACACCTCCGCTTATTGCTCAAGGAGGTATTAGCTTCTCTAGACGATTGTGACCCTATAGTGGTCCCAGAGAGATTGTGTAAAATGGACAGATACTTAGAGGTTCCTGTTTACACTGATGTTTTTACATTCCCTAAGAGGATTATGACTATTGTTACTAAGGAGTGGGATAGACCAGGTATTCCGTTCGCTCCCCCTCCTGTTTTTAAGAAAATGTTTCCCATATCTGACACCATACAGGACTCGTGGCAGACTGTTCCTAAGGTGGAGGTAGCTATCTCTACTGTTGCTAAGCATACAACTATACCTATCGAAGACAGTTGTGCTTTCTAAGATCCTATGGATAAAAAATTAGAGAGTCTCCTAAAGAAAATTTTTGTTCATCAAGGTTTTCTTCTCCAATCTATTGCATGCATTGTTCCTGTAACTACTGCAGCTGCTTTCTGGTTTGAGGCTCTAGAAGAGGATCTCCAGGTGGAGACTCCATTAGAGGATATTATGGATAGAATTAATGCCCTTAAGTTGGCTAATTCTTTCATTACAGATGCCGCTTTCCAAATGGCTAAATTAGCGGCAAAGAATTCAGGTTTTACCATTTTAGCACGCAGGGCGTTATGGCTTAAGTCCTGGTCTGCTGATGTGTCATAAAAATCTAAATTGTTGAACATACCTTTCAAAGGAAAGACCCTATTCCGGCCTGCACTGAAAAAAATTATTTCAGACATCACTGGAGGGAAAGACCATGCCCTCCCTCAGGATAAAACAAATAAGATGTGGACCAAACAGAATAATTTTCGTTCCTTTCGGAACTTCAAGGGTGGTCCCCCTTCAGCTTCTCCTACAGCAAGAGGGGAATTCTGTCCAATCCAAGTCAGTCTGGAGACCTAACCAGGCTTGAAACAAAGGTATAAACAGGCCAAGAAGCCTGCTGCTGCCTCTAAGACAGCATGAAGGGGTAGCCCCCGATCCGGATCTAGTAGGGGGCAGACTCTCTTCGCTCAGGCGTGGGCAAGAGATGTTCATGATTCCTGGGCTTTAGAAATTGTGTCCCAAGAATATCTTTTGGACTTCAAAGACTCCCCCCCCCCCCCAAGGGGGAGATTTCACATTTCTCAATTGTCTGCAAACCAGACAAAGAGAGAGGCGTTCTTACGCTTTGTAGAAGACCTACATACCATGGGAGTGATTCGCCCAGTTCCAAGAGCGGAACAAGGGCTAGGTTTTTACTCCAACCTGTTTGTTGTTCCCAAAAAAGAGGGAACTTTCAGACCAATCTTGGATCTCAAAATTCTAAACAAATTCCTCAGAGCACCAACTTTCAAGATGGAGACTATTCGGACTATTCTTCCTCTGATCCAGGAGGGTCAATATATGACTACCGTGGACTGAAAGGATGCATATCTACACATCCCTATTCACAGAGATCATCATCAATTCCTCAGATTCGCCTTTCTGGACAGGCATTACCAGTTTGTGGCCCTTCCCTTCGGGTTGGCCAAGGCTCCCAGAATTTTTACAATGGTGCTAGGGTCCCTTTTGGCGGTTCTAAGACCGCGGGGTATAGCAGTGGCGCCTTATCTAGACGACATCTTAATTCAGGCGTCGACTTTCCAGCTAGCCAAGTCTCACACGGACATCGTGTTGGCTTTTCTGAGATCTCACGGATGGAAGGTGAACATAACAAAGAGTTCTCTCGTCCCTCTCACAAGAGTTTCCTTCCTAGGGACCTCTGACGGAGGTCAAAAAAATCAAAACTTTTAATCACTTGCCGAGCTCTTCATTCCATTCCTCGGCCATCAGTGGCTCAGTGTATGGAGGTAATCGGACTTATGGTAGCGGCAATGGACATAGTTCCTTATGCCCGCCTACACCTCAGACCACTGCAACTATGCATGCTCAAACAGTGGAATGGGGATTATGCAGATTTATCTCCTCAACTGCATCTGGACCAAGAGACCAGAGAATCTCTTCTCTGGTGGTTGTCTCAGGACCACCTGTCTCAGGGAATTATCCGATGGGTGGAGGATCACTCTTGCCATCTCTCAGGAATCCATATCCCAGGGGTAGAGAACTGGGAGGCGCAATTTCTAAGTCGTCAGACTTTTCATCCGGGGGAGTGGGAGCTCCATCCGGAGGTATTTGCCCAGCTGACTCAGCTATGTGGCACACCAGAATTGGATCTGATGGCGTCCCGACAGAATGCCAAACTTCCGTGTTACGGGTCCAGGTCCCGGGATCCCCAGGTGGTACTGATAGATGCTCTAGCAGTGCCCTGGTCTTTCAATCTGGCTTATGTATTTCCACCGTTTCCTCTCCTCCCACGTCTGGTTGCCAGAATCAAGCAGGAGAGAGCTTCGGGGATTCTGATAGCGCCTGCGTGGCTACGCAGGACTTGGTATGCAGACCTGGTGGACATGTCATCTGTTCCACCGTGGACTCTGCCAATGAGGCAGGACCTTCTAATCCAAGGTCCGTTAAAGCATCCAAATCTAATTTCTCTGCGTCTGACTGCTTGGAGATTGAACGCCTGATTCTATCAAAGCGTGGTTTCTCTGAGTCGGTCATTGATACCCTGATTCAGGCTATAAAGCATGTCACCAGGAAAATCTATCATAAGATTTGGCGCAAATATCTTTGTTGGTGTGAATCCAAGGGTTACTCATGGAGTAAGATTAGGATTCCTAGAATTTTGTCTTTTCTCCAAGAAGGATTGGAGAAGGGATTATCAGCTAGTTCCTTAAAGGGACAAATATCTGCTTTGTCTATTCTTTTACACAAACGTCTGGCAGATGTCCCAGACGTTCAAGCGTTTAGTCAGGCCTTGGTCAGGATCAAGCCTGTATTTAAACCTGTTGCTCCGCCATGGAGCCTAAACTTGGTTCTTAAAGTTCTTCAAGGGGTTCCGTTTGAACCTATGCATTCCATAGATATTAAGCTTCTATCTTGGAAAGTTTTTTTTTTAGTAGCTATCTCTTCGGCTCGAAGGGTTTCTAAGTTATCTGCTTTACAGTGTGACTCACCTTATCTTATTTTCCATGCAGATAAGGTGGTTTTACGTATCAAACCTTGATTCCTTCCTAAGGTTCTTTCTAATAGGAATATCAATCAGGAAATTGTTGTTCCTTCGCTGTGTCCTAATCCTTCTTCAAAGAAGGAACGTCTGTTGCACAATCTTGATGTGGTTCATGCTTTAAAGTTCTACTTACAAGCAACCAAAGATTTCCGTCAAACATCTTCATTGTTTGTTGTCTATTCTGGTAAGCATAGAGGTCCAAAGGCCACGGCTACCTCTTTCTTTTTGCCTGCAATACATCATCCGTATGCTTATGAGACTGCTGGCTAGCAGCCTCCTGAAAGAATTACTGCTCATTCTACTAGAGCAGTGGCTTCCACATGGGCTTTTAAAAATGAGGCTTCTGTTGAACAGATTTGTAAGGCGGCGACTAGGTCTTCGCTTCATACTTTTTCCAAATTTTCCAAATTTGATTATTTTGCTTCTTTGGAGGCTATTTTTGGGAGAAAGGTTCTACAAGCAGCAGTGCCTTCCGTTTAAGGAACCTGTCTTGTCCCTCCCTTCATCAGTGTCCTAAAGCTTTGGTATTGGTATCCCACAAGTATGGATGAATCCGTGGACTCGATACATCTTACAAGAGAAAACAGAATTTATGCTTACCTGATAAATTTCTTTCTCTTGTGATGTATCGAGTCCACGGCCTGCCCTGTCTATATAAGACAGGTAGTATATTTTTATTTAAAAAACTTCAGTCACCACTGCACCCTATAGTTTCTCCTTTTTCTTCCTAGCCTTCGGTCGAATGACTGGGGGGTGGAGCTAAGGGAGGAGCTATATAGACAGCTCTGTTGTGGGTGCTCTCTCTGCCACTTCCTGTAGGGACGGAGAATATCCCACAAGTATGGATGAATCCGTGGACTCGATACATCACAAGCGAAAGAAATTTATCAGGTAAGCATCAATTCTGTTTTTAACTAGGTAGCTATTAAATAGTTATTAACTATTTAATAACTATTCTACCTAGTTAAAATAAATACAAAGTTGCCTGTAAAATAAATATAAATCCTAAAATAGCTACAATGTAACTATTAGTTATATTGTAGCTATCTTATAGTTTATTTTATAGGTAAGTATTTAGTTTTAAATAGGAATAATTTATTTAATTATAGTAATTTTATTTAGATTTATTAAAAATAGATTTAAGTTAGGGGGGGTTAGACTTAGGTTTAGGGGTTAATACATTTAATATAGTAGCGGCGACGTTGGGGGCGGCAGATTAGGGGTTAATAATTGTAGGTAGGTGGCGGCGACGTTGGGGGCGGCAGATTAGGGGTTAATAAATATAATGTAGGTGTCGGCGATGTTAGGGGTAGCAGATTAGGGGTTCATAGGTATAATGTAGGTGGCAGCAATGTCCGGTCGGCAGATTAGGGGTTAAATAATTTTATTATAGTGTTTGCGATGTGGGGGGGCCTCGGTTTAGGGGTTTATAGGTAGTTTATTTGTGTTAGTGTACTTTGTAGCACTGTAGTTAAGAGCTTTATGTTCCGGCGTTAGCCCATAAAACTCTTAACTACTGACTTTTATATGCGGTAGGAGTCTTGGAGGTAGAGGCTGTACCGCTCACTTCTTCCAAGACTTGTAATACCAGCGTTAGGCAAGTCCCATTAAAAAGATAGGATACACAATTGACGTAAAGGGATTTGCGGTATGGAAAAGTCGTGGAAGAAAAGTGAGCGGTACACCTGTACCTGCCAAACTCGTAATACCAGCAAGGCGTTAAAAAGCAGCGTTAGGACCCCTTAACGCTGCTTTTTAAGGCTAACGCCGAACTCGTAATCTAGCCGAATGTGTTTACAAAACTATTATCTAGGCTGCTATTTTAATAGCTATCTTTGTAGCCAACTATTTGCTCTGCTAATGTAATAATCTATATACAAAAAAGTTCCTGGCATATTTGTTTACAGATGATATTTGCGCATATACTTATTGTTTGTATATGATTACAAAGATACCGTATAGGTGGCTTATTCTATACATCAGCATGTCTGTAATATATCTATACATTTGCTATTGCTATAAATGGACATATGTTGTCTATTGTTTATGCCAAAAATTTTAATAAAAAATTATTTAAAAAAAAAAAAAAAAAAAAAACCTCACTTAGTAAGTCACGCCTATAGACTTAGTTTATCTAAGTACCTGTTTTTGAGTTAACTGCACACCTCCATAGCCTTACTTAGCATATGCAGAATATTTTTTGGTAGCATTATATTACTCTCATGCTTTCTTTCTTTTTAAACAAAACTATTTTCAGATGCTGTTTAATCAAGAACTCGGAGCTCCTTTTATTGTAGTTCACAGCATTTCTTCGGTTCAGTCAGAGCTGCACGTTATTGATGTCCTTTTATTGTCTATTGAAAAAGATGAATTGGATATCGAAGGAAGTGGATTCCACACCTGTCTAGAATGGGTATCTCTTGCAAGGAAAAAAAGTGAAGGTAAACAAAAGGTGTATGTGTGAAAAAAGTACATATTTATTTAGTTCATGTAGCTGTCTATATTCCTAAAGAATGTTTCTTTCATTTATTATTGCGTTATGTTTTCTTTAAAATTTGAATAAAAATAAGCCTAAAGAACTAAAACTGACAAGCAATCGTCAAATGGAGCATGGATAGTGCTTGGCAAACAGTTGATTATTATATTTTCTTCACTACTGATTGCAGTGGTGCCTGTTACAGATTAAACCAGCACTGCACTTTCTGTTTTCATGGCTAGTGAGCACACAACCCCTTAACTCAGCAGCTTGATTTTGATAAATTTTGCACTGCAATAAGAAAGCCGGCAGTGTGGTTGTGTGCAGTTGTTGAGGTAGTTCTTTATACCTGCTCTTCTAAACTCGGCATGTTGTCCTGATATATTAGGTTTATTAGACCTGAAGGATTGTGATCTATTTCGCCTGTCACCGCATACGCATGTTTCACACGACTACAGACACACAAGTCTGTCTGGATTTATTTCACTCCACCTTGATCCAATCCTGAAACTGTCACAGATTTTCTTAGTATTTATTTACATTAATATTGTTGCAAGTGCTTTCCCCACTAAATGCATTAGCAGAAATGGTTAATTAGAAAAGTTGGCCTATCCATCTTTGGGCACTTTCAAAACTTTTGGCCTGTTGTCAAGTTTAACAGTTTCCTGTTTTGCAGCTATTAAAGGGACCTGGAACCTAAACTTTTTCTTTCATGATTCATCCTTTAAACATATTAAAACATTTTTTTTTTTTTAGTAAAAGCTGATTGAATTTATGGAGAAATGAACAGGAAGTGCATGATTATATCTCTATATATATATATAATTACAAGTGTCTGTAAATACCTAAAGTAGTATCCTGTATAGTAATTGAGTAATAGAACAAGAATACTTAATGAGAAAACAGAGTCACTGTGTAAGGATACCCTATGATGGAAATAAGTAATCCATATTTGTGCAAAATCACAAACTCAGTGTATGGTCCGTAGCCCCTATATACGCCAGACACACTCACTCTCTTTAGAGTACTGAGAAGGAGACAACAGATAACATAGTCCTGTAAAGATTT
This sequence comes from Bombina bombina, assembly GCF_027579735.1. NCBI lineage: Eukaryota > Metazoa > Chordata > Amphibia > Anura > Bombinatoridae > Bombina > Bombina bombina. The sequence continues at coordinate 1,028,553,341 of NC_069503.1, read as the reverse complement.
TACGTACAGTTCCCGAACGTTCAATCACGTTCAATCACATCACGTGGTTGCCATACATCCAATCTGTGATCGGTAATCTGTGAAGTTTGGATATCGAGAGATGGACTATCTCTTACACTAAACTCCGGAGCCTTGTCCAGTGCTGCTTCTGCTGCCCGGTGGTAAAGGTATAGTCAGCAAAGGAAGATGCAGGGAGCGGTCATCAGTAAAAGCAAAAAGTCTTTATTGAACAAACTAGCTAAAAAGTATCCATGTAGCACATTGCAGCATCAACAAATGTTTCAGCCGTCGGGCCGTAATCATAGCTGTTAGACTAAACACCTGTGCATCTTTAAAAGCAACAGGACCCTGATTGGATAAGAACAAAGGTAGTGTTGGTGATGCAGTAACCTTCATATTGAGTTTTAGACTCTAAACCCATTTACGTCTGCTACATTTGGACTGTGATCCAATTGATAAAAGTAGAAATTATATATATATATATATATATATATATATATATATATATATATATACATATATATAATGCTAGAGTGTATACTAGCAATAATTAAATAATCGCCTATATACAGAATGCCATAAGATGAATATATACATGCATTGAGGCAAAGACGTATAGAATATGTGCTCCCAACATATAAGATGATATTTGAAAGAATATTTGAAAAAATATAATAAAAAATATTACAGCGTTAATACATAGACAATCAGTTGAATAGAATAATTCATTAATGGTAACTTACATGTCAGGGTATCTGTAAATGTCAGTGGATAATACATATCTATATAATAAGATAAAATCAGTATGCAATCGATCAAACATTAAGGTTGAGCATGCTTAATACCATTTGCTGAATACATTCTGTATATTGCATATCTGAGGGTCAGACATGAGATGCCTTACTAATTACATATCAGGATTCAGCTTAAACCTTTCCTCCCCACTTAATATGCTAAATTTTACCTTTGTTCAATACATTTGGTCAGTTAGTGAAGACTGGCTTTAAAATCAGGAAGGTAATAATTAACACTTACTTGGTGATCAAATGTTAGACCACCAGCATCTTTTGTAGACAAAATCCTGCACTATTTTCAGATAAGCCAACAGAATTTCAAGATATTATGAGCTAACAGACACGTGATAATTTAGCACAACGGCTCACTGAACTCTTTGAAGCCTAGTTGTATGCAAGAGTTAATTATCTCCTGCTGATTGGGATACACAAAATCTCCCACTTTCCAGACTTGGAAAAAACTTAGATTTTTAATAGCAGAATGTATACTTAAAAAGGTCATATAACTGATTTGTCTATAATTTTCAAATCTATTTAAAATACTCAAACACACACACACACACACACACATATATATATATATATATATATAAATATATATATATATATATATATACACATACAGTCAGTATGTATTGATCTGGGAAATACTATATTGAATAAATGTCTGCTGTATTGAACAAGTAGCTATACAATCAATTTAAAATGTCCAATGTCCTATTTCTTTATATTTTTCAGGCATCTTATAAGTACATATGTGGTTTATGTTTTAAATAGTGTCATATGCTTTACGCACTCAGAACGAGGTGTACTGAATGTGAAATATGCTCTGTTTTTATATGAATATAAGATAATAATAATATGATGTTAGAAATAATACTGATGTTTCATATTAAAATAATCCGGAAAAATGACAAAATATGATTAATGTATATTAAACATATGACCAGACAGGTTTATTAATATAAAGAAATAGTGTATTTGATAAACATTTTATAGATTAGATAATTGAACTGCAGCAATATTTGAATGAAACTGTTTGTATCTGTCTGCTGCCCCCAATGGCCTAAATCCAGTATTACAGCCAAAAGACATTTGGCTGTTGAAAATGAAATTTCCCAAATAACCAATCAGGGACAAGGGCCTATCATCTTAATTTCACTAATGATTAGAATAAAAAGGGGTGGGATTATATCGCGTGATATAGTCCCAGGCAAGAGAGAAAAGGAAGACTCTGCTGCTGAATTTTTGGCTGACAAACTACTGTCTTGCGATCCAGTCTATTATAAAGCAACCTTGGCCTAATTTTTACCATCTTGCAAAAATGACCTCTTTTAATTTATTAAGTGAAATTGGATTTATCAGAGAAACTCTGGAAGCTAAAACTTTGATTTTTTTATTTGGGTGATGTATGACTGTTCTATATTTTTAATATTTTAAACAAAGGTATTCTAAGACTATAGTCAAATTGCAGTTAGTAGATTTAAAAGGGCACTTTGTATTTTAGCTTGTATTCATAATCCTGTGTAGTTTAAAACTAATCATTAATGCTAAGTAATTTATCTTTGCAAATATATAAATATATTTTAGAATTTGTCTTAATTGTAGATAATTAAAGTGAAAGTAAATCCTAGCGTTTTACAATCGCTAGGATTTACTATTGAAACAAATAAAGGGCACTTTCATTCATGAAGTATAAGATTCAATCGATCGCCTTTTTTAGCTGCTTCGGCAGCCCACGGCTTTAAAAATTTTTGGCTAAGAGGTGACATTTTCACCTCTTAGCCGATAGCCGTGCTCTGCTGTAGGAGCTAAGAGCGGCGATCGATTGAATCAAATAAAGGAGTTTTATACATGAAGTATCTTATACGTCATGAATGAAAGTGCCCTTTATTTGTTGCAATAGTAAATCCTAGCGTTTGTAAAACGCTAGGATTTACTTTCACTTTAAGAATTCATTTCAGCTCAGATAAATTAGCATAGAAATTGGTTGTTTGCATTAAGAATATATATAACTTCTGGTGTTTTAATTAGAGTTGTATTGAATAATTTGTGGGTTAAATAGCTTAAGTATATTTGTCTGGAAGTTAACAAACCATACCTTGGCATCTCATTGTGATATTTAAATGCAACTCTGATTTGGGAGATTATTGTGAATAAGGTTAATTCTAAAGGTATATTTGGTTTGCTTTGTAAAGAATATTGTAACAGTTTCCGCTTGTATAGTTTGATTCATAATCTGGTTCCTATAAATATAATTCAATGTGTCTATAAATTTTAACTAATATAAAGAATTTAGGAATTTACATTAATTTTAATTGTTTTGTATATGCATTTTATTGTGGGTTTGTTGTAAAGAATAATTATTAAATATATTGTATTATAACCCTAGTATATACTGACATAAATAACTCTACACAAATGAGCAGATATAAAATAACATAACACATGTGCGCATATGTACACATATGCACATGTCAGAATGTAAAGACATATATATATATATATATATATATATATATATATATATATATATATATATATATATATATATGGGCTGCTGGAAAAGAGGGAGACAAATTAGATAAGAAGCCAAGTGCAAAAAATGATTGCCAATAGTTGATAAGATCATACTCAGAGTTCAGACAGGCAGGTACCCGGATCTGAAGCTTGACTATCCAATACATCTCCCTCTTTCGCAGCAGCCCATCCCTATCTCCTCCTCTAGGTGGACACAAGACCCGTTCAATCACTTGCCGTTTTAGAGTATTTATGTTCTAGATTTGAGGCCTGCCCAGTCTGTATAGTTAACAGATGATTTTGAATTCTGACCTTGATCTCATTGGTAGTGAGACCAACATATTGTAGATGACATGAGGTAAATATCAACACGTAAATGACATATGTTTAAGTGCACTTGAGACAACTTTCAATTGGAAAGATGCCACCTGTGGTTTCTGATTTGAAAGCACCAGAAGGTAAAACATATTTACATACCCTACATTTTTTTAACTCATTTGAAAATGCCCCTATGTGTTAACCATGAACTTACTGTTGTGTTTTATTTCGGGAGAACAGAGGGTGACAGCAAATTTCCCAAAGTAGTGGTTTTTCTATATGAGCAGCGTAAACTTTGAGAACTGCATTCTTCAAGCTTATCATCTGCAGCTAGAAACCCAAAATGTTTTTTTCACAATGTTACAAATTTCAATATATTCATTATTATACTCAGTCACAAAAGTGACACCTTTATGTTCATTACCAATGTTTTTAGTTTTTTGTATCAAGTGAGATCTATCCATCCGATCTACTTGTTTTTTGGCTTTAGCGATAGTATTCTCATGATAACCCATCTCTCTGAGTCTTTTACCCAAATCATGGGATTGTTCTTTCTTTGTATTATAAAGAGAGCAGTTCATTTTTACCCTTATAAATTGTCCTTTTGCTACTGCAAAAGGAACATGCTTGGGTCGGCAGCTCGTGGCATGTAACAAGGCATTGCCACTTATAGGTTTTCTATAGATTTCAGTGAAAATCTTCCCATCAGATGTTCCATTAAGGGTAATATCTAAAAAGGGGATGATTTTGTCTTTTAACTCACTTGTAAATTGTAATCCGATCTTATTGAGATTCAAATATTCAACAAATAATGTAAACTCAGATGCTGTACCTTGCCAGATCAAAAGCAAGTCGTCTATATAGCGTCCATAAAAGTAAATGGAACTTCTAAAGGGATTCCCATCTCCATAGATGTGGGACAGCTCCCACCAACCCATAAAAAGGTTGGCATAGGAGGGGGCAAATTTAGCCCCCATCGCCGGACATAGAAATCACCTTCAGAACAAAATAAGTTATGAGTAAGTAAATATTTCAATACTCTGAGAATATATTTTTGAAACTCACAAGAGAAATTTGAATAGTACTCAAGAAAAAAGGCTATGGCTTCCAGGCCCTCTTTGTGAGGAGTGGAAGAATACAGGGCAACGACATCAATAGTGGCCCATTTAAACATTTATTCTTCCACCTAAGGCTTTCCAAAGAATGTATAACACTTTTTGTATCCTGTATGTAACTATGCAAATTTTGTACAAGAGGTTGTAGAAGACTATCAACCCACTGGGAAACATGTTCAGTTAAAGAGTTAATACCGCTCACGATAGGGCGTCCTTTGACCTCAGTAAGAGACTTGTGAAAATGGTGGAAGATGAGCACTGCAGGGTTGTCCACAACTAAGAACTCAAAGGTTCTATGGTCAAAGTGCCCATCCTCCCAACCATCGTCCAAGATGTCCAAATGCTCCTTTCAAAAAACATATATAGAATCAGTTTAAGGTGGGATGTTATCCTCAATATTTCCTAGCTGGCGTAATGCCTCATTAGTATAATCAATCCTATCCATCACAACCAATGAGCCGCTGAATGCCTGTCATTCATCACTTTAAGCTCTTTAAGTGCAGCTCTCTCTGACTTTGTCAAATTCGGAGTATCAAAACCGAAAACAGTTGATTTGAGGTTAATTAAATCTCTTTCCACTCTTTTAAAGAAGGTCTCAAGTGTGTTACCCCTACTATGGATAGGATAAAACTCTGACTGATTTTTAAAAACACCTGAGGCATTAACTGTACAATTCCCACTGAGAGAGTTACCCTCCCCAGCCAATAGTTCAAGATTAACCAGATCACAAGTCTCCCCAAAAGTAGTTCTTATTTTTGTTTTAATCAAAGGAGCTGATGAATGGTCGGTTCCAAAAGCTGAAAATTAATCATGAGATGATACATCTGAAATAGTGTCTTTGTAAAGTCATATTTCGTATTAACTTGTTGAAATCTAAAATGGTATTAAATACGTCAGATGGCTTGTAGGAGAAAGTTTAACATTATTTATTTATATTTCTGCCTCCCTCTGTTGCCCCTCAATTGATATTGACTCTGGCCTCCCTGTCCTATTCCTGTTCGTTGTGGGGGAAGGGAAAAAAACCTGTTCAGTGGAAACAGATTTAATTAACTTCAAACTGTTGGTTTTGATACTCCGAATTTGACAAAGTCAGAGAGAGCTGCACTTAAAGGGATGAATGACATAGTCATTCTCTCCGCTGACAAAGGTGGCATCATTGGTTGTGATGGATAGGATTGATTATACTAATGAGGCATTACGCAAACTAGGGAATATTGATGATTACATCCCACTTTACACTGATCCTACATATGTTTTTCGAAAGGAGCTTTTGGACATCTTGGACGATGGTTTAGAGGATGGTCACTTTTACCGTAGAAACTTTGAGTTCTTAGTTGTGGACAACCCTGTAGTGCCCATCTTCCACCATTTGCTTAAGATACACAAGTCTCTCACTGAAGTCAAAAGGGCGCCCTATCGTGAGCGGTATTAACTCTTTAACTGAACATGTTTCCCAGTGGGTTGATAGTCTTTTACAACCTCTTGTACAAGATTTGCATAGTTACATACAGGATAAAAAAAAGTGTTATACATTTTTTGGAAAGCCTTAGGTGGAAGAATAAATGTTTTAAATGGGCCAATATTGATGTAGTTGGCCCTGTATTCTTCCATTCCTCACAAAGAGGGCCTGGAAGCCATAGCCTTTTTTTCTTGAGTACTATTCAAATTTCTCTTGTGAGTTTCAAAAATATATTCTCAGAGTATTGAAATATTTACTTACTTATAACTTCTTTTGTTTTGAAGGTGATTTCTATCTCCAGAGACGTGGGGCGGCGATGGGGGCTAAATTTGCCCCTCCTATGCCAACCTTTTTATGGGTTGGTGGGAGCTGACCCATGTCTATGGAGATGGGAATCCCTTTAGAAGTTCCATTTACTTTTATGGAGGCTATATAGACAACTTGCTTTTGATCTGGCAAGGTACAGCATCTGAGTTTACATTATTTGTTGAATATTTGAATCTCAATAAGATCGGATTACAATTTACAAGTGAGTTAGCAGACAATATCATCCCCTTTTTAGATTTTACCCTTAATGGAACAGCTAATGGGAAGATTTTAACTGAAATATATAGAAAACCTATAAGTGGCAATGCCTTGATACATGCCACGAGCTGCCACCCCAAGCATGTTCCTTTTGCAGTAGCAAAATGACAATTTATAAGGGTAGAAAAGGAACTGCTCTCTTGATAATACATACAAAGAACAATCCCATGATTTGGGTAAAAGACTCAGAGAGAGGGGTTATCATGAGAATACTATCGCTAAAGCCAAAAAACAAGTAGATCGGATGGATAGATCTCACTTGATACAAAAAACTAAAATCATTGGTAATGAGCATAAAGGTGTCACTTTTGTGACTGAGTATAGTAATGAATATACTGAAATTTGTAACATTGTGAAAATACATTTTGGGTTTCTAGCTGCAGATGATAAGCTTGAAGAATGCATTTCTCAAGGTTTACGCTGCTCATATAGAAAAAACACTACTTTGGTGGTGGTTAACACATAGGGGCATTTTCAAATGCCTTAACAAATGTAGGGTATGTGAATATGTTTTACCGTCTGATACTTTCAAATCAGAAACCACAGGTGACAGCTTTCCAGTTGAAAGTTGTCTCAAGTGAACTTCAACATATGTCATTTATGTGTTGATTTGTACCTCATGTCATCTACAATATGTTGGTCTCACTACTAATGAGATCAAGGTCAGAATTCGAAATCATCTGTCAACTATACAGGCTGGGCAGGCCACAACTCCCCTAGTGCAGCACTTTGCAAGGTGCCACCAAAAGAGCATAAATACTCAAATATGGCAAGCGATTGAACGGGTCTTGTGTCCACCTAGAGGAGGAGATAGGGATGGGCTGCTGCGAAAGAGGGAGATGTATTGGATATTCAAGCTTCAGACTCGGGTACCTGCCTGTCTGAACTCTGAGTATGATCTTATCAACTATTGGCAATAATTTTTTGCATTTGGCTTCTTATTTAATTTGTCTCCCGTTTTCCCAGCAGCCCATTTTTTGGACATTTTATGCAGATGTGCAAATATATAAATGTCTTTACATTCTGACATGTGCATATGTGTACATATGCGCACATGTGTTATATTTTATATCTGCTCATTTGTGTAGAGTTATGTAAGTTACCATTAATGAATTATTCTATTCAACTGATTGTCTATGTATTAACACTGTAAAAATTTTTTCAAATATCATCTTATATGTTGTCTTTGCCTCAATGCATGTGTATATTCATCTTATGGCATTCTGTATATAAGTGATTATGTAATTATTGCTAGTATACACTCTAGCATTATATATATATATATATATATATGTGTGTGTGATCCGTGATTCATATACTATAACTAGAATATATACAAGTACATATTTATAAATATTTCTACTTTTATCAATTGGATCACAGTCCAAATGTAGCAGACGTAAGGGGGTTTAGAGTCTAAAACTCAATATGAAGGTTATTGCATCACCAACACTCCTTTTGTTCTTATCCAATGAGGGTTCATCCTGTTGCTTTTAAAGATCAGCAAGTGGTGAAGGATCCAAACAGATTGGTTCCGTATCCAGCAAAAAACAGCAGGCACAGCATTAATTTGTAATCCGTTTAATATATATTCCTGCTGTGCGAAGTTTTTTTGCTGGATACGGAACCCATCCGTTTGGATCCTTCACCACTTGCTGAGGTATGTCTATTTAGCAGTGCACCAGGTGATTGCTGCTGTGAGGAGTGCCGTTTCCACTACGCTCTGTGTGTATATATATATATATATATATATATATATATATATATATATATATATATATATATTCCTATAGAAAAAAAAAATTTATTCAGCAGAGGAACAGTTTAATTCTACGGTTAGAGGCACATTAGCTTTCTTTCATACAGATGGTGAGATTCCAGGATACATTTCTACTGGGAATTACTCTTCCTTACCACTAGGAGGAGACACAGATTCCCAAACCCCAAGAACTCTATAACCCCCCCTCACATTTACCTTAGTCTTTACTTTGCCTCCGCTTGAAGTGGTTGGAGAATGAAAATGTGCATTTGATTCTTCAATCAGAGGGGTTCTCAGTCTATATTGAGGACTGGCTTCTCCTCAGAGTACATTGCTTGTCAGATGGACGTATATAGGGTATGTTTTTTGACTCCTTTTTCACTTGTCACAGACCCTCCATAATTGGTCACAGGGATTTGTCTTTTGCCGCCTCCTATGGATCTACAATAGTCTCCTATTCCTTAACCTCTGCTGATATGTTTCAGTACAGGTTTGGCAGTTTCAGATCTGCAAGCTATGGGTGTGTGGCAGACTTAGCTGGAAGTCAAGCATAAACAATTAGACTACAGGTACCTGAGATACTTGCTGGCAAGGAATCTGTTGTCACGCAGCAAGGAACAAAGGTCACACACTGCCACGTTAGAAAGACTTCCAGATAAGAGAAAACAGCAAAAAGAGGTTAGCAAATAACATGTATAAAATTAATTAATTTAGCAGATAGATTAGACACAGCACAGACCAATAACCACGCAACTAAGCTTGACTTGGAAATCCTTTCATTAAAAATTCAATGACGTTTACTTGGTTGCAGGTGTGCTACCTTCATGAGTGAGGTATTATTAAAGAGTCAGTGTCAGAGTATGACAATATGCTTAGTAGTGCAAATATCATACTCGGCTATCTCAAAAGCTTTTTCTGGATCTCAGTACAAGCCAGTCACTGACTTGGTGGCTGAATCATCAGTTCATTATTCAGGGGCTTCTTTTGCTCGTCCTATCTGGACTGCGATCACTACAGAAATAAGTCTTTCAGGCTGGGGAGCTCTTTGGGGGTCTTAGCGAGCACAGAGTGTTTGGGATCCTCTGAAGGCTAGGTTGCCAATAAATATTCTTGAACTCTGTGCTATTTTCAAGGCTCTTCAGGCTTTGCCTCTGTTAAAACAGGAGTTTAATTTCCATTTCCTAACAGACAATATCACATCAGTGGCTTATGTCAAACATCAAGGGGGAACTCATAGTTCCCTAGCCATGAGGTAAGTGTCTTGAATACTCTCAAGGGGAGGAAATCGATTCCTGTCTAGTCTCTGTGATTCATATTCCTGGAGTGAACAACTGGGAAGCAGATATTCTCAGTTGCCAATCCTGGGGGAATGGTCTCTTCACCTGGATGTGTTCAATAAAATTGTGGGTCTTTGGGGTCTCCCAGAGATAGGCTTCTCGTTTGAACAACAAACTTCCCAGGTACTTTGCAAGTTCCAGGAACCCTCAAGCAGAGTTTTTGGATGTCTTAGTTGCTATTTGGTAATTTCAGCTTGCTTATCTGTCCTCCTCTAGTACTTCTTCCCAGAGTGATCTCCAAGATAAGCCTAGAGAAATCTTCAGTAATCCTGATTGCCCCAGCTCAGCCTCGCACAATCTGGTAAGCAGATCTAATTCAGATGTCCTGCTGTTTTTGTTGGCCACTTTCTCTGTTGTCAACCATTTGCCTCAAGGTCAGTTTTCTTTCATGTAATTGGCAAGAGTCCATGAGCTAGTGACATATGGGATATACAATCCTACCAGGAGGGGCAAAGTTTCCCAAACCTCAAAATGCCTATAAATACACCCCTCACCACACCCACAATTCAGTTTTACAAACTTTGCCTCCTATGGAGGTGGTGAAGTAAGTTTGTGCTAAGATTTCTACGTTGATATGCGCTTCTCAGCATTGTTGAAGCCCGATTCCTCTCAGAGTACAGCAAATGTCAGAGGGACGTGAAGGGAGTATCACTTATTGAATACGATGATTTCCCTAACGGGGTCTATTTCAATAGGTTCTCTGTTATCGGTCGTAGAGATTCATCTCCTACCTCCCTTTTCAGATCGACGATATACTCTCAAATTTACCATTACCTCTACTAAAGAACTGTTTTAGTACTGGTTTGGCTATCTGCTATATGTGGATGGGTGTCTTTTGGTAAGTATGTTTTCATTTACTTAAGAAACTCTCAGCTATGGTTTGGCACTTTATGCAAATTATGTAAAGTTCTAAATATATGTATTGTACTTATATTTGCCATGAGTCAGGTTCATGTATTTCCTTCTGCAGACTGTCAGTTTCATATTTGGGAATATAAACACTTTAAGAAATTTGTTTCTTACCTGGGGTTTAGTCTTTTTCAATTTGACTACTTTTTGCATTTGCGGGTATTAGGCCTGCGGGTGCGTCAAATGTTAGACTTTATTGCGTCATTTTTGGCGCGGGAAATTACGATTTTGACGCAACTTCGTCATTTCCGGCGTCATACGTGATGTCGAGATCTTTCACACGGCGGCGTCATTAGTGACGCAAGTGTGTCATTTCCGGTCATTTTTGGCGCCAAAAAAGTTTTCGTTACGTTGTGCGTCATACTTGGCGCCAATTTCTCCAACATAGGTGTGTCCGGTCCACGGCGTCATCCTTACTTGTGGGATATTCTCTTCCCCAACAGGAAATGGCAAAGAGCCCAGCAAAGCTGGTCACATGATCCCTCCTAGGCTCCGCCTTCCCCAGTCATTCTCTTTGCCGTTGTACAGGCAACATCTCCACGGAGATGGCTTAGAGTTTTTTGGTGTTTAAATGTAGTTTTTATTCTTCAATCAAGAGTTTGTTATTTTAAAATAGTGCTGGTATGTACTATTTACTCTGAAACAGGAAAGAGATGAAGATTTCTGTTTGTAAGAGGAAAATGATTTTAGCAACCGTTACTAAAATCGATGGCTGTTTCCACACAGGACTGTTGAGAGGAATTAACTTCAGTTGGGGGAAACAGTGAGCAGACTTTTGCTGCTTGAGGTATGACACATTTCTAACAAGACTCGGTAATGCTAGAAGCTGTCATTTTCCCTATGGGAACCGGTAAGCCATTTTCTTAAGTTTAAGTAAAAGAATAAAGGGCTTCATTAGGGCTTAAAAAACTGGTAGACATTTTTCTGGGCTAAAACGATTATTTTACTTCACAAAAGGCTGGCAGCTGTGCCAGACGTTTAAGCGTTTGTTCAGGCTCTGGTTAGAATCAAGCCTGTTTACAGACCTTTGACTCTTCCCTGGAGTCTTAATCTAGTTCTTTCAGTTCTTCAAGGGGTTCCGTTTGAACCCTTACATTCCGTAGATATTAAATTATTATCTTGGAAAGTTTTGTTTTAGGTTGCAATTTCTTCCGCTAGAAGAGTTTCTGAGTTATCTGCTCTGCAGTGTTCTCCGCCCTATCTGGTCCATGCAGATAAGGTGGTTTTACGTACTGAGCCTGGTTTTCTTCCGAAGGTTGTTTCCAACAAAAATATTAACCAGGAGATAGTTGTACCTTCTCTGTGTCCGAATCCAGTTTCATAGAAGGAACGTTTGTTACACAATTTGGACGTTGTCCGTGCTCTAAAATTCTATTTAGATGCTACAAAGGATTTCAGACAAACATCTTCCTTGTTTGTTGTTTATTCTGGTAAAAGGAGAGGTCAAAAAGCAACTTCTACCTCTTTATCTCTTTGGCTTAAAAGCATCATCAGATTGGCTTATGAGACTGCCGGACGGCAGCCTCCTGAAAGAATCACAGCTCATTCCACTAGGGCCGTGGCTTCCACATGGGCCTTTAAGAACGAGGCTTCTGTTGATCAGATATGTAGGGCAGCGACTTGGTCTTCACTGCACACTTTTACCAACTTTTACAAATTTGATACTTTTGCTTCTTCTGAGGCTATTTTTGGGAGAAAGGTTTTGCAAACCGTGGTGCCTTCCATCTAGGTGACCTGATTTGCTCCCTCCCATCATCCGTGTCCTAAAGCTTTGGTATTGGTTCCCACAAGTAAGGATGACGCCGTGGACCGGACACACCTATGTTGGAGAAAACAGAATTTATGTTTACCTGATAAATTACTTTCTCCAACGGTGTGTCCGGTCCACGGCCCGCCCTGGTTTTTTAATCAGGTCTGATGATTTATTTTCTTTAACTACAGTCACCACGGTATCATATGATTTCTCCTATGCAAATATTCCTCCTTTACGTCGGTCGAATGACTGGGGAAGGCGGAGCCTAGGAGGGATCATGTGACCAGCTTTGCTGGGCTCTTTGCCATTTCCTGTTGGGGAAGAGAATATCCCACAAGTAAGGATGACGCCGTGGACCGGACACACCGTTGGAGAAAGTAATTTATCAGGTAAACATAAATTCTGTTTTTTCTTAATTATTTCTATACCCCATTGTTGTTTGCCTCCTGCTTTCTTTTCTATCAAGAGGCCTATGCTTTTGCATTTTTTCCCATTCCTGAAACTGTCATTTAAGGAAATAGATAATTTTGCTTTATATGTTGTTTTTTCTCTTACATTGAGCAAGATGTCCCAATCTGATCCTGTCTCTGAAGTTTCTGCTGGAACATTGTTGCCTGACATCGGTTCTACCAAAGTTAAGTGCATTTGTTGTAAAATTGTAGAAATTATTCCACCGAATGTCATTTGTAATAGTTGTCATGATAAACTTTTACATGCAGATAGTGTCTCTATCAGTAATAGTGAATTGCCAGTTGCAGTTCCTTCAACTTCTAATGTGCATGATATACCTGTAAATTTTAAAGATTTTGTTTCTGAATCTATTATGAAGGCTTTGTCTGCATTTCCACCTTCTAATAAACGTAAAAGGTCTTTTAAAATTTCTCATTTAGCTGATGAAATTTCAAATGACCAACAACATAATAATTCATCCTCTTCTGATGAGGATCTATCTGAAACAGAAGATCCTTCCTCAGATATTGACACTGACAAATCTACTTATTTATTTAAAATAGAGTATATGCGTTCTTTATTAAAAGAAGTGTTAATTACTTTGGATATTGAGGTAACCAGTCCTATTGACGTTCAGTCTAATAAACGTTTAAATGCTGTTTTTTAACCTCCTGTGGTTTCTCCAGGTGTTTTTCCTATTCCTGAGGCTATTTCTGATATGATTTCTAGGGAATGGAATAAGCCAGGTACTTCCTTTATGGGGCTATTTCTACTCTTGCTAAACGTACCACTATTCCTATGGAAGATAGCACTTCCTTTAAGGATCCTTTAGATAGGAAGCTTGAATCTTATCTAAGGAAGGCCTATTTATACTCAGGTCATCTTCTCAGACCTGCTATTTCTTTGGGTGATGTTGCGGCTGCTTCAACTTTCTGGTTGGAAAATTTAGCGCAACATGAATTGGATTCTGACATATCTAGCATTGTTCGCCTACTACAACATGCTGATCATTTTATTTGTGATGCCATTTTTGATATTATCAAAATTGATGTTAGATCCATGTCTTTAGCTGTATTAGCTAGAAGAGCTTTGTGGCTTAAATCTTGGAATGCTGATATGACATCTAAATCTAGATTACTATCTCTTTCTTTCCAAGGTAATAATTTATTTGGTTCTCAGTTGGATTCTATTATTTCAACTATCACTGGAGGAAAAGGAGTTTTTTTGCCTCAGGATAAAAAACCTAAGGGTAAATCTAAGGCTTCTAACCGTTTTCTTTCTTTTCGTCAGAATAAGGAACAAAAACTCAATCCTCCTCCCAAGGAATCTGCTTCCAGTTGGAAGCCTTCCTCAAATTGGAATAAATCCAAGCCATTTAGGAAACCAAAGTCTGCCCCTAATTCCGCATGGAGGTGCGGCCCTCATTCCAGCTCAGCTGGTAGGGGGCAGATTAAGGTTTTTCAAGGATTTTTGGATAAAATCTGTCCAAAATCATTGGATTCAGAGCATTGTCTCTCAAGGGTATCAAATAGGATTCAAAATAAGACCTCCTGTGAGAAGATTTTTTTCTCTCACAGATTCCTGTAAATCCAGTAAAAGCTCAGGCTTTTCTGAAGTGTGTTTCAGACCTGGAGTCTTCAGGGGTAATCATGCCAGTTCCTCCTCAGGAACAAGGTTTGGGGTTTTATTCAAACCTATTCATTGTACCAAAGAAAGAAAATTTGTTCAGACCAGTTCTGGATCTGAAAATTTTGAATCGTTATGTAAGAGTACCAACTTTCAAGATGGTGACTATAAGGACTATTCTGCCTTTTGTTCAGCAAGGACTTTATATGTCCACAATAGACTTGCAGGATGCATACCTTCATATTCCGATTCATCCAGAACACTATCAGTTTCTGAGATTCTCTTTTCTAGACAAGCATTACCAATTTGTTGCTCTTCCATTTGGCCTAGCAACAGCTCCAAGAATCTTTTCAAAGGTTCTGGGTGCCCTTTTATCTGTAATCAGAGAACAGGGTATTGCGGTGTTTCCTTATTTGGACGATATCTTGGTACTAGCTCAGTCTTTACATACTGCAGAATCTCACATGAATCAACTAGTGTTGTTTCTTCGGAAACATGGTTGGAGGATCAATTTACCAAAAAGTTTCTTGATTCCTCAGACAAGGGTCACCTTTTTAGGCTTCCAGATAGATTCAGTGTCCATGACTCTGTCTCTAACAGACAAGAGACGTTTAAGATTGGTCGCAGCATGTCGGCTCCTTCAGTCTCAGTCATTCCCTTCAGTGGCTATGTGCACCTCTACAGCTTTGTATGCTGAATCAATGGTGCAGGGATTATACAAAGATATCACAATTAATATCCTTGAATCCCAATATACGACACTCTCTGACATGGTGGATAGATCACCATCGTTTGGTTCAAGGGGCTTCTTTTGTTCGCCCAACCTGGACTGTGATCACAACAGATGTGAGTCTTTCAGGTTGGGGAGCTGTTTGGGGGTCTCTGACAGCACAAGGGGTTTGGAAATCTCAAGAGGCGAGATTACCAATAAATATTTTAGAACTCCGTGCAATTTTCAGGGCTCTTCAGTTTTGGCCTCTACTAAAGAGAGAACCGTTCATTTGTTTTCAGACAGACAATATCACAACTGTGGCTTATGTCAATCATCAGGGTGGGACTCACAGTCCCCAAGCTATGAAAGAAGTATCTCGGATACTTGCTTGGGCGGAATCCAGCTCCTGTCTAATCTCTGCGGTGCATATCCCAGGTGTAGACAATTGGGAGGCGGATTATCTCAGCCGCCAGACTCCCAGGGGAGTGGTCTCTCCATCCAGATGTGTTTTCTCAGATTGTTCAGATGTGGGGGCTTCCAGAGATAGATCTCATGGCCTCTCATCTAAACAAGAAACTTCCCAGATACCTGTCCAGGTCCAGGGATGTTCAGGCGGAAGCAGTGGATGCGCTGACACTTCCTTGGTGTTATCAACCTGCTTACATCTTCCCGCCTCTAGTTCTCCTTCCAAGAGTGATTTCCAAAATCATCATGGAACAGTCTTTTGTGTTGCTGGTGGCTCCAGCATGGCCACACAGGTTTTGGTATGCGGATCTGGTTCGGATGTCCAGTTGCCCGCCTTGGCCAATTCTGTTACGGCCAGACCTACTATCTCAAGGTCCGTTTTTCCATCAGGATCTCAAATCATTAAATTTGAAGGTAGGGAAATTGAACGCTTAGTTCTAAGTCAGAGAGGTTTCTCTAATTCAGTGATTAATACTATGTTACAAGCTCGTAAATCTGTCTCTAGAAAGATTTATTATAGAGTTTGGAAGACTTACATTTCATGGTGTTCTTCTCATAATTTCTCCTGGCATTCTTTTAGAATTCCTAGAATTTTGCAGTTTCTTCAGGAAGGTTTGGATAAGGGTTTGTATAAGGGTTTGTCTGCAAGCTCCTTGAAAGGACAAATCTCCGCTCTTTCTGTTTTATTTCACAGAAAAATTGCTATACTTCCTGATATACACTGTTTTGTACAGGCTTTAGTTCGTATTAAGCCTGTCATTAAGTCAATTTCTCCTCCTTGGAGTCTTAATTTGGTTCTGAGGGCTTTACAGGCTCCTCCATTTGAACCTATGCATTCTTTGGACATTAAACTACTTTCTTGGAAAGTGTTGTTCCTTTTGGCTATCTCTTCTGCTAGAAGAGTTTCTGAGCTATCTGCTCTTTCTTGTGAGTCTCCTTTTCTGATTTTTCATCAGGATAAGGCAGTTTTGTGGACTTCTTTTCAATTTTTACCTAAGGTTGTGAATTCTAACAACATTAGTAGAGAAATTGTTGTCCCTTCTTTATGTCCTAATCCTAAGAATTCTTTGGAGAAATCCTTACATTCTTTGGATGTGGTAAGAGCTTTGAAATATTATGTGGAAGCTACTAAAAATTTCAGGAAGACTTCTAGTCTATTTGTTTTATTTTCTGGTCCTAGGAAAGGTCAGAAAGCTTCTGCTATTTCCTTGGCTTCTTGGTTGAAACTTTTGATTCATCAAGCTTATTTGGAGTCGGGTCAAACCCCGCCTCAGAGAATTACAGCTCATTCTACTAGATCAGTCTCTACTTCATGGGCTTTTAAGAATGAAGCTTCAGTTGATCAGATTTGCAAAGCAGCCACTTGGTCTTCTTTGCATACATTTACTAAATTCTACCATTTTGATGTATTTGTTTCTTCGGAAGCAGTTTTTGGTAGAAAAGTTCTTCAGGCAGCTGTTTCAGTTTGATTCTTCTGCTTTTTGATTTAAGTTTTTTTCTTTCAAAAGTGAAAATAACTTATTTTTGGGTTGTGGATTATTTTCTCAGCGGAATATGGCTGTTTTTTGTTTTATTCCCTCCCTCTCTAGTGACTCTTGAGTGGAAGACTCCACATCTTGGGTATTGATATCCCATATGTCACTAGCTCATGGACTCTTGCCAATTACATGAAAGAAAACATAATTTATGTAAGAACTTACCTGATAAATTCATTTCTTTCATATTGGCAAGAGTCCATGAGGCCCACCCTTTTTATGGTGGTTATGATTTTTTGTATAAAGCACAATTATTTCCAAATTTCCTTTGTTGATGCTTTCTACTCCTTTCTTTATCATCCCACTGCTTGGCTATTCGTTAAATTGAATTGTAGGTGTGGTGAGGGGTGTATTTATAGGCATTTTGAGGTTTGGGAAACTTTACCCCTCCTGGTAGGATTGTATATCTCATATGTCACTAGCTCATGGACTCTTGCCAATATGAAAGAAATGAATTTATCAGGTAAGTTCTTACATAAATTATGTTTTCTTTCATGTAATTAGCAAGAGTCCATGAGCTAGTGACGTATGGGATATACATTCCTACCAGGAGGGGCAAAGTTTCCCAAACCTTAAAATGCCTATAAATACACCCCTCACCACACCCACAATTCAGTTTTACAAACTTTGCCTCCTATGGAGGTGGTGAAGTAAGTTTGTGCTAGATTCTACGTTGATATGCGCTCCGCAGCAAGTTGGGGCCCGGTTTTCCTCTCAGCGTGCAGTGAATGTCAGAGGGATGTGAGGAGAGTATTGCCTATTTGAATTCAATGATCTCCTTCTACGGGGTCTATTTCATAGGTTCTCTGTTATCGGTCGTGGAGATTCATCTCTTACCTCCCTTTTCAGATCGACGATATACTCTTATATATATATATATATATATATACCATTACCTCTGCTGATTTTCGTTTCAGTACTGGTTTGGCTTTCTACAAACATGTAGATGAGTGTCCTGGGGTAAGTAAATCTTATTTTCTGTGACACTCTAAAGCTATGGTTGGGCACTTTTTTATAAAGTTCTAAATATATGTATTCAAACATTTATTTGCCTTGACTCAGGATGTTCAACATTCCTTTTTTTCAGACAGTCAGTTTCATATTTGGGATAATGCATTTGAATCAATAATTTTTTCTAACCTTAAAAAATTTGACTTTTTCCCTGTGGGCTGTTAGGCTCGCGGGGGCTGAAAATGCTTCATTTTATTGCGTCATTCTTGGCGCGGACTTTTTTGGCGCAAAAAATCTTTTCTGTTTCCGGCGTCATACGTGTCGCCGGAAGTTGCGTCATTTTTTTGACGTTCTTTTGCGCCAAAAATGTCGGCGTTCCGGATGTGGCGTCATTTTTGGCGCCAAAAGTATTTAGGCGCCAAATAATGTGGGCGTCTTATTTGGCGCTAAAAAAAATATGAGCGTCGCTTTTGTCTCCACATTATTTAAGTCTCATTATTTATTGCTTCTGGTTGCTAGAAGCTTGTTCACTGGCATTTTTTTCCCATTCCTGAAACTGTCATTTAAGGAATTTGATCAATTTTGCTTTATATGTTGTTTTTTCTATTACATATTGCAAGATGTTCCACGTTGCAACTGAGTCAGAAGATACTTCTGGAAAATCACTGCCCGGTGCTGGAGCTACCAAGCTAAGTGTATCTGCTATAAATTTTTGGTATCTGTTTCTCCAGCTATTGTTTGTATTGCATGTCATGACAAACTTATTAATGCAGATAAAATTTCCTTTAGTACTGTTACATTACCTGTTGCTGTTCCGTCAACATCTAATTTTCAGAGTGTTCCTGATAACATAAGAGATTTTATTTTTTAAATCCATTAAGAAGGCTATGTCTGTTATTTCTCCTTCTAGTTTACATAAAAGTCTTTTAAAACTTCTCTTTTTTCAGATGAATTTTTAAATGAACATCATCATTCTGATACTGATAAATGGTTCTTCTGGTTCAGAGGTTTCTGTCTCAGAGGTTGATGCTGATAAATCTTTGTATTTGTTCAAGATGGAATTTATTCGTTCTTTATTTAAAGAAGTATTAATTGCATTAGAAATAGAGGATTCTGGTCCTCTTGATACTAAATCTAAACGTTTAAATAAGGTTTTTAAATCTCCTGTAGCTATTCCAGAAGTGTTTAATCTCCCTGATGCTATTTCTGAAGTAATTTCCAGGGAATGGAATAATTTGGGTAATTCTTTTACTCCTTCTGAACGTTTAAGCAATTATATCCTGTGCCATCTGACAGATTAGAGTTTTTTGGGACAAAATCCCTAAGGTTATGGGGCTGTCTCTACTCCTGCTAAATGTACTACTATTCCTACGGCAGATAGTACTTCATTTAAGGATCCTTTAGATAGGAAAATTGGAATCCTTTCTAAGAAAAGCTTACTTATGTTCAGGTAATCTTCTTAGACCTGCTATATTTTTAGCGGATGTTGCTGCAGCTTCAACTTTTTGGTTAGAAGCTTTAGCGCAACAAGTAACAGATCATAATTTTATAGTATTATTATTATTCTATAACATGCTAATAATTTTATTGGTGATACCATCTTTTGATATCATTAGAGTTGATGTCAGGTATATGTCTCTAGCTATTTTAGCTAGAAAAGCTTTATGGATTAAACTTGGAATGCTGATATGTCTTCTAAGTCAACTTTGTTTTCCCTTTCTTTCCAGGGTAATAAATTATTATCTCAACTGTTTCTGGAAGGAAGGGAACTTTTTTACCAAAGGATAAAAAATCTAAGGTAAATTTAGGTCTAATAATCATTTTCGTTCCTTTCCTCACAACAAGGAACAAAAGCCTGATCCTTCATCCTCAGGAGCGGTATCAGTTTGGAAACTATTTCCAGTTTGGAATATATCCAAGCCTTATAGAAACCTATAGCCAGCTCCTAAGTACCCATGAAGGTGCGGCCCTTATTCCAGCTCAGCTGGTATGGGGCAGATTACGTTTTCTTCAAGGAAATTTGGATCAATTCCGTTCTCAATCTCTGGTTTCAGAACATTGTTTCAGAAAGGTACAGAATTGGCTTCAAGTTAAGGCCTCCTGCTAAGAGATTTTTTTCTTTCCCGTGTCCCAGTTAACACAGCAAAGGCTCAGCATTTCTGAAATGTGTTTCAGATCTAGAGTTGGCTGGAGTAATTATGCCAGTTCCAGTTCTGGAACAGGGGCTGGGGTTTTATTTTATCTCTTCATTGTACCAAAGAAGGTCAATTCCTTCAGACCAGTTCCGGATCTATCAATATTGAATCGTTATGTAAGGATACCAACATTCAAGATGGTAACTGTAGGACTATCCTGCCTTTTGTTTAGCAAGAGCATTATATGTCTACAATAGATTTACAGGATGCGTATCTGCATATTCCGATTCATCCAGATTACTTTTATTGTCTGAGATTCTCTTTTTAGACAAGCATTACCAGTTTTGTGGCTCTTCCGTTTGGCCTAGCCTCAGTTCCAAGAATTTTTTTCAAAGGTTCTCGGTGCCCTTCTTTCTGTAATCAGAGAACAGGGTTTTGGTATTTCCTTATTTGGGCGATATCTTGGTACTTGCTCAGTCTTCTCATTTTCGAAGAATCTCATACGAATCGACTTGTGTTGTTTCTTCAAGTTCATGGTTGGAGGATCAATTTACCAATCAGTTCATTGATTCCTCAGACAAGGGTAACCTTTTTAGGTTTCTAGATAGATTCAGTGTCTATGACTCTGTCCTTATCAGACAAGAGAAGTTTAACATTGATCAGCTTGTCAAAACCTTCAGTCACAATCATTCCCTTTGGTAGTCTTATGCATGGAAATTTTAGGTTTTAGGACTGCCGCATCAGATGCGATCTCCTTTGCTCGTTTTCACATGCGACCTCTTCAGCTCTGTATGCTGAACCAATGGTGCAGGGATTACTCAAAGATATCTCAATTAATATCTTTAAACCGATTATACGACACTCTCTGACATGGTGGACAGATCACCATTGTTTAGTTCAGGGGGCTTCTTTGTTCTTCCGACCTGGACTATAATCTCAACAGATGCAAGTCTTACAGGTTGGGGAGCTGTGTGGGGGTATCTGACGGCACAAGGGGTTTGGGAATCTCAGGAGGTGAGATTTCCGATCAATATTTTGGAACTCCGTGCAATTTTCAGAGCTCTTCAGTCTTGGCCTCTTCTGAAGAGAGAGTTGTTCATTTGTTTTCAGATAGACAATGTCACAACTGTGGCATACATCAATCAATTTTGGTTTGGGCGGAATCCAGCTCCTGTCTAATCTCTGCGGTTCATATCCCAGGTATGGACAATTGGAAAGCGGATTATCTCAGTCGCCAAACGTTGCACCTGGGCGAATGGTCTCTTCACCCAGAGGTATTTCCTCAGATTGTTCAAATGTGGGAACTCCCAGACATAGATCTGATGGCTTCTCATCTAAACAAGAAACTTCCCTGGTATCTGTCCGAATCCCGGGATCCTCGGGCGGAGGCAGTGGATGCATTATCTCTTCCTTACAAGTGTCATCCTGCCTATATCTTTCCGCCTCTAGTTCTTCTTCCAAGGGTATTCTCCAATATTCTAAAGGAATGCTCGTTTGTCCTGCTGGTAGCTCCAGCATGGCCTCACAGGTTTTTGGTATGCGGATCTTGTCCGGATGGCCTCTTGCCAGCTGTGGACTCTTCCGTTAAGACCAGTCTTTCTGTCTATAGGTTCTTTTTTCCATCAGGATCTCAAAACCTTAATTTTAAGGTATGGAGTTTGAACGCTTGATTCTTGGTCAAAGAGGTTTCTCTTACTCTGTGATTGATACTATGTGACAGGCTCGTAATCTGTATCTAGAGAGATATATTATAGAGTCTGGAAGACTTATATTTCTTAGTGTCTTTCTCATCTTTTTTCTTGGCATTCTTTTTGAATACCGAGAATTTTACAGTTTCTTCAGGATGGTTTAGATAAAGGTTTGTCCGCAAGTTCCTTGAAAGACAAATCTCTGCTCTTTCTGTTCTTTTTCACAGAAGGATTGCTAATCTTCCTGATATTCATTGTTTTGTACAACCTTTGGTTCGTATAAAACCTGTCATTAAGTCAATTTCTCCTCCTTGGAGTTTGAATTTGGTTCTGGGGGCTCTTCAAGCTCCTCCTTTTGAACCCATGCATTCTTTGGTCGTTATATTACTTTCTTGGAAAGTTTTGTGTCTTTTGGTCATCTCTTCTGTCAGATGAGTCTCTGAATTATCTACTCTTTTTTGTGAGTCTCCTTTTCTGATTTTGCATCAGGATAAGGCGGTGCTGCAAACTTCTTTTGAATTTTTTACCTAAGGTTGTGAATTCTAACAACATTAGTAGAGAAATTGTGGTTCCTTCATTATGTCCTAATCCTATGAATTCTAAGGAGAAATCATTGCATTCTTTGGATGCTGTTAGAGCTTTGTAATATTATGTTGAAGCTACTAAGTCTTTCCGAAAGACTTCTAGTCTATTTGTCATCTTTTCCGGTTCTAGAAAAGGCCAGAAAGCTTCTGCCATTTCTTTGGCATCTTGGTTGAAATCTTTATTTCATCATGCCTATGTTGAGTCGGGTAACACTCCGCCTCAATGGATTACAGCTCATTCTACTAGGTCAGTTTCTACTTCCTGGACGTTTAGGAATGAAGCTTCGGTTGATCAGATTTGCAAAGCAGCAACTTGGTCCTCTTTGCATACTTTTTCTAAATTCTACCATTTTTATGTGTTTTCTTCTTATGAAGCAGTTTTTGGTAGAAACTTACTTCAGGCAGTGGTTTCAGTTTGAATCTTCTGCTTATGTTTTTTCATTAAACTTTTATTCTGGGTGTGGATTATTTTCAGCAGGAATTGGCTGTCTTTATTTTATCCCTCCCTCTCTAGTGACTCTTGCGTGGAAAGATCCACATCTTGGGTAATCATTATCCCATACGTCACTAGCTCATGGACTCTTGCTAATTACATGAAAGAAAACATAATTTATGTAAGAACTTACCTGATAAATTCATTTCTTTCATATTAGCAAGAGTCCATGAGGCCCGCCCTTTTTTGTGGTGGTTTTGATTTTTTTGTATAAAGCACAATTATTCCAATTCCTTATTTTATATGCTTTCGCACTTTTTTCTTATCACCCCACTTCTTGGCTATTCGTTAAACTGAATTGTGGGTGTGGTGAGGGGTGTATTTATAGGCATTTTAAGGTTTG
The DNA here is from genome assembly GCF_027579735.1 of Bombina bombina. Classification (NCBI taxonomy): domain Eukaryota; kingdom Metazoa; phylum Chordata; class Amphibia; order Anura; family Bombinatoridae; genus Bombina; species Bombina bombina. The sequence goes on along the minus strand of NC_069503.1, from coordinate 1,028,529,810 downwards.
GGAAACTTTGCCCCTCCTGGTAGGAATGTATATCCCATACGTCACTAGCTCATGGACTCTTGCTAATATGAAAGAAATGAATTTATCAGGTAAGTTCTTACATAAATTATGTTTTTCATCTGGGTCTCAAGTTTCTGAACTAGATGGAATGGAAATTTAATGATTAGTCCTTAGACATAGAGGTTTCTCTGATTCAGTGATTGAAACCTTAATTCAGGCTCGTAAGCCTATAACTAGGAAAATCTATCAGAAGGTCTGGAAAACATTTATTTCTTGGTGTATAGATCATGTTTTTTCCTGGCATTCTTTTAGATTTCCTAGGATTTTGCAGTTCTTACAAGATGGTCTGGATAAAGGCCTATCTACCAGTTCTCTGAGGGGACAGATTTCTACTCTCTGTTTTGTTTCATTGGAAGATTGCTAATCTTGCTGATATTCATGGTTTTGTTCAGGCTTTGACTCATATTAAGACTGTAATCAAGCTAATTTCTCCTCCATGGAATCTTAACCCGATGTTAAGGGTTTTGCAGGCTCCTCCTTTTGGACCCATGCATAAGATGGATATTAAACTGATTTCTTGGAAGGTTTTATTTCTTTTGACTATATCTTCTGTGAGAAGAGTTTCATGATTATTCTGGTCTTTCTTGTGATCCTCCTTATCTTAATTTACCACAGGATAAGGCTGTTTTATGACTTCTTTTGATTTTCTTGCCTAAACTTGTTTCTTCAGATAACATTAGCAGATAACTTATTGTCTCTTCTTTGTGTCCAGATCTTAGGAATGCTTCAGAAAGATCTTTGCATAAGTTGGATGTTAGAGCATTTTCAAAGACTTTAGAAAATGACAGAGATTTTCTGATGTTTCTTTGGCCTTGATTCACAAGGCTTACTATTACTGCTCATCCTACTAGGTCAGTTGCCAATTCTTGGTTTTCTTTGCATACTTTTACTAAATTCTGCCATTTTTTATGTTTTTGCTTCTTCTGAGGTAGCCTTTGGTAGGAAGGTTCTTCAGTCAGTTGTCTCAACTTGATTTTTTCCTTACCTAATTAATTTATTTTTTAAGTGCATTCAAAAGAAAACAAAACTGAAATATTTATGCCCTTGTTGGTTTTTTTTTTTTTTTGTTTTTTTTTTTTTTTTGGGGTTGTGGATTTAATTTCTCAGTGAAAAATATGTTTTTGTAAATCCCTCTCTTTATCATATTACTTATGGACTCCTCGGCTTGGGTATTAGTTCCCAAGAGTAATGGATCGTGTACTCTCTGTACTGTATGAAAGAAAACATAATTTATGCTAACCTTATAAATTAATTTCTTCCATGGTGGTGAGAGTCCACAAGATCCCACCCTAATTTTTTTTAGGGTTAGTTTTTTTTCTTGAGCAATGGATCGTGGACTCTCACCACATGAAATAAATGAATTTACCAGGTAAGCATAAATTATGTTTTACTACCAGACTAATGTATTGCTCCTTAATAGTTACATATGTACAAGAATAGATGAGGCATTAGACACAAAATTAAACTTGCAATATTCAGATAGCGCATGTCATTTTAAAGCAGTTTTTTCTATTATCAAATTGACTTTGTCCTCTTGGTATCCTTTGTTAAAAAGCATATTTAGGTAGGCTAAGGAACAGCAAGGCACTACTGGGAGCTAGCTGGTTATTGGTGGCAACACATATTTATGTTTTGTTATTGACTCACCAGATGTATTCAGCTAGGTCCTACTAGTGCTTTGCTGTTTTGGAGCGGACTTTAACTATGTGCTTATCCTTTTGCAGAGGTTATAACCATAATGGTCAAACCTACAAAAAAAAGGCTTTAATGGCAAGTTGTGTAGAAAATATTAGATACACTTTTCTGAAGGATTGTGGTCAACCCCAATTAGTTAGTACAGTTGATCTCTTGCTTGCATAAAATTTACTAGAGCATTTTCTTTTTTGCACTTTTATGTTCCTTTAAAAGGACAGCAAAGTCAAAATTAAACTTTGATTACTAGAGCATGCAATTTTAAAACAACTTTCCAATTTACTTGTATTATCACATTATCAGTGTTCCTTTGGTATCATTTCTTGAAAAGCATATGCACATATGCTCAGCAACAGCAATGCTGCGGTTGATTGGTGGCTAAACATATTTGTCTCTTGTTATTCGCTCACCAGATTTTTTTCAGATAGCTCCCAACAAAGGATTGCAAGAGAATGAAGCAAATTTGATGAAAGTAATTTGGAAAATTGTTTACAAGTGTATGTTCTGAATCATGAAAGAAAAATTTAGTTTTGTGTCCCTTTAAGATTTTCAGTGGCCCCTATGATTCAAAGTACAGGCATTATCGGTCTAACAAAGATGCTTAACATAAAGAACACGCTATTGTTTATCTTTATCTACAATTTGGGTAAAATATAATGCAGTCATTTTTCAAAAAGGGCTACAGGTGCCAAACTCCACTTATTGCTATAGCAACCCATTTTGAAAGCAGATTGTCAAAGGTTTTCTTTCTCTTTCATTCACAGTAGAGTAGCTGCTGCTATGTTTTTTGTTGTTGTTGGGTTTTTTTTTACTGATTTTAAGGTGTGTGAGAAAGCCACAGGGTTACAAAATAAATAAAATGTGTTAAGTCCATAGCTTCCATTGAAAAGTAAAACCTAACTCTGAATCCTAACAATAAGGGCGACAGGTATCCCATTCTTCTGTAAACTTTAGTTTTTATATTCCATGTTTTTGGCAATTTTTTAATAAAAGGCATTAAAAATATTTTTTTACACTATGTGCACAATTAAAGAGGTTGTTCTGCGAGTCATCTTTTGTGCAGCCAATTTCTTTCATAAGTGGTGAGAGTCCACGATCCTTGACATTTGGGATTAAGCTCCTCTCCACCAGGGGGCAGGCAAAAATTACCTATCACACCAAGCTCTTTAATCCCTCAGTTTTAAAATTGTGAGGTGCTGTGAGACCCGTTATCCCTGCAGAGGCCCAGGAAAAGGACAGAAGGATGTAGAGGAGTGCTATAGGCAGTGAGAGTAATTCTCCTGAGGGAGTTTTCCACTAGCCTGCCACATGTCTCACTGGGATTGGTCCTGCAGCCTCCTCCTGTTTGCCTCATAGAGTGAGTGATATGCAGATAAAAATGTGACCTACACTCACACAGCCCACAAGCTGCTAGCAGGTACAATAGTTACTGTATATCAGGGCCATTGTACACTCATTGCCTTTTTTACACATAGACATCTTTGCTTTTACTTGTGAGGATCCCTTTACTCAGTGGAGAGGTCACAGTCCGTCTTCATTCTTTGCTTATATTTAGTGCAGTTGGTCTTAGCGCAGCAGCTTTTTTACTATTTAAGCACATAAGGGATTTTTTTTTAGCTCTGACAATAGCGCTTACTGCGCAGCGCTATTGGTTGTAGAGTTTTTTATTTGCCCGCTTCTTTCTTTTCTTAATGCTGCGCTAGCCATTGCTGATTTCACTGTGCTGTGTTGGTGCTCTGTTGAGGTTATGCATCAAGCGAGTAAAGTACCCACTCATCAAGAGCTTGGTTAGGAGCTGTTGAAAGGCACAAGGAGTTTGGTCTCCTCTGGAGGCGAGACTACCAATCAGTTCTTTAGATAGAACGCCAACCGATTTTCAGGGCTCCCCAGAGTTGGCCTCTTCTCAAGCGTGAGACCTATCTAAGGTTTCAATCCAAAAGTGGCATATAGAAATCATCAGGGGGGCGACCAAGAGTTTCTCACATTCTGTCTTGGTGGAATGGAATAAGGAAAAATCTTTTACAAAAATGTTTTACATAATTTGGATGTGGTTAGAGCTTTAGACAGTCTTTTTCTTTGTTTATTTTTCTGGTCCGTGTAGCGGTCAAAAGGCTACTTGGTTTACTTTAGCTGCTTGGCTGAAGCAATTGATTTGGAAGGCTTATTAGGAGGCAGGAAAATCTTCTACTATCTACTTTTCTTTTTATGTAATTGGCAGGAGTCCATGAGCTAGTGACGTATGGGATATACAATCCTACCAGGAGGGGCAAACTTTCCCAAACCTCAAAATGCCTACAAATACACCCCTCACCACACCCACAATTCAGTTTTACAAACTTTGCCTCCTATGGAGGTGGTGAAGTAAGTTTGTGCTAGATTTCTACGTTGATATGTGCTTCTCAGCATGTTGAAGCCCAGTTCCTCTCAGAGTACAGTGAATGTCAGAAGGATGTGAAGGGAGTATCACCTATTGAATACAATGGTCTTCCTAATGGGGATCTATTTAATAGGTTCTCTGTTATCGGTCGTAGATATTCATCTCCTACCTCCCTTTTCAGATCGACGATATACTCTTACATACCATTACCTCTACTGATTTTCGTTTCAGCACTCGTTTGGCTATCTGCTATATGTGGATGGGTGTCTTTTGGTAAGTATGTCTCATTTACTTAAGACATTCTCAGCCAGGGATAAGCACGAGCCAAGGCTCTGGCGGACATTTTCTAAAGTAAAGACCTTCAGTGAAGGACACCAAGGTACATTTACAATTAAAACTATTATTTTATAGTGCTGAATTTTATTATACTGATGCAGATACCACTGATCCTATAACCAGCCCTTGTCTGGCTATACACATGTGCCAGTGTCACTTCTGTGTCTTTGTATAGAGCTGGGTGTTATTATACAGATGCAGAAGATACACATCCAGTTTTTCACTCAGGCTTTATTTATTCCATAACTTATCACCCAATATTGCTAGCAGTCTCTTGACAAGCCACTAAATTTATTCACACTAAATATTTTCCTTTTCCTATTATTTAATCAGAAAGAAAAGATATACTAAGGTTATGAATCACAACCTTACTATATCTTTTCTTTCTATTTAAATACTACTTATAATAAACCTCAGGTGTTGGTTAAAGTGCTTTACCTTTGCATATAAAGCTCTAGGGACACAGTGGCAGCTTGCTTCTTGAATCTTCCCTCTCTCTCTCTGTCTCACTCAGAGTCATTTTCTGGTACTAAGCGGCATCATGTGGGCGTGGCCACAACCCTGCGAAATGTGGCGCTGCGTGTGTTAAGGAGGAGTCAGGACCAGTATTAATCTGTCTTACTCCTCTATCCCCACAGCAAAATGGGTGGCAGACACTGCAAGGGCCAGTCACGGACACTAGTGTCCGTGTACGGACACCTTGCCTATCCCTGCTCTCAGCTATGGTTTGGCACTTTATATATACAGTTCTAAATATATGTGTGTACTTATATTTGCCATGATTCAGGTTTATCAGTATATTTCCTTTTTGCAGACTGTCAGTTTCATTTCTGGGAAATGCTTTTTAAAAAAAATAAATTCTTACCTGAGGTTTTCAAATTGACTCTTTCTATATTGCGGGCTGTATTAGGCTCGCGAGAGCGCGAAATGCTATAGTTTATTGCGTCATTCTTGGCGCGAGACTTTTTTGGCGCGAAAATTACGTTTGCTGACGCAAATTCGGCATTTCTTCTGTTAAGTGTGATCAGTCCACGGGTCATCATTACTTCTGGGATATTACTCCTCCCCAACAGGAAGTGCAAGAGGATTCACCCAGCAGAGCTGCATATAGCTCCTCCCCTCTACGTCACTCCCAGTCATTCTCTTGCACCCAACGACTAGATAGGATGTGTGAGAGGACTATGGTGATTATACTTAGTTTTATATCTTCAATCAAAAGTTTGTTATTTTAAAATAGCACCGGAGTGTATTATCTCTCTGGCAGAGTTTGAAGAAGAATCTACCAGAGTTTTTGTTATGATTTTAGCCGGAGTAGTTAAGATCATATTGCTGTTTCTCGGCCATCTGAGGAGAGGTAAACTTCAGATCAGGGGACAGCGGGCAGATGAATCTGCATAGAGGTATGTAGCAGTTTTTATTTTCTGACAATGGAATTGATGAGAAAATCCTGCCATACCGATATAATGTCATGTATGTATACTTTACACTTCAGTATTCTGGGGAATGGTACTTCACTAGAATTACACTGTAAGAAATACATAAAGCTGTTTAATAACTAGAGATTATGTTTAACGTTTTTGCTGGAATGTAAAATCGTTTTCATTTACTGAGGTACTGAGTGAATAAATGTTTGGGCACTATTTTTCCACTTGGCAGTTGCTTAATCTGTTTTCTGACAGTTTCTGTTCTCCCTCACTGCTGTGTGTGAGGGGGAGGGGACGTTTTTTGGCGCTTTTACTACGCATCAAATATTTCAGTCAGCAACTCATTGTATTCCCTGCATGATCCGGTTCATCTCTACAGAGCTCAGGGGTCTTCAAAACTTATTTTGAGGGAGGTAATTTCTCTCAGCAGAGCTGTGAGAATTATAGTTTGACTGAGATAAAAAACGTTTATTCTGTAATTTGTTTCCTGCTTTCAGAATTTGTTATCTTTGCTAATGGGATTAAACCTTTGCTAAAGTTGTGTTATTTACAAGGATTGAGGCTATAACTGTTTCAATTTATTAATTTTCAACTGTCATAGATCTTCTGTGCTTCTTAAAGGCACAGTACGTTTTAATATTATTCTAATTGAATTGTATTTCCAAGTTACAAGTTTATTTGCTAGTGTGTTAAACATGTCTGATTCAGAGGATGATACCTGTGTCATTTGTTGCAATGCCAAAGTGGAGCCCAATAGAAATTTATGTACTAACTGTATTGATGCTACTTTAAATAAAAGTCAATCTGTACAAATTGAACAAATTTCACCAAACAACGAGGGGAGAGTTATGCCGACTAACTCGCCTCACGTGTCAGTACCTACATCTCCCGCTCAGAGGGAGGTGCGTGATATTGTAGCGCCGAGTACATCTGGGCGGCCATTACAAATCACATTACAGGATATGGCTACTGTTATGACTGAGGTTTTGGCTAAATTACCAGAACTAAGAGGTAAGCGTGATCACTCTGGGGTGAGAACAGAGTGCGCTGATAATATTAGGGCCATGTCAGACACTGCGTCACAGGTGGCAGAACATGAGGACGGAGAACTTCATTCTGTGGGTGACGGTTCTGATCCAAACAGACTGGATTCAGATATTTCAAATTTTAAATTTAAACTGGAAAACCTCCGTGTATTACTAGGGGAGGTGTTAGCGGCTCTGAATGATTGTAACACAGTTGCAATACCAGAGAAAATGTGTAGGTTGGATAAATATTTTGCGGTACCGACGAGTACTGAGGTTTTTCCTATACCTAAGAGACTTACTGAAATTGTTACTAAGGAGTGGGATAGACCAGGTGTGCCGTTCTCACCCCCTCCGATATTTAGAAAAATGTTTCCAATAGACGCCACCACAAGGGACTTATGGCAAACGGTCCCTAAGGTGGAGGGAGCAGTTTCTACCTTAGCTAAGCGTACCACTATCCCGGTGGAGGATAGCTGTACTTTTTCAGATCCAATGGATAAAAAATTAGAGGGTTACCTTAAGAAAATGTTTGTTCAACAAGGTTTTATATTGCAACCCCTTGCATGCATTGCGCCGATCACGGCTGCAGCGGCATTCTGGATTGAGTCTCTGGAAGAGAACATTGGTTCAGCTACTCTGGACGACATTACGGACAGGCTTAGAGTCCTTAAACTAGCTAATTCATTCATTTCGGAGGCCGTAGTACATCTTACTAAACTTACGGCGAAGAATTCAGGGTTCGCCATTCAGGCACGCAGGGCGCTGTGGCTAAAATCCTGGTCAGCTGATGTTACTTCTAAGTCTAAATTGCTTAATATACCTTTCAAAGGGCAGACCTTATTCGGGCCCGGGTTGAAAGAGATTATCGCTGACATTACAGGAGGTAAAGGCCATGCCCTGCCTCAGGACAAAGCCAAAGCCAAGACTAGACAGTCTAATTTTCGTTCCTTTCATAATTTCAAAGCAGGAGCAGCATCAACTTCCTCTGCACCAAAACAGGAAGGAGCTGTTGCTCGCTACAGACAAGGCTGGAAACCTAACCAGTCCTGGAACAAGGGCAAGCAGACTAGGAAACCTGCTGCTGCCCCTAAAACAGCATGAATTGAGGGCCCCCGATACGGGATCGGATCTAGTGGGGGGCAGACTTTCTCTCTTCGCCCAGGCTTGGGCAAGAGATGTTCAGGATCCCTGGGCGCTAGAGATAATATCTCAGGGATACCTTCTGGACTTCAAATACTCTCCTCCAAGAGAGAGATTTCATCTGTCAAGATTGTCAACAATCCAGACAAAGAAAGAGGCGTTTCTACGCTGCGTACAAGAGCTCTTGTTAATGGGAGTAATCCATCCAGTTCCACGATCGGAACAGGGACAGGGGTTTTACTCAAATCTGTTTGTGGTTCCCAAAAAAGAGGGAACTTTCAGACCAATCCTGGACTTAAAGATCCTAAACAAATTCCTAAGAGTTCCATCGTTCAAGATGGAGACTATTCGGACAATTTTACCTATGATCCAAGAGGGTCAATACATGACCACTGTAGATTTAAAAGATGCTTACCTTCACATACCGATTCACAAAGATCATTATCGGTACCTAAGGTTTGCCTTCCTAGACAGGCATTACCAGTTTGTGGCTCTTCCATTCGGATTGGCTACAGCTCCAAGAATCTTCACAAAGGTTCTGGGTGCTCTTCTGGCGGTACTAAGACCGCGGGGAATCTCGGTAGCTCCATACCTAGACGACATTCTGATACAAGCTTCAAGCTTTCAAACTGCCAAGTCTCATACAGAGTTAGTGCTGGCATTTCTAAGGTCACATGGATGGAAGGTGAACGAAAAGAAAAGTTCACTCGTTCCACTCACAAGAGTTCCCTTCCTGGGGACTCTTATAGATTCTGTAGAAATGAAGATTTACCTGACAGAGGACAGGCTAACAAGACTTCAAAGTGCTTGCCGCACCCTTCATTCCATTCAACACCCGTCAGTGGCTCAATGCATGGAGGTAATCGGCTTAATGGTAGCGGCAATGGACATAGTACCCTTTGCACGCTTACACCTCAGACCACTGCAACTGTGCATGCTAAGTCAGTGGAATGGGGATTACTCAGACTTATCCCCTTCTCTGAATCTGGATCAAGAGACCAGAAATTCTCTTCTATGGTGGCTTTCTCGGCCACATCTGTCCAGGGGGATGCTATTCAGCAGACCAGACTGGACAATTGTAACAACAGACGCCAGCCTTCTAGGTTGGGGTGCCGTCTGGAATTCTCTGAAGGCTCAGGGACAATGGAGTCAGGAGGAGAGTCTCCTGCCAATAAACATTCTGGAATTGAGAGCAGTTCTCAATGCCCTCCTGGCTTGGCCCCAGTTGACAACTCGGGGGTTCATCAGGTTTCAGTCGGACAACATCACGACTGTAGCTTACATCAACCATCAGGGAGGGACAAGAAGCTCCCTAGCTATGATGGAAGTATCAAAGATAATTCGCTGGGCAGAGTCTCACTCTTGCCACCTGTCAGCAATCCACATCCCGGGAGTGGAGAACTGGGAGGCGGATTTCTTAAGTCGTCAGACTTTTCATCCGGGGGAGTGGGAACTTCATCCGGAGGTCTTTGCCCAAATACTTCGACGTTGGGGCAAACCAGAGATAGATCTCATGGCGTCTCGACAGAACGCCAAGCTTCCTCGTTACGGGTCCAGATCCAGGGATCCAGGAGCAGTCCTGATAGATGCTCTGACAGCACCTTGGGACTTCAGGATGGCTTACGTGTTTCCACCCTTCCCGTTGCTTCCTCGATTGATTGCCAGAATCAAACAAGAGAGAGCATCAGTGATTCTAATAGCACCTGCGTGGCCACGCAGGACTTGGTATGCAGACCTGGTGGACATGTCATCCTGTCCACCTTGGTCTCTACCTCTGAAACAGGACCTTCTGATACAGGGTCCCTTCAAACATCAAAATCTAACTTCTCTGAAGCTGACTGCTTGGAAATTGAACGCTTGATTTTATCAAGACTTGGATTTTCTGAGTCAGTTATTGATACCTTAATACAGGCTAGGAAACCTGTTACCAGAAAGATTTACCATAAGATATGGCGTAAATACCTATATTGGTGTGAATCCAAAGGTTACTCTTGGAGTAAGGTTAGGATTCCTAGGATATTGTCTTTTCTACAAGAAGGTTTAGAAAAGGGTTTATCTGCTAGTTCATTAAAGGGACAGATCTCAGCTCTGTCCATTCTGTTACACAAACGTCTGTCAGAAGTTCCTGACGTCCAGGCTTTTTGTCAGGCTTTGGCCAGAATTAAGCCTGTGTTTAAAACTGTTGCTCCACCATGGAGTTTAAACCTTGTTCTTAATGTTTTACAGGGCGTTCCGTTTGAACCCCTTCATTCCATTGATATAAAGTTGTTATCTTGGAAAGTTCTATTTTTAATGGCTATTTCCTCGGCTCGAAGAGTCTCTGAATTATCAGCCTTACATTGTGATTCTCCTTATTTGATTTTTCATTCGGATAAGGTAGTCCTGCGTACTAAACCTGGGTTCTTACCTAAGGTAGTTACTAACAGGAATATCAATCAAGAGATTGTTGTTCCTTCTTTATGCCCAAATCCTTCTTCAAAGAAGAAACGTCTACTGCACAACCTGGATGTAGTCCGTGCTCTAAAATTTTACTTACAGGCAACTAAGGAATTTCGACAAACGTCTTCTCTGTTTGTCATTTACTCTGGGCAGAGGAGAGGTCAAAAAGCTTCCGCTACCTCTCTTTCTTTTTGGCTTCGTAGCATAATTCGTTTAGCTTATGAGACTGCTGGACAGCAGCCTCCTGAAAGAATTACAGCTCATTCTACTAGAGCTGTGGCTTCCACTTGGGCCTTCAAGAATGAGGCCTCTGTTGAACAGATTTGCAAGGCTGCAACTTGGTCTTCGCTTCATACTTTTTCCAAATTTTACAAATTTGACACTTTTGCTTCATCGGAGGCTATTTTTGGGAGAAAGGTTCTTCAGGCAGTGGTTCCTTCTGTATAAAGAGCCTGCCTATCCCTCCCGTCATCCGTGTACTTTTGCTTTGGTATTGGTATCCCAGAAGTAATGATGACCCGTGGACTGATCACACTTAACAGAAGAAAACATAATTTATGCTTACCTGATAAATTCCTTTCTTCTGTAGTGTGATCAGTCCACGGCCCGCCCTGTTTTTAAGGCAGGTAAATATTTTTTAATTTATACTCCAGTCACCACTTCACCCTTGGCTTTTCCTTTCTCGTTGGTCCTTGGTCGAATGACTGGGAGTGACGTAGAGGGGAGGAGCTATATGCAGCTCTGCTGGGTGAATCCTCTTGCACTTCCTGTTGGGGAGGAGTAATATCCCAGAAGTAATGATGACCCGTGGACTGATCACACTACAGAAGAAAGGAATTTATCAGGTAAGCATAAATTATGTTTTCCGGCGTCTTAGTTGGCGTTGAGTCTTTTATGACACTCTAGTTTCGTTCTGGACGTTTTTGGCGCCTAAAAATGTTTGTCAGTTTGTGGTGCGTCATACATGGCGCCAAACATTTTTTCATTATTTAAGACCTCATTCCTTTTGCCTCTGGTCTTTTTTTCTATGTCAGAGGCCTATTCTGTTTGCATTTTTTCCCATTCCTGAAACTGTCATATAAGGAAATTGATCATTTAGCTTTATATGTTGTTTTTTCTTTTACATACTGCAAGATGTCTCAATCTAATCCTGTCTCAGAATCTACTACTGGAATCCTGCTGCCTGATATCAGTTCTACCAAAGCTAAGTGCATTTGTTGTAAACTTGTGGTAACTGTTCCTCCAGCTGTCGTTTGTAATAGTTGCCATGATAAACTTTTACATGCAGAGAATGTTTCCATTAGTAGTAGTTCATTACATGTTGCTGGTCCATCAACATCTAATGCTCAGGATATTCCTGTAAATTTAAGATAATTTATTTCTGAATCCATTCAGAAGGCTTTGTCTGCCATTCCACCTTCTAATAAACGTAAAAGGTCTTTTAAAACTTTTCATAGAGTTGATGAATTTTCTAATGACCGACAACATACTGATTCATCTATCTCTGATGAGGATCTGTCTGACTCAGAGGATCCTGCCTCACATTCTTATTAAAAGAAGTGTTGATTGCATTAGATATGTAGGAGACTAGTCCTCTTGATACTAAAACTAGTAAACGTTTAAATTCGGGTTATAAACCTCATGTAGTTATTCCAGAGGTTTTTCCAGTTCCTGATGCTATTTCAGATATGATTTCTAAGGAATGGAATAGACTGGGTACTTCTTTTACTCCTTCTTCAAGGTTTAAAAAATTGTATCCTTTGCCTACTGATAGATTGGAGTTTTGGGAAAAGATCCCCAAAGTTGATGGGGCCATCTCTACTCTTGCTAAATGTACTACTATTCCTACGGAAGATAGTACTTCCTTTAAAGATCCTTTAGATAGGAAGCTTGAACCTTATCCACGGAAAGATGTTCAGGCCATCTTCTTAGGCCTGCTATTTCTTTGACTGATGTTGCAGATGCCTCAACTTTTTGGTTGGAAAACTTTAGCGCAACAAGTATCAGATAATAATGTCTATAGCATTGTTAAATTAATTCAACATGCTAATAATTTCATTTGTGATGCCATTTTTGATATAATCAGAATTGATGTTAGATATATGTCTTTAGCTATTTTAGCTAGAAGAGCTTTATGGCTTAAATCTTGGAATGCTGATATGACTTCTAATTCGACATTGCTATCTCTTACTTTCCAAGGTAATACATTATTTGGTTCTCAGTTGGATTCTATAATTTCAACTGTCACTGGGGGGAAGGGAGCTTTTTTGCCTCAGGATAAAAAATCTAAGGGTAAATTTAAAGCTTCTAACCGTTTTCGTTTCTTTCGACAAAATAAGGAACAGAAACCTAGTCCTTCCCCTAAGGAATCGGTCTCCAATTGGAAGCCTTCCTCAATCTGGAATAAATCCAAGCCATTTAAGAGATCTAAACCAGCCCCCAAGTCCCCATGAAGGTGGGGCCCTTATTCCAGCTCAGCTGGTAGGGGGCAGATTAAAATTTTTCAAGGTTGTTTGGATAAATTCAGTCCAAAATCATTGGATTCAGAACATTGTCTCTCAGGGGTACAGAATAGGTTTCAGAGTAAGACCGCCTGTGAGAAGTTTCTTTCTGTCACGTATTCCAGTGAACCCAGATAAAGTACAGGCTTTCCTGAAGTGTGTTTCTGACCTGGAGTTATCTGGGGTAATCGTGCCAGTTCCTTTTCAGGAACAGGGTCTGGGGTTTTATTCAAATCTGTTCATTGTCCCGAAGAAAGAAAATTCATTCAGACCAGTTCTGGATCTAAAAGTTTTGAATCGTTATGTAAGAGTACCAACATTCAAAATGGTGACTATAAGAACTATTCTGCATTTTGTTCAGCAAGGGCATTATATGTCCACAATAGACTTACAGGATCCTGAGATTCTCTTTTCTAGACAAGCATTACCAATTCGTTGCTCTTCCTTTTGGCCTAGCGACAGCTCCAAGGATCTTTTCAAAGGTTCTCGGTGCCCTTCTCTCTGTAATCAGAGAGCGGAGTATTGCAGTGTTTCCTTATTTGGACGATATCTTGGTACTTGCTCAGTCTTTACGTTCTGCAGAATCTCACACAAATCAACTAGTGTTGTTTCTTCAAAGACATGGTTGGAGGATCAATTTACCAAAAAGTTCTTTGATTCCTCAGACAAGGGTAACCTTTTTAGTTTTCCAAATAGATTCAGTATCCATGACTTTGTCTCTAACAGACAAGAGACGTCTGAAATTGGTTGCAGCCTGTCGGAATCTTCAGTCTCAGTCATTCCCTTCAGTAGCTATGTGCATGGAGGTTTTAGGCCTCATGACTGCAGCATCGGACGCGATCCCCTTTGCTTGTTTTCACATGAGACCTCTTCAGCTTTGTATGCTGCACCAATGGTGCAGGGATTATACAAGGATATTACAATTAATATCCTTAAATCCCAATGTTCGACTATATCTGACTTGGTGGTTAGATCACCATCGTATAGTTCAAGGGGCCTCTTTTGTTCGTCCAACCTGGACTGTGATCACAACAGATGCGAGTCTTTCAGGTTGGGGAGCTGTCTGGGGGTCTCTGACAGCACAAGTGGTTTGGAAATCTCAAGAGGCGAGATTACCTATCAATATCTTGGAACTCTGTGCGATTCTCAGAGCTCTTCAGTTTTGGCCTCTATTAAAGAGAGAGCCGTTTATTTGTTTTCAGACAGACAATGTCAAAACTGTGGCGTATGTCAATCATCAGGGTGGGACTCACAGTCCTCAGGCTATGAAAGAAGTATCCCGCATACTTGTTTGGGCAGAATCCAGCTCTTGTCTAATTTCTGCGGTCCATATCCCAGGTATAGACAATTGGGAAGCGGATTATCTCAGTCGTCAAACTTTACATCCGGGAGAGTGGTCTCTTTAGCCAGATGTGTTTTTTCAAATTGTTCAGATGTGGGGGCTTCCAGAAATGTATCTGATGGCATCTCATCTAAACAAGAAACTTCCCAGGTACCTGTCCAGGTCCAGGGATCCTCAGGCGGAAGCAGTGGATGCATTGACACTTCCCTGAGTTCTCAACCTGCCTATATTTTTCCGCCTCTAGTTCTTCTTCCAAGAGTGATTTCCAAGATCATCATGGAGCAATCGTTTGTGCTGCTGGTGGCTCCAGCATGGGCTCACAGGTTTTGGTATGCAGATCTTGTTCGGATGTCCAGTTGCCAACCATGGCCACTTCCACTAAGGCCAGACCTTCTATGTCAAGGATCTCAAATAATTAAATTTGAAGGTATGGAAATTGAACGCTTAGCGCTTAGTTTCTTTGACTCAGTGATTAATACTATGTTGCAGGCTCGTAAATCTGTTTCTAGAAAGATTTATTATCGAGTTTGGAAGACTTACATTTCATGGTGTAAATTCTCTTTGCATTCTTTTAGAATTCCTAGAATTTTACAGTTTCTTTAGGATGGTTTGGATAAGGGTTTGTCTGCAAGTTCCTTGAAAGGACAAATCTCTGCTCTTTCTGTTTTATTCCACAGAAAAATTGCTAAACTCCCTGATATTAATTGTTTTGTACAGGCTTTGGTTCGTATCAAGCCTGTCATTAAATCAATCTCTCCTCCTTGGAGTCTTAATTTGGTTTTGAAGGCTTTACAGGCTCCTCCGTTTGAGCCTATGCATTCTTTGGACATTAAATTGCTTTCTTGGAAAGTGTTGTTTCTTTTGGCCATCTCTTCTGCTAGAAGAATTTCTGAATTATCTGCTCTTTTTTGTGAGTCTCCTTTTCTGATTTTTCATCAGGATAAGGCAGTTTTGCGGACTTCATTTAAATTTTTACCTAAAGTTGTGCATTCCAACAACCTTAGTAGGGAAATTGTTGTCCCTTCTTTGTGTCCCCATCCTAAGAATTCTTTGGAAAGATCTTTACATTCTTTGGATGTGGTGAGAGCTTTGAAGTATTATGTTGAAGCTACTAAAGTTTTCATGAAAACTTCTACTCTATTTGTTATCTTTTCTGGTTCTAGGAAAGGTCAGAAGGCCATTTCTTTGGCATCTTGGTTAAAGCTTTTGATTCACCACGCTTATTTGGAGTTGGGTAAATCCCTGCCTCAGAGGATTACAGCTCATTCTACTAGGTCAGTTTCCACTTCCTGGGCTTTTAAGAATGAAGCTTCAGTTGATCAGATTTGCAAAGCAGCAACTTGGTCTTCTTTGCATACATTTACTAAATTCTACCATTTTGATGTTTTTTCTTCTTCAGAAGCAGTTTTTGGTAGAAAAGTTCTTCTGGCAGCTGTTTCAGTTTGATTCTTCTGCTTATAATTTCAGTTTTTTTATTTTCCATTATAAGATTAAAACTTATGATTTGGGTTGTGGATTAATTTTTTCAGCAGAATTGGCTGTCTTTATTCTTTATCCCTCCCTCTCTAGTGACTCTAGCGTGGAGTTCCACATCTTGGGTATTGCTATCCCATACGTCACTAGCTCATGGACTCTTGCCAATTACATGAAAGAAAGCATAATTTATGTAAGAATTTACCTGATAAATGTATTTCTTTCATATTGGCAAGAGTCCATGAGGCCCACCCTTTTTATGGTGGTTATGATTTTTTTGTATAAAGCACAATTATTCCAATTCCTTTGTTTCAGCTTTTTGCTCCTTTCTTTATCACCCCACTTCTCAACACCCCACTATTTGTTAAACTGAATTGTGGGTGTGTTGAGGGGTGTATTTGTAGGCATTTTTAGGTTTGGGAAACTTTGCCCCTCCTGGTAGGATTGTATATCCCATACGTCACTAGCTCATGGACTCTTGCCAATATGAAAGAAATAAATTTATCAGGTAAATTCTTACATACATTATGTTTTTGGGCTTTTTAAAATTGAATCAATTGAACAAATTTGCAGAGCTGCTGCTTGGACTTCCCTTCATACTTTTACAAAAAGTTATCATTTTGATGTTTTTGCTTTTGACGGCAAGGTTCTCCAGACCTCAGTGTCTGGTCAATGATTGGCCTGCCTATATATCTTCAGCTTTGTATGCTTAAGTTATGTTGCAGTGATCCTATTTAGTGTATTTTTGGTTCCCATGGCAAGACAATTCCTGTCTCAATGGCTGGATTATCAGCCTATCTTTCTGGGAGCTTCTTTTGTTCATCCCATCTGGTCTGTGATAATGACAGAAGTATGTCTGTCAAGCTGGGGTGTAGATTTTGGGATCTCTGAAAGCGTAGTGAGTTTGATCTCCTTGAGTAAAGTGTTTTCTAATATATGTTTTCGGAAGTTTTGTATATTTTAAAAGCCCTTCAGGGTTTGCGCCTACTGAGAACAAATCTTATCTGTGCTTTTTATTCACACTATGTCACAGAAGTGACATATCATTGAGGGGGGACTCTCAGTCCCTTAACCATGGGGAAGAATCTCGGTTACTTTCCGGGACAGAGGACAAGTTATCTACGGCTATGTATTTGGCGTCTTGGTTTAAAGGGACAGTCTACTCCAGAATTTTTATTGTTTAAAAAGATAGATAATCCCTTTATTGATTATTCACTAGTTTTGCATAATTAACAGTTATATTAATATACTTTTTTGCCTCTGTGATTACCTTGTATCTAAGCCTCTGCAGACTGCCCCCTTATTTCAGTTCTTTTGACAGACTTGCATTCTAGCCAATCATTGCCCTCTCATCAGTATCTCCACAGGTATGAGCACAATGTTATCCATATCGCACACATGAACTAACGCCCCCTAGCTGTGAAAACTGTCAGATGTATTCAGATAGGAGGAGGCCTTCAAGGGCTTAGAAATTAGCATATGAGCCTACCAAGATTTAGCTTTCAACTAAGAATACCAAGAGAACAAAGCAAATTTAATGATAAGTAAATTTGAAAGTTGTTCATAACTGCATGCCCTATCTGAATCATGAAAGTTTAATTTTGACTAGACTGTCCCTTTAAGCTTTTTGATTCTTCAGCTATTTTGGAGGTGGGTCAGTCTCCTTCTAATATGATTACTGCCCTTTGTTTCCAGGTAATTTGCTTCATTTTTTTTTTTTTTAGAGTAAACCTTAACTGATAAATTAATTTATTTCATGGTGGTGAGAGTCCACAAGACCCTACCCTGTTATTTTTTTTTTTTTTAAATCGGCTTTATTTAATTTCTATCAGACATTACAATAATCAAAGTGATCATATTTTGTTTAAACAATAACATATAATAATAAAGAAAACAAAAAGACAAAAAACACAAATATGGGGGGGGGTGGAGCTAGCCACTGAAGAGAAAAGACGTGTGTGTTTGTCTGCAGCTCTCTCCAGCAAACTAATTAATCTTTATTATTTAACAGTTTAAGCTGTAAAATTTTGTCTTTTCTCTTCTCATATTACTTGCCCCACTAACTTTTAACACCCTGAACTCGGCTGAAGATATCTGTGGGCTTTGTACATGCAGCCCTTGTATTCCATCGCTACTTGGCTTGAAGGTGCTACTAAAGGTGCCAGAGGAGAGACCTGCTCTCCGGAGGGTCGGGGCTCCGCTCCGGAGAGCTAACTACCATTCCCAGCAGGAGATCGAGCAAGGGCACATACCCCACATACACCCTGTTGGAAAATAGAGGCTTACCCCCAGACGCCTAACGTTACAAGATACAGCCCGCTCCTAGTGACTCTGTCCCACCTCCAGCTTTGCCTTCTAACTTGCTCCGGAGGGCCGGGGACCCGCTCCGGAGCACTTGTATGCAGTGCGGCATCTCCTGGATACGGGGTAACTTGTGCCTGCTCTATCAGAGGAACTGACTCTGGGGAGATATACTCTGACCCTAGTGGGTGTTTGGGGACTAAGTTTGGCGAGACCATTACTCACCTACCTTGCGCTGCTAAGAGACTCCTGTCCTGCAACCGGATCCATCGCTGCAGTTAACTCACACTCCGGAGGGTCGGGGCTCCGCTCTGGAGTGACTGGCAGAGGTCTCCAGGTGTCTAAGAAGAGAAGCGGCTGATTGAACCTTGCGCCGCGTGTTGCTGTGAGAGGTCATGGTGGTTGCGGACCTCCAGGGAGCGGCACCTGTGTAGCGCCTGTGCTGAGCGGCTTCCATTCCCCATACTGCCCGGCAGCAATCCGGAGGGGAGCTCCTTCGATCCTTCAATTGGAAGTCTGATGTGGAGCGGCTACTGGTGTGACTAGATTGAACAGTCTCTGCTGCGGGTAAGAACGCTCACAACGTGGGCTTATCTACATAGCTTGACAGGGACCGGAGGGTTTATACACAATAAAAGCCTGCACATATATGGTCCTAGCTTGAGGGCAGCTATCAAGTGTTGGGGTTACGTTAGTTGGCCCTGGGGAATGGAAAACCTGAGACTGCTAGAGACTATTCACAAACGGCACCAAAATCCGCCATTTTTGTTCCCTGCTCCAGCACTGCGCAGCAGACTGCCGGCATAAATTAGTAAGGAGGTAAACTTCACTATAATAACTTTGGAGACTGCTGGGAGGCGGAAGTCTCCCTAGTTTATGGCAAGCACTCTCCCAAACTTCTGAATACTTCTGCTTGTACTGATATAGTAGCGAGGGTCCTAAAAATATAACATTTCTTACAGTACTTTTTTATTGGGACAAGTACATCAGAGAGAGTCTAATACACAGACTTGTCCTAACAGTTTTGCCATACCGACAGAGCAATAATTCTGGGATCCAGCATTAATAATTTCCTCATCCCCCTGACCTGTGGCACATTTATCTTGTATGCAGACCAGCTTACATGCTCATTAAGTTCGTTCTACCAACTTCCATATTTGAAGGGAACCTCCCTGTCTACCTCTGGGTTTCTGAGTTTCAAGGGAGCAGAGATCGAAACGGCCTAAGTTGCTGCAATCCCGAGATATTTCAGGGCAACCTGGTACAGCCACTTGAGTACATTTTGTTTTCAATAGGGCTCCTCCTAGCTTGGATTCCTCTCCTTCTCTAAAGTTGCACTATCTAAGTTATTTAGTTTAGTCAAATGTTTTGATAGATTCCCTCAGGGGATCCAGAAGCTTACCAATATATTTTCTGTTACAGTTTATATTTGTTGTTATTACATGTTAAACTATGTTAAGTTTGCACCTAAGATTTATTGTTCTCAGAGGAAAAGTTTTGCATGGTAGAGCGGGGCTGATATTCCAGCCCTACCATCTCCATGTTGCTTTCAAGCACTAAGTTCTCCCCCCCCCCCCCACTAGAAAACCCACTCCAGGGTTCCTCTAAGGTGGACTATTTTCACCACACTTTAGATACTTTTCAGTGCCTCTTTTCTTCCTTCTTCTTCCCCCTCGCCCCTTCACCTCTCCTCCCTAATTCTCTTTCCCAAGTGACGTATACTACTCGTACTGTTGGTCTTCTCGTAGTCACCCATGCCCCGACCCACACTCAGACTTCTTACCCATAACACTAGGGGTCTTAACTCCCCTCACAAATGCAGCCTCCTACTGTGCTCTCTCAAACACCATAACCCTGACATTGTTTTCCTGCAGGAAATGCATTGGCTAATAGACAAACCTACCAGACTCTTCTCCAAGTCATACACCCATATAGAATATGCTCCCTTCTGTAAGAAAGCCAGAGGAACAGCTATCTTGCTTCATAAGCGTATCGCTTTTGAGCCCATACTGACTATTAGAGACCCACAGGCTAGATATGTGATACTGATATGCAGGCTGAATCACGTGCTCTACACATTGGCCTCTGTATACCTCCCTAATGCTCACCAGCCCAAGTGCCTGAAACGTATTCTCCACACAATAGACCAAGTTAAACAAAGCAGAGTCATTCTGGCAGGTGACTTCAACATGGTTTGGGACCCTAAAATTGACAAAAAAATCTAGTGATACAAATAAGACACACCCAGCCTCCGAACTTTTAGCTAAGAAGTTCCGTAACCTAATGTCCTGTTCAGGATATTACGATATATGGAGAGCTATCCATCCCACAGATAAGGACTTTACGCTCTACTCACACCCACACAGACAATATACTAGGATTGATTACATCTTCTCCACAGCAGACTCATTAGACCTCATTACACACTAACATCTCACTCTGTGCTTGGTCGGACCACGGTCACGTCTTAGCTGACATACATTCATTAAATTCCTCTCTCTTTAGACCCCTTTGGAGAATGCCCCACAACTTATTGAGTGATATCCCGTTTAGAGAACTATTACGCTCTGAGATTAAACACTTCATACACACAAATGACAACACCCAGGTAAAAGATGATAACTTATGGGGTGCCGCAAAAGCGACAATATGTGGCCTCATAATCAGTCAGCAGGCGAGCATTAGGAAAAAAGCCGGCCTGACCCTTTCACAGGCCCATATCCAGCTGAGGAATATTGAATCTCAAAACAGAGAAGCCCCTTCAACCACTCTGTCGAAGCAGATTGTTACCATTAAAAATCACATATCCCAAATCGAACTTAAAAGGACCCAAACCAACCTAACCAAGTTGAAACATTTATTCTATTACAAAAGTAATAAGGCAGATACCCTTCTGGCCAACAAACTCAGATGTAGAGTGGGCACCTCGCGCATTCATAGTATTAAGACTCCTTCTTCTCTTCTTAAAATTCCTTCTCTAATCGGCAACGAGTTTGCCAAATATTACTCAAATCTGTACAATATATACAACTCTGAAAATCCTAGCACGTCGTCCCCAGAGGTCCTACACGGATATCTAAATTCCCTGAATTTTAGACACCTAAAATCTCCCTTTACCCTAACAGAAATTCGGCAGGTTATCAAAGACACAAAACCCTTTAAATCCCCTGGCCCTGATGGATTCCCGGCCCATTTTTACAAAACGTTTTCCCAAGAGCTCTCACCCCTACTTCTCAAATTTTCTAACCTTATCTGAAATGAGGGCACTATGAAAAAGGAATTCCTTGAGGCCCATATTATAATGATTCTTAAACCCAATAAGGACCCCTCTCAATGTTCCAGCTATCGTCCAATTTCACTTATTAACACTGATGTGGTTTTATTCCAAATTGCTGGCCAACCGAATCGCTTCCCTCTTACCACATATCAATCCTGATCAGGTGGGCTTTGTTCCTGGGCGAGAGGGTCTGGATAACACTCGTCGTCTCTTAAATATTCTTAGCCTGTCTTCTAGTCTCCGCAAGCCTTTGTCGGTTATCTCTCTCGACCCCGAAAAGGCCTTTGATCAGGTACGCTGGCGGTTTTTATTGGAGGTCCTCGAGGCCTTCGGATTTCCTGGCGAGCTTATCAGAGCTATTAGGGCTCTTTACTCTTCCCCCTCTGCTTTGGTTAGAGGGCTGGGCTTTCAGTCGGCCCCATTTGATATAACAAATGGCACCAGACAGGGCTGTCCCCTGTCGCCCTTATTGTTCGCTATGGCCATCGAGCCGCTAGCAGCCCAGATTAGAGCCGATCCACTCATTAAAGGAGTCACTCTTCATGGGACGATCCATAAAATAGCCTTATTCGCGGACGACGTGACCCTATTCTCGTCAGATCTAAAGCAAACTATGCCAAGATTACTACAAATAGTGGACTTCTTTAATACCCATTCATATTATAAGCTAAATTTAACAAAAACTGAGATATATACACAGGACATCCACAGCTCGCGCTTAGCCCCCCTGAAGTCCAAGTATCCCTTCAATTGGACGGAATCCTCAGTCCTTCATTTAGGAGTTAAGTTATCGGGAAACTTGCCCCAAGTCATTAAAGATAACTATTTACCCTTACTGGCCGAACTCCGCTCCCTCAATAAAACCTGGGACTTGTCCCATGTATCATGGCTAGGCAGAAAAGCTGCGCTTAAAATGTAATTCTTGCCTAAACTTACATATCTATTTTGCTGTCTCCCTATTAAGGTCCCAAAACACATCTTACTGCAGTTCCAAGGTGAATTCACTAAACACATTTGGCGCAGTAAGCCACCCAGGGTGGTCCACAGGCTTCTCCAATTACCTAGGACTGGGGGTGGTATAGGCTCACCCTCTGTTCTTAGATACTATGAGGGCTCTATGCTTACTCATATCGCTCAGTGGGGTGTTAAGCAATCTTCAAGTAAATGGAGGTCCCTTGAGCAGGCTTCCTTGCCGTTTAATTAAAAAATTAGAGATCTGGTCTGGTCCCCCCTACATTGCCGTAGGGAATTAGGTATTACCAACCCCATCATTTGTGAATGCCTAAAGCTTTGGGACAGCCTTCGTCACGCTTCGCACATAGCCCCGCACCCTTCCCCATTGCCTCGTTGGCTGGACTCCTTATGGGCTTGCAAGACACTCACCCTAATAAATGGGCCCATTTAGGGATCGCTACGGTCTCAGACCTTTGGATCTCCAACCCAAAGGTGGGTTTTAAGCCCCTTTCTCAGATTGGGGAGGATTGTGTGCTACCTCGGTATTTCTCATTAGAATACTGTAGAATCAAAAGCTTCTTACTAAGCTGGGGCTTCAGCCCTACCTCAGCTCGCCCTTTGACCGCCTGGGAATCCGTGTGGACTCTTGGTAATAGACTCTGCTGCCCCCTATCATTCCACTATGCCCTTCTGGGTTCATCCTCATCTCCAGACCCCCCGGCCCATCTTCTGAAATGGGAGGCCCTATTGGGGCTGTCCATTTCAATGGAGACCTGGGGACGCGCCTTTGAACTTACCCGTAAATCTATACATTGCACTACCCTGTTTGAAACTTATTACAAATTATTAGTACATTGGTACTACGTCCCTTCCAGACTTTTTAAAATGTTCCCAAATACATCGCCCGATTGCTGGAGAAATTGTGGCCAGAAGGGGTAGCGTCATGCATATTTGGTGGGACTGCCCTAAGCTCCGTCCCCTATGGAACACGTGTTTTCGTGTTCTCTCCAAGCTGGTTATCGTCCTCCACAAATCACCTGCAGTAGCTCTTCAACACTTAGGTCTACACCTCCTCCCCAAACACCACTCTTATTTAAGCATATATCTTTTTATGGCTACTAAGCACTCCATTGCATGCACTTGGAAGAGCGAATGCCCTCCTAAGTGGTCTAAAATCTGCTCCTCCATGGCCTACTTATATACTATGGAGAAGGATATCTTCTACAAATTAGGCACCTCTGACCTCTTTGAATTAATTTGGGCAGACTGGCAGCTTCTATACGATACGACCTGGAAACCGAATCCTATGACTACTGACTAATTAACTTCCCTAACCCTACCCATTCGCTTCCTGACTGAATATTGCTTCTCCCTCCCCCCCTTCTTTTCACTCTCGTCTTCTTCCCCCCTCATTTTTATTACCCATCTATTCTGCTTACTTTAAGTATATTTGGGGACGTTATGTCCCTCCTCTGTGACATGTTCCCTAGTTCCTCATTTTGGGTACTCACACCACCTCTGTTGTTTATTCTGGAATTTGTATGCTTTAGGTGGTTTCAGTTATTGCTGGACATTCTTGACCTTTGACTCATTATTTGTTGATGTAATTGTCCTTTTATTGTTTTTTATCCTCATTATATATTATATACGTATTGTATTATGTAAATTATCTCAATAAAGCTTTTGAAAAAAATAAAAAATAAATTAAAAACACAAATAGACAATTCAAAGTATATTCTATTAACCCTTTAAGGACACAGCTTTCTGTTTGTTCAATTGTTTTATGACGGAAAAATTCCGTCATATGTCCTTAAGAGGTTAAAATGAAGCATATAATATTATATGACATTTATCTTGACCACAACATATATGTTACACTCTCCTCATGATATTACCACAATGACTACTGACCCATAGACTAAGTGGTCTGAGTCAGAGATGATGTCCCTCTGTCGTTAAATGTAATTGTAATGTATCTATCCCAGGCATCTTTCATTGTCGAGTATGTTAAGATATTTCTGATTTTTAGGTAACCATACTCCTCAAGATGAGGATCTTAAAAAACTCCTATCTCCATTGGGGTATTGTGGGGATAGTTGCTATTTTCCAATGGAGCGTTATGAGGGATTTTAAACTGTCTATACTAGCTATACATATGAGTTTTCTTTTATGGTTGGGGAGTTTTGTGGGGATCTTATTGAATAACCATAGAACTGGGTCTGTTGGTAGTGGCACCTCCCCTATTAATTTACATGTTTCCCCCGCTACCGCTTTCCATGCTATGTTAATTAGTAGACATTGCCACCAAATGTGTTACATATGTCCTATTTCTATTTTGCACCTCCAACACATATAGCTAGTAAAAAGTTTATGCACTCTATGCTGTGTGAGGTACAGTGGGGCAAAAAAGTATTTAGTCAGCCACCAATTGTGCAAGTACTCCCACTTAAGAAGATGAGAGAGGCCTGTCATTTTCATCATAGGTATGCCTCAACTTTGAGAGACAAAATGTAGAAACAAATCCAGACAATCACATTGTCTGATTTGGAAAGAATTTATTTGCAAATTATGGTGGAAAATAAGTATTTGGTCAATATCAAAAGTTCATCTCAATACTTTGTTATATAGCCTTTGTTGGCAATGACAGAGGTCAAACGTTTTCTGTTAGTCTTCATATGGTTGTCACACACTGTTGCTGGTATGTTGGCCCATTCCTGCATGCAGATCTCCTCTAGAGCAGTGATGTTTTGGGGCTGTCGCTGGGAAACACAGATTTTCAACTCCCTCCAAAGGTTTTCTATGGGGTTGAGATCTGGAGACTTGCTAGGCCACTTCAGGACCTTGAAATGCTTCTTACGAAGCCACTCCTTCGTTGCCCGGGCGGTGTGTTTGGGATCATTGTCATGCTGAAAGACCCAGCCACTTTTCATCTTCAATGCCCTTGCTGATGGAAGGAGGTTTGCACTCAAAATCTCACAATACATGGCCCCATTCATTCTTTCATGTACACGGATCAGTTGTCCTGTTCCCTTTGCAGAGAAACAGCCCTAAAGCATGATGTTGCCACCCCCATGCTTCACGGTAGGTATAGTGGTCTTTGGTTGCAACTCAGCATTCTCTCTCCTCCAAACACGATGAGTTGTGTTTCTACCAAACAGTTCTACTTTGGTTTCATCTGACCATATGACATTCTCCCAATCCACTTCTGGATCATCCAAATGCTCTCTAGCATACTTCAGACGGGCCTGGACATGTACTGGCTTAAGTAGGGGGACACGTCTGGCACTGCAGAATCTGAGTCCCTGGCAGCGTAGTGTGTTACTGATGGTAGCCTTTGTTACGTTGGTCCCAGCTCTCTGCAGGTCATTCACTAGGTCCCACCGTGTGGTTCTGGGATGTTTGCTTGCCGTTCTTGTGATCATTTTGACCCCACGGGGTGAGATCTTGCGTGAAGCCCCAGATCGAGGGAGATTATCAGTGGTCTTGTATGTCTTCCATTTTCTAATTATTGCTTCCACAGTTGATTTCTTCACACCAAGCTGCTTGCCTATTGCAGATTCAGTCTTCCCAGCCTGCTGCAGGTCTACAATTTTGTTTCTGGTGTCCTTCGACAGCTCTTTGGTCTTCACTATAGTAGAGTTTGGAGTGTGACTGTTTGAGGTTGTGGACAGGTGTCTTTTATACTGATGACAAGTTCAAACAGGTGCCATTAATACAGGTAATGAGTGGAGGAAAGAGGAGCCTCTTAAAGAACAAGATACAGGTCTGTGAGAGCCAGAAATTTTGCTTGTTTGTAGGTGACCAAATTCTTATTTTCCACCATAATATGCAAATAAATTCTTTCCAAATCAGACAATGTGATTGTCTGGATTTGTTTCCACATTTTGTCTCTCATAGTTGAGGTATACCTATGATGAAATTTACAGGCCTCTCTCATCTTCTTAAGTGGGAGAACTTGCACAATTGGTGGCTTTTTTGCCCCACTGTACTATCTGTGTAGTATTTTTATATTCGTCTCAATGTGTTTGCTTGAGACTGATACTTTTGTTAAGTTAGAAAAGATATGATTTAAATCCCTTTGCGTTAAAGGAACCCCTAACTCTTCTCTCCATCTCTCTACGTAGTATGGGTGTTGTCCTGGTAATGTTTGTTGTAGCATATTATATATTAATGACAAGGAGCATCGTCTAGGGGTAGTGGAAATGCATAGCTTTTCAAAATTTGTTAGACATCTAAGAAAATTTAATCTGTCATGGTGTTTTAGTATATAAGAATGGCATTGTGTGAGAAAAAAACAGTTGGTAAAAATGTCCCATCCCTTCTCTATGAGATCTTTTTGGGAAAATAACCTTGATTCGTCTCCCAATTGATGTACTATTAACATTCTAGCAGAGGTTGTGGCAGTTCTACCCATTTCTCCTAATCCCGGTCTAAAGCCACTATTATCTGTCAGAGGTGTCAATGTTGAGAATCTGGAGGATATGTGGACATAGTTTCTAAGAACTTTAGTCCAAACTATATATGTCTCATTGATGATATGTGGAAATTTGTCTGCTAAGAGTCCTTTCTGTAATTGCCAATAATAGGCCCCAAGTTGATTAGTGTCCGTCAAGTCATGTTCCAGTTTGATCCATGCCTTATTCTCAAAGTTGGTGAACCAATCTACAAGTCTGGGACTCCAATGCCTCCATTGCTACGTGACTTACACATTATGTTTCTACTAATTCTAGCAGTCTTTTTATGCCAAATGAATACAAATATATGTCTCTACAGGTTCACAAGAAAAGTTGAAGGCAAAGGTATTGGAAGGGTTTGTAGTAGATACAAAATGAATGTGTTGCCTAGAATTTTGTATATAGATATTCTACCTAACCACAATGTCTTTTTAGATCTCCATGAGGACATATCGGCTATTATGTTCTTTTGTAAAGGTAGGAAATTAGCCTCGAAGATGTCGGAAATTAGAGGATTAATGTATATCCCCAAATATTTGAGGGATTTATTCTGTATGCGAAAAGGACACAGTTGCTTAATATGTTGTAATTGTTCATTAGGGAGATTAACATTTCACAATTTGTGCTTTTGACTAGAAAGTTAGAAACGGATTTGAATGTCTCTAGTTCAGCCATTATTATTGGTATGGATGTTATTGGTTGTAAAGAGTAGAATATCATCTGCATATAAGAGTATCTTATGGGATGTATGTCCTATTTTAACTCCTTCAATAGATTTATGGGACTTAATTGTTGCTACGAATGCTTCTACCATACAAGCACAATAACAAAGGAGAGAGTGGGCATCCCTGCCTCTTTCCATTTGTTATAGGGAATGTCTCAGATAAAGTCCCATTGACTCGTACTCTAGCTGCAGGGGTTGTGTAAAGAGCAAATATCTTTGAAACAAATTCTTGGCCCAATTGAAATTTATGGAGGATTTGCCTAAGGAATTGCCAACATACCCAGTCAAATGCCTTTTCAGCGTCAGTTGAAATTATTACTAATGGAGGTTGCAAATGAGATACATGATTGATGAGATGTAGTGCCCTGACAGTGTTATCCTTTGCTTCTCTGGAATAGATAAAACCTACTTGATCTTTGTTAATAATATTTGGCATCAAGCCACTGAGTCTATTAGCCAGTAATTTGGCATATATTTTAATATCTGTGTTCAGAAGTGATATGGGCCTAAAATTTTCTACTCTATCTGCCCTTTTCCCTACCTTTGGGAAGATTGAGATGTGTGCTTCTAATGCCTTGGTTGTGAATGGCGTATTTTCCGAAATGTTATTAAACAAAGTTTGCATGTGGGGTACAAAGATATGGGCAATTTGTTTATAATATTAATTTGTAAAGCCGTCTGGGCCTGGTGCTTTATTCAAGGGAAGGTTCTTAATAATATCGGTTATTTCTTTCATGTAATTAGCAAGAGTCCATGAGCTAGTGACGTATGGGATATACATTCCTACCAGGAGGGGCAAAGTTTCCCAAACCTTAAAATGCCTATAAATACACCCCTCACCACACCCACAATTCAGTTTTACAAACTTTGCCTCCGATGGAGGTGGGTCTTTCTGTCTCAAGGTTCTTTTTTCCATCAGGATCTCAAAACCTTAATTTCTCCAACATAGGTGTGTCCGGTCCACGGCGTCATCCTTACTTGTGGGATATTCTCCTCCCCAACAGGAAATGGCAAAGAGCCCAGCAAAGCTGGTCACATGATCCCTCCTAGGCTCCGCCTACCCCAGTCATTCTCTTTGCCGTTGTACAGGCAACATCTCCACGGAGATGGCTTAGAGTTTTTTAGTGTTTAACTGTAGTTTTTCATTATTCAATCAAGAGTTTGTTATTTTCAAATAGTGCTGGTACGTACTATTTACTCAGAAACAGAAAAGAGATGAAGAATTCTGTTTGTATGAGGAAAATGATTTTAGCAACCGTAACTAAAATCCATGGCTGTTCCACACAGGACTGTTGAGAGCAATTAACTTCAGTTGGGGGAACAGTTTGCAGTCCCTTGCTGCTTGAGGTATGACACATTCTAACAAGACGATGTAATGCTGGAAGCTGTCATTTTCCCCATGGGATCCGGTAAGCCATGTTTATTACGATTGTAAATAAGGGCTTCACAAGGGCTTATTTAAACTGTAGACTTTTTCTGGGCTAAATCGATTGATTATTAACACATATTTAGCCTTGAGGAATCATTTTATCTGGGTATTTTGATATAATAATATCGGCAGGCACTGTTTTAGACACCTTATTCTTTAGGGGCTTTCCCAAAGCATAGGCAGAGTCTCATTTTCGCGCCGGTGTTGCGCACTTGTTTTTGAGAGGCATGGCATGCAGTCGCATGTGAGAGGAGCTCTGATACTTATAAAAGACTTCTGAAGGCGTCATTTGGTATCGTATTCCCCTTTGGGTTTGGTTGGGTCTCAGCAAAGCAGATACCAGGGACTGTAAAGGGGTTTAAAGCTTAAAACGGCTCCGGTTCCGTTATTTTAAGGGTTAAAGCTTCCAAAATTGGTGTGCAATATTTTCAAGGCTTTAAGACGCTGTGGTGAAAATTTGGTGAATTTTGAACAATTCCTTCATGTTTTTTCGCAATTGCAGTAATAAAGTGTGTTCAGTTTAAAATTTAAAGTGACAGTAACGGTTTTATTTTAAAACGTTTTTTGTACTTTCTGATCAAGTTTATGCCTGTTTAACATGTCTGAACTACCAGATAGACTGTGTTCTGAATGTGGGGAAGCCAGAATTCCTATTCATTTAAATAAATGTGATTTATGTGATAATGACAATGATGCCCAAGATGATTCCTCAAGTGAGGGGAGTAAGCATGGTACTGCATCATTCCCTCCTTCGTCTACACGAGTCTTGCCCACTCAGGAGGCCCCTAGTACATCTAGCGCGCCAATACTCCTTACTATGCAACAATTAACGGCTGTAATGGATAATTCTGTCAAAAACATTTTAGCCAAAATGAACCCTTGTCAGCGTAAGCGTGGCTGCTCTGTTTTAGTTACTGAAGAGCATGACGACGCTGATATTAATATCTCTGAAGGGCCCCTAACCCAATCTGAGGGGGCCAGGGAGGTTTTGTCTGAGGGAGAAATTACTGATTTAGGGAACATTTCTCAGCAGGCTGAATCTGATGTGATTACATTTAAATTTAAATTGGAACATCTCCGCATTTTGCTTAAGGAGGTATTATCCACTCTGGATGATTGTGAAAATTTAGTCATCCCAGAGAAACTATGTAAAATGGACAAGTTCCTAGAGGTGCCGGGGCTCCCAGAAGCTTTTCCTATACCCAAGCGGGTGGCGGACATTGTTAATAAAGAATGGGAAAGGCCCGGTATTCCTTTCGTCCCTCCCCCCATATTTAAAAAATTGTTTCCTATGGTCGACCCCAGAAAGGACTTATGGCAGTCAGTCCCCAAGGTCGAGGGAGCGGTTTCTACTTTAAACAAACGCACCACTATTCCCATAGAGGATAGTTGTGCTTTCAAAGATCCTATGGATAAAAAATTAGAAGGTTTGCTTAAAAAGATGTTTGTTCAGCAGGGTTACCTTCTACAACCCATTTCATGCATTGTCCCTGTCACTACTGCCGCATATTTCTGGTTTGATGAACTGCTTAAGGTGCTCGATAGTGACTCTCCTCCTTATGAGGAGATTATGGACAGAATCAATGCTCTCAAATTGGCTAATTCTTTCACTCTAGACGCCTCTTTGCAATTGGCTAAGTTAGCGGCTAAGAACTCTGGGTTTGCTATTGTGGCGCGCAGAGCGCTTTGGTTGAAATCTTGGTCGGCGGATGCGTCTTCCAAGAACAAGCTACTAAACATTCCTTTCAAGGGGAAAACGTTGTTTGGTCCTGACTTGAAAGAGATTATCTCTGATATCACTGGGGGTAAGGGCCACGCCCTTCCTCAGGATCGGCCTTTCAAGGCAAAAAATAGACCTAATTTTCGTCCCTTTCGTAAAAACGGACCAGCCCAAGGTGCTACGTCCTCTAAGCAAGAGGGTAATACTTCTCAGGCCAAGCCAGCTTGGAGACCAATGCAAGGCTGGAACAAGGGAAAGCAGGCCAAGAAACCTGCCACTGCTACCAAGACAGCATGAAATATTGGCCCCCGATCCGGGACCGGATCTGGTGGGGGGCAGACTCTCTCTCTTCGCTCAGGCTTGGGCAAGAGATGTTCTGGATCCTTGGGCGCTAGAAATAGTCTCCCAGGGTTATCTTCTGGAATTCAAGGGACTTCCCCCAAGGGGGAGGTTCCACAGGTCGCAGTTGTCTTCAGACCACATAAAAAGACAGGCGTTCTTACATTGTGTAGAAGACCTGTTAAAAATGGGAGTGATTCATCCTGTTCCATTAAGAGAACAAGGGATGGGGTTCTACTCCAATCTGTTCATAGTTCCCAAAAAAGAGGGAACGTTCAGACCAATCCTAGATCTCAAGATCTTAAACAAATTTCTCAAGGTCCCATCGTTCAAGATGGAAACCATTCGAACTATCCTTCCTTCCATCCAGGAAGGTCAATTCATGACCACGGTGGATTTAAAGGATGCGTATCTACATATTCCTATCCACAAGGAACATCATCGGTTCCTAAGGTTTGCATTCCTGGACAAACATTACCAGTTCGTGGCGCTTCCTTTCGGATTAGCCACTGCTCCAAGGATTTTCACAAAGGTACTAGGGTCCCTTCTAGCGGTGCTAAGACCAAGGGGCATTGCAGTAGTACCTTACCTGGACGACATTCTGATTCAAGCGTCGTCCCTTCCTCAAGCAAAGGCTCACACGGACATTGTCCTGGCCTTTCTCAGATCTCACGGCTGGAAAGTGAACGTGGAAAAGAGTTCTCTATCCCCGTCAACAAGGGTTCCCTTCTTGGGAACAATTATAGACTCCTTAGAAATGAGGATCTTTCTAACAGAGGCCAGAAAAACAAAGCTTCTGGACTCTTGTCGGATACTTCATTCCGTTCCTCTTCCTTCCATAGCTCAGTGCATGGAAGTGATCGGGTTGATGGTGGCGGCGATGGACATAGTTCCTTTTGCGCGCATTCATCTAAGACCATTACAACTGTGCATGCTCAGTCAGTGGAATGGGGACTATACAGACTTGTCTCCGAAGATACAAGTAAATCAGAGGACCAGAGACTCACTCCGTTGGTGGCTGTCCCTGGACAATCTGTCTCAAGGGATGATGTTCCACAGACCAGAGTGGGTCATTGTCACGACCGACGCCAGTCTGATAGGCTGGGGCGCGGTCTGGGGATCCCTGAAAGCTCAGGGTCTTTGGTCTCGGGAAGAATCTCTTCTACCGATAAATATTCTGGAACTGAGAGCGATATTCAATGCTCTCCAGGCCTGGCCCCAGCTTGCGAGGACCAGGTTCATACGGTTTCAATCAGACAACATGACGACTGTTGCGTACATCAACCATCAGGGGGGAACAAGGAGTTCCCTAGCGATGGAAGAAGTAACCAAAATTATTCTTTGGGCGGAGTCTCACTCCTGCCACCTGTCTGCTATCCACATCCCAGGAGTGGAAAATTGGGAAGCGGATTTTCTGAGTCGGCAGACATTGCATCCGGGGGAGTGGGAGCTCCATCCGGAAATCTTTGCCCAAGTCACTCACCTGTGGGGCATTCCAGACATGGATCTGATGGCCTCTCGTCAGAACTTCAAAGTTCCTTGCTACGGGGCCAGATCCAGGGATCCCAAGGCGGCTCTAGTGGATGCACTAGTAGCACCTTGGACTTTCAAACTAGCTTATGTGTTCCCGCCATTTCCTCTCATCCCCAGGCTGATAGCCAGGATCAAGCAGGAGAGGGCGTCGGTGATCTTGATAGCTCCTGCGTGGCCACGCAGGACTTGGTATGCAGATCTGGTGAATATGTCATCGGCTCCACCTTGGAAGCTACCTTTGAGACGAGACCTTCTTGTTCAGGGTCCGTTCGAACATCCGAATCTGGTTTCACTCCAGCTGACTGCTTGGAGATTGAACGCTTGATTTTATCGAAGCGAGGATTCTCAGATTCTGTTATCGATACTCTTGTTCAGGCCAGAAAGCCTGTGACTAGAAAGATTTACCACAAAATTTGGAAAAAATATATCTGTTGGTGTGAATCTAAAGGATTCCCTTGGGACAAGGTTAAGATTCCTAGGATTCTATCCTTCCTTCAAGAAGGATTGGAAAAAGGATTATCTGCAAGTTCCCTGAAGGGACAGATTTCTGCCTTGTCGGTATTACTTCACAAAAAGCTGGCAGCTGTGCCAGATGTTCAAGCCTTTGTTCAGGCTCTGGTTAGAATCAAGCCTGTTTACAAACCTTTGACTCCTCCTTGGAGTCTCAATTTAGTTCTTTCAGTTCTTCAGGGGGTTCCGTTTGAACCCTTACATTCCGTTGATATTAAGTTATTATCTTGGAAAGTTTTGTTTTTAGTTGCGATTTCTTCTGCTAGAAGAGTCTCAGAATTATCTGCTCTGCAGTGTTCTCCTCCTTATCTGGTGTTCCATGCAGACAAGGTGGTTTTACGTACTAAACCTGGTTTTCTTCCGAAAGTTGTTTCTAACAAAAACATTAACCAGGAGATTATCGTACCTTCTCTGTGTCCAAAACCAGTTTCAAAGAAGGAACGTTTGTTGCACAATTTGGATGTTGTTCGCGCTCTAAAATTCTATTTAGATGCTACAAAGGATTTTAGACAAACATCTTCCTTGTTTGTTGTTTATTCAGGTAAAAGGAGAGGTCAAAAAGCAACTTCTACCTCTCTCTCTTTTTGGATTAAAAGCATCATCAGATTGGCTTACGAGACTGCCGGACGGCAGCCTCCCGAAAGAATCACAGCTCATTCCACTAGGGCTGTGGCTTCCACATGGGCCTTCAAGAACGAGGCTTCTGTTGATCAGATATGTAGGGCAGCGACTTGGTCTTCACTGCACACTTTTACCAAATTTTACAAGTTTGATACTTTTGCTTCTTCTGAGGCTATTTTTGGGAGAAAGGTTTTGCAAGCCGTGGTGCCTTCCATTTAGGTGACCTGATTTGCTCCCTCCCTTCATCCGTGTCCTAAAGCTTTGGTATTGGTTCCCACAAGTAAGGATGACGCCGTGGACCGGACACACCTATGTTGGAGAAAACAGAATTTATGTTTACCTGATAAATTTCTTTCTCCAACGGTGTGTCCGGTCCACGGCCCGCCCTGGTTTTTTTTTAATCAGGTCTGATATTTTATTTTCTTTAACTACAGTCACCACGGTACCATATGGTTTCTCCTATGCAAATATTCCTCCTTAACGTCGGTCGAATGACTGGGGTAGGCGGAGCCTAGGAGGGATCATGTGACCAGCTTTGCTGGGCTCTTTGCCATTTCCTGTTGGGGAGGAGAATATCCCACAAGTAAGGATGACGCCGTGGACCGGACACACCGTTGGAGAAAGAAATTTATCAGGTAAACATAAATTCTGTTTTTAAGGTGTGGAGTTTGAACGCTTGATTCTTGGTCAAAGAGGTTTCTCTGACTCTGTGATTGATACTATGTGACAGGCTCGTAAATCTGTATCTAGAGAGATATATTATAGAGTCTGGAAGACTTATATTTCTTCAGGATGGTTTAGATAAAGGTTTGTCCGCAAGTTTCTTGAAAGACAAATCTCTGCTCTTTCTGTTCTTTTTCACAGTAGGATTGCTAATCTTCCTGATATTCATTGTTTTGTACAACCTTTGGTTCGTATAAAACTTGTCATTGAGTCAATTTCTCCTCCTTGGAGTTTGAATTTGGTTCTGGGGGCTCTTCAAGCTCCTCCTTTTGAACCCATGCATTCTTTGGTCGTTATATTACTTTCTTGGAAAGTTTTGTTTCTTTTGGCCATCTCTTCTGCCAGAAGAGTCTCTGAATTATCTACTCTTTTTTGTGAGTCTCCTTTTCTGATTTTGCATCAGGATAAGGCGGTGCTGCGAACTTCTTTTGAATTTTTTACCTAAGGTTGTGAATTCTTACAACATTAGTAGAGAAATTGTGGTTCCTTCATTATGTCCTAATCCTATGAATTCTAAGGAGAAATCATTGCATTCTTTGGATGCTGTTAGAGCTTTGTAATATTATGTTGAAGCTACTAAGTCTTTCCGAAAGACTTCTAGTCTATTTGTCATCTTTTCCGGTTCTAGAAAAGACCAGAAAGCTTCTGCCATTTCTTTGGCATCTTGGTTGAAATCTTTATTTCATCATGCCTATGTTGAGTCGGGTAACACTCCGCCTCAAAGGATTACAGCTCATTCTACTAGGTCAGTTTCTACTTCCTGGGCGTTTAAGAATGAAGCTTCGGTTGATCAGATTTGCAAAACAGCAACTTGGTCCTCTTTGCATACTTTTACTAAATTCTACCATTTTGATGTGTTTTCTTCTTCTGAAGCAGTTTTTGGTAGAAACGTACTTCAGGCAGTGGTTTCAGTTTGAATCTTCTGCTTATGTTTTTTCATTAAAATTTTATTCTGGGTGTGGATTATTTTCAGCAGGAATTGGCTGTCTTTATTTTATCCCTCCCTCTCTAGTGACTCTTGTGTGGAAAGATCCACATCTTGGGTAATCATTATCCCATACGTCACTAGCTCATGGACTCTTGCTAATTACATGAAAGAAAACATAATTTATGTAAGAACTTACCTGATAAATTCATTTCTTTCATATTAGCAAGAGTCCATGAGGCCCGCCCTTTTTTTGTGGTGGTTTTGATTTTTTTGTATAAAGCACAATTATTCCAATTCCTTATTTTATATGCTTTCGCACTTTTTTCTTATCACCCCACTTCTTGGCTATTCGTTAAACTGAATTGTGGGTGTGGTGAGGGGTGTATTTATAGGCATTTTAAGGTTTGGGAAACTTTGCCCCTCCTGGTAGGAATGTATATCCCATACGTCACTAGCTCATGGACTCTTGCTAATATGAAAGAAATGAATTTATCAGGTAAGTTCTTACATAAATTATGTTTTTTCCAACATTGGTGTGTCCGGTCCACGGCGTCATCCTTACTTGTGGGAATATCTCTTCCCCAACAGGAAATGGCAAAGAGTCCCAGCAAAAGCTGGCCATATAGTCCCTCCTAGGCTCCGCCCACCCCAGTCATTCTCTTTGCCGTTGCACAGGCAACATCTCCACGGAGATGGTTAAGAGTATGTGGTGTTTAGTTGTAGTTTTTTATTCTACTATCAAGAGTTTGTTATTTTAAAATAGTGCTGGTATGTACTATTTACTCTGAAACAGAAAAGGATGAAGATTTCTGTTTGCGAGAGTAAGATGATTTTAGCAGACAGTAACTAAAATCGATTGCTGTTTCCACATAGGACTGTTGAGAGAAGTAACTTCAGTTGGGGGAAACAGTTAGCAGACTTTTCTGCTTAAGGTATGACTAGCCATATTTCTAACAAGACTGTGTAATGCTGGAAGGCTGTCATTTCCCCTCATGGGGACCGGTAAGCCATTTTTCTTAGTTTCAAACAGAATAACAGGCTTAATATGGGCTATAAAACTGGTAGACACTTTTATGGGCTAAATCGATTGCTTTATTTGGACATTTTATTCATGTTTATGCTGATAATTCACACTTATAAACTTGGGGAAGGTTTTTTAACGGCAGGCACTGTGTTAGACACCTTTTCCAGTCAGGGAGGGCCTTCCCAGTTGTAGGCTGAGCCTCATTTTCGCGCCATTACTGCGCAGTTGTTTTTGAGAGCAAGACATGCAGATGCATGTGTGAGGACCAGAAAGTTGTTGGAAAAGTGTCTGGAAGGCGTCATTTGGTATCGTATTCCCCTCTGGTCTTGGTAAAGTCACAGCAAAGGCTGTAGCTGGGACTGTATAGGGGTTAAATTGATAAACGGCTCCGGTTCCGTTATTTTAAGGGTAGTATGCAATACTATTAAGGCTTTAAGACACTGTGGTGAAATTTTGGTAAATTTTTTAACAATTCCTTCATACTTTTTCACATATTCAGTAATAAAGTGTGCTCTGTTTAAAATTTAAAGAGACAGTAACGGTTTTGTTTTAAAACCTTTTTTGTGCTTTATTGACAAGTTTAAGTCTGTTTAACATGTCTGTGCCTTCGGATAAGCTATGTTCTATATGTGTGAAAGCCAATGTGTCTCCCCACTCAAAATTGTGTGATAATTGTGCCATAGCGTCCAAACAAAGTACTGCCACTAGGGCTGTGGCTTCCCCATGGGCCTTCAAGATTGAGGCTTCTGTTGATCAGATATGTAAGGCAGCGACTTGGTCTTCACTGCACACTTTTGCCAAATTTTACAAATTTGATACTTTTGCTTCTTCGGAGGCTATTTTTGTGAGAAAGGTTTTGCAAGCCGTGGTGCCTTCCGTTTAGGTAACCTGATTTGCTCCCTCCCTTCATCCGTGTCCTAAAGCTTTGGTATTGGTTCCCACAAGTAAGGATGACGCCGTGGACCGGACACACCAATGTTGGAGAAAACAGAATTTATGCTTACCTGATAAATTACTTTCTCCAACGGTGTGTCCGGTCCACGGCCCGCCCTGGTTTTTTTAATCAGGTCTGATGAATTATTTTTTCTAACTACAGTCACCACGGTACCATATGGTTTCTCCTATAATTTTCCTCCTGTCCGTCGGTCGAATGACTGGGGTGGGCGGAGCCTAGGAGGGACTATATGGCCAGCTTTTGCTGGGACTCTTTGCCATTTCCTGTTGGGGAAGAGATATTCCCACAAGTAAGGATGACGCCGTGGACCGGACACACCGTTGGAGAAAGTAATTTATCAGGTAAGCATAAATTCTGTTTTCCTCTTTATTGAATGGTTGGCTGAGTTTTTCTCTTTGCTGATTGTCTAGTGTGGGAAGTCGGATATATCTTAGATTCGCTGATAGAATCATAGGATTCTATCAGCCAATCGGAATTAAGGTAGGAAAAATCTGATTGGCTAATCCAATCAGCCAATCAGATTGAAGTTCAATCCGATTGGCTGATCCAATCAGCCAATCAGATTGAGCTTGCATTCTATTGGCTGTCCCGATCAGCCAATAGAATGCGAGCTCAATCTGATTGGCTGATTGGATCAGCCAATCAGATTTTTCCTACCTTAATTCCGATTAGCTGATAGAATCCTATCAGCCAATCGGAATTCGAGGGACGCCATCTTGAATGACGTCACTTAAAGGAACCGTCATTCAGTCGTCGGTGGAAGAAGATGGCTCCGCGTAGGCTCGTCTGAAGATGGCTCCGCTCCGCTCCGGATAGATGAAGATTGAAGACGCCGCCTGGATGATGACTTCAATCGGATGGAAGACTTCTTCTGCACCCCTTGGATGATGACTTCTGCCGCTCCGGATCTCCTCTTCGGTTCCATCGGTGGTCGGCTGGCTGAAGACGGCATAAGGTAGGATGATCTTCAGGGGGGTAGTGTTAGGTTTATTTAAGGGGGGTTTGGGTTAGAGTAGGGGTATGTGGGTGGTGGGTTTTAATGTTGGGGGCGGTTGTATTTTTATTTTACAGGCAAAAGAGCTGAATTCTTTGGGGCATGCCCCACAAAAGGCCCTTTTAAGGGCTGGTAAGGTAATTGAGCTGTTAACTTTTTAATGTAGAATAGGGTAGGGCAGTTTTTTATTTTGGGGGGATTTGTTATTTTATTAGGGGGCTTAGATTAGGTGTAAGTAGCTTAAAATTGTTGTAATATTTTTTAAATGTTTGTAACTTATTTTTTTTATTTTTTGTAACTTAGCTTTTTTATTTTTTGTACTTTAGTTAGTTTATTTAATTGTATTTAATTGTACTTATTTGTAGGTAATTTATTGAATTAATTTAATGATAGTGTAGTGTTAGGTGTAATTGTAACTTAGGTTAGTTTTTATTTTACAGGTAATTTTCTCTTTATTTTAACTATGTAGGTATTAAATAGTTAATAACTATTTAATAGCTATTGTACCTAGTTAAAATAAATTGAAAGTTGCCTGTAAAATAAAAATAAATCCTAAGATAGCTACAATATAATTATTATTTATATTGTAGCTATATTAGGGTTTATTTTAAAGGTATTTAGTTTTAAATAGGATTAATTTAGTTAATAAGAGTTATAATATTTAGATTTATTTAATTAATATTTAAGTTAGGGAGGTGTTAGGTTTAGGGGTTAATAATTTTATTATAGTTGCGGCGGTGTAGGGGGGGCAGGATAGGGGTTAATAAATTTATTATAGTTTGCAGCGGTGTAGGGGGGGGCAGGATAGGGGTTAATACATTTATTATAGGTGCGGCGGTGTAGGGGGGGCAGGATAGGGGTTAATAAATTTATTATAGTTTGCAGCGGTGTAGGGGGGGGCAGGATAGGGGTTAATACATTTATTATAGGTGCGGCAGTGTAGGGGGGGCAGGATAGGGGTTAATACATTTATTATAGGTGGCTACGGTGTAGGGGGGGACAGATTAGGGGTTAATATGTATAATGTAGCTTGCAGTGGGCTCCGGGAGCAGCGGTTTAGGGGGTAATACATTTATTTAGTTGCGGCGGTGTAGGGGGGCAGATTAGGGGTGTTTAGACTCGGGGTACATGTTAGGGTGTTAGGTGTAGACATCTCCCATAGGAATCAATGGGATGTTGGGCAGCAGCGAACATGAGCTTTCGCTATGGTCAGACTCCCATTGATTCCTATGGGATCCGCCGCCTCCAGGGCGGCGGATTGAAAACCAGGTACGCTGGGCCGGAAAAGTACCCATCGTACCTGCTAGTTTTTTGATAACTAGCAAAACTAGTCAGATTGTGCCGAATTTGTGTGCGGAACATCTGGAGTGACGTAAGAATCGATCTGTGTCGGACTGAGTCCGGCGGATCGATGCTTACATCACAAAATTCTACTTTTGCCGGTGTAAAGGGCTTGATAACTTAGGCGAATCAGCCTCGCCACAAATACGCTGCGGAATTCCAGCGTATTTGAGGTTGACGGCTTGATAACTAGGGGCCTATATATCAGCAAGAAACACACATTTTTTAGTAAAATATTAACTTAATGCATAAGCCTGCAAACACAAAAAACACTTAACAATCCTAATTCTGAAGTTCTAAACACAGATAAATTCAAGTAACGACATGTGAGAAACAAACATATCCGTAGATTGTTTTGGGGTTTTTTTGTGGGGTTTTTTTTTGGTAATTTGAGCAGTCTTGTAGCTTGTGTTGGTACCAGAACCAACATTAACAAACTGAACACACAAACTAAAGCCTTAAAGATCTGAGTAACCTTTAATCTGTATGAATATATTCTTTACTTTGCACTTTCAGTGCTCAAGTTGAATTATAACACTTGTGAAAATTAGTCTATGAACAAATGAACAATCTCACCCATCTTGTAGTCTGTCCTTCTTTTCAAGTGTCAGTTTGGACTGTGGCGGTAGTGGAGATATCAGGTTTGGTCTTCCTTTTGCGGATGGGTAACTCCAAAATCAGTGGGAGCCTTGTTATGTTTAATCCTTTTGCTAGAAGGTCTAGGTCCTGCGGATTCTTGTATCTATATGTGTAACCTTCATGCGTCACATGGAGGCAGAAAGGGAAGCCCCATCTGTTATCTAGATCTTCCAATCTATCTAGATCTTCCAATCTATCTTGAAGGGCCTCTGTCTTGGAATCTTGTATATTAGCTTGTGTGGTGATATTATCCATTAATGTATTAACTGTATCCTGCACTTCCTCTACATATTCCACTTTGTGGCCTATGTCGGTAATATCTTTTCTCATTTTTGTCATCTCATCTTAAGTGAATCAAAATCCTCCTTTTGTCGGTAGCTTTGCAATGTCTTCCTTCAGCTGGGAGGCATATTCCACTGAGATGGAAACAGTGGGTGTTTGTGGATCTTTATTGGCATCTGCAGGATTTTGGGCCTGATCTTGTACAGCAAAAAAAATGCTAATAGAGATGGGCAGAGCAGGTTGTGATTTAGGGGGTTTCTCCAGTTTAGTGGATTTTTTAGCTGCCATTGTGAAATATATATGTATGTATCTATTCCCCCTTATTGAAGCAAGAGGTGTCTGTAAACAATTCCTTAAAAGTCCAGGGATAGGGTCCAAAAGATTATCTTCTATTAATGAGCAAAGAAGGCTTCACCATGCACTAGGACTCCCTGATATAAAGATGATTTTCTCCTAGTTATATCTTACATCCTTGGAGGCATTGTCCCTGTTTGTTAAGTGGAGTATTTTGTGCAGGTCCAAGTATCTTTTTCTAGTTTTTCTTTTTCTGTGTAAGTTTTATATCAAATGCGTCACATATTAAGGGCTGTATACTGTGGGCTTGTTGTCTAGCACTCCTTCATTTACTGGCAGCCAGGGATAGAGAAGGGAACTATTATTGCAGCCTATGTCTGCAGTAGATGTTATTTACCTCTGTTCGGATGTTGGATTTCACCCATCTCTACTGCCATGCCGTGTGAGCCGTGCACTGCTCCTTCTCTGAGGCCCGCAAGCGCTGGTTTGCTGTAGCGGAGGTTCCCGCAACTAGTTGATGCGCTCAAATACACCTAAAGGATCCTTAGGAGACACTCTTCTTTCTTTCATGTAATTGGCAAGAGTCCATGAGCTAGTGACGTATGGGATATACAATCCTACCAGGAGGGGCAAAGTTTCCCAAACCTCAAAATGCCTATAAATACACCCCTCACCACACCCACAATTCAGTTTTACAAACTTTGCCTCCTATGGAGGTGGTGAAGTAAGTTTGTGCTTATTTCTACGTTGATATGCGCTTCTCAGCATTTTGAAGCCCGATTCCTCTCAGAGTACAGTGAATGTCAGAGGGATGTGAAGGGAGTATCACCTATTAAATGCAATGGTTTTCCTCACAGGAGATCTATTTCATAGGATCTCTGTTATCGGTCGTAGAGATTCATCTACTACCTCCCTTATTCAGATCGACGATATACTCTCATATTCCATTATCTCTACTGATAACTGTTTCAGTACTGGTTTGCCTATATGCTATATGTGGTATCTGCTATATGTGGATGGGTGTCTTTCGGTAAGTATGTTTTCATTACCTAAGACACTCTCAGCTATGGTTTGGCGCTTTATGTATTAATATAAAGTTCTAAATTGATGTATTGTACTTATATTTGCCATGAGTCATTTTTATGTATATTTCCTTTTGCAGACTGTCAGTTTCATATTTGGGAAAAAGCATTTAGGAAAATATTTTTCTTACCTGGGGTATAGTCTTTTTTTTCAATTGACTGTTTTCTCATTAAATTTTGCGGGCCAAATTAGGCTTGCGAAGGTGCAAAATGCCAAAGTTTATTGCGTCATTTTTGGCGCGAGAATTTTTTTTGGCGCAGAGATACGTTCGATGACGCAAATTTGTAATTTCTGGCGTCTTAGTTGACGCCGAGTTCCTTGCACAAGGTTGCGTCTACAATGACGCGAGTGTGTCATTTCCGGATGTTGTTAGCGCCAAAAAAATCTCAGTTTGTGCTGTGCGTCATACTTAACGCTTAATAATTTCATTATTTAAAACCCCATTCCTATATGCCTCTTGCCTTTTCTTCTATTCAGAGGGCTATGATGTTTGCATTTTTTTCCCATTCCTGAAACTGCCATATAAGGAAATTGATAATTTCTCTTGTAAGGTGTATCCAGTCCACGGGTTCATCCATTACTTGTGGGATATTCTCCTTCCCAACAGGAAGTTGCAAGAGGACACCCACAGCAGAGCTGTCTATATAGCTCCTCCCCTAACTGCCACCCCCAGTCATTCTCTTGCAACTCTCGACAAGAAAGGAAGTATCAAGAGATATGTGGTGACTTAGTGTAGTTTTACCTTCAATCAAGAGTTTGTTATTTTTAAACGGTACCGGCGTTGTACTGTTTTACTCTCAGGCAGAAATTAGTTAGCGGTTTGTAACTAAAGTCCACTGCTGTTCTCACACATAACTGAAGAATATGGGACAACTTCAGTTGGGGGAACGGCCTGCAGATTACCTGCCTTGAGGTATGTTCAGTAATTTTATTTCTAGAGAGATGATATGAGTTCTAGAAAATACTGACAGAGCCTTGTGTACTGAGG
Organism: Bombina bombina; assembly: GCF_027579735.1. Lineage (NCBI taxonomy): Eukaryota > Metazoa > Chordata > Amphibia > Anura > Bombinatoridae > Bombina > Bombina bombina. Next base: position 1,028,486,885 of record NC_069503.1, on the reverse strand, counting down.
TAAGCCTGATGCAGTGATTTAACAGCGACTGGGATCATGCTTACAGAACAGCAGAGCTGTGGCAGGGTGCTCAACTGTCTTTTAAAGTTTTTTAACGTTTTTCAATCCGGTTTGGGGCCTATGGGGTTAATCATCCATTTGCAAGTGGGTGCAATGCTGCTTTAGTCCCTTACACACACTGTAAAAATTTCAAAGAATTTGCTTTATTTTTTCACTGTTTTGCAGTTCAAGTGTTAGTTTTTTTCTCTTAAAGGCACAGTAACGTTTTTGTTTAATTGCTGTTTTACCTTTATTAAAGTGTTTTCCAAGCTTGCTTGTCTCATTACTAGTCTGATAAACATGTCTGACATAGAGGAAACTCCTTGAGGATAGGTTTAGGGAAAGGGGCTATAAAGACAATAATATAAAAAATGCTATAACAAGGGCTAGGAATACTAATAGAGACTTGCTTTTAGAATACAAAAGGAAGGAAGACAAAGGAAGGAATACATTGGATATACCATTTGTTAATACATATAGTGAGGATCATGGAATAATGAAGAGGATTTTGAGAAAGCACTGGCACTTGTTAAGAAATGACCCAGTTATTGGGGATAAATTGCCAGCATATCCAAGGATAGTCTACAAAAAAACTAAGAATTTTAAATCGTTATTAGCCCCCAGTGAGTTTAGAAGGCAAAGAAAGAAAACAAAAGATTTGGATTTAAGGGGGGATGAAATAAGAGGTTTCTTCCCTTGTGCAACATGTAAAGCGTGCAGGTGTGGGGCAAAAAAGAAAAATATTTTGATCCCTAGCACTAATAGGGAATATATTATAAAAGATACCATAAGATGCAGCAATAAGGGGGTGGTATATATGTTACAGTGCTCGTGCAACCTGTTCTATATAGGAGAGACAACAAGAATGCTCAGGGACCGAATTAGAGAGCACATTTGGAATATAGAAAAGGGAAAATTAGAAACCCACCTATATGCACATTTCAGGGAGGTCCATAAGAACAGTATAAAAGATCTGAAATACTGGGGAATATGTATAGTACGTAAGGATTGGAGGGGAGGAGACTATGAAAATAAACTGATTAAAAGGGAAGCTGAACTAATTTATGACTTTAACACACTATATCCACTTGGTCTGAATTCGGAGTTGGAATTAGCCCCTTTTTTAACATAGAGATTGGATAGCTAATATTGGGTAATTGTTCTTGATATGGATAATTTTTTAAGGCTAGGTTTTTTTGAACTAGGTTTTGATTATATCCTGCGTGAATTCTAATTTTGGCTAATTTGATCTATTTTAGCCTTATGATGTATATATATTTCTAATATGTATTTTTTAGCCTGTATTTTTTAGCCTATTTTTTTAGCCTGCTTTCTGCATAAAGTAATGTTTATGTACTTATTATTAATCTTAAATTGGGTAATTTTTCTTGATATGGATTTTTTAGGGCTATGTTTGTTTGAACTAGGGGCGCAATCCGATATCGATCGCAGTTTGCGGCGCAAGCGAGGAGACCGGCGTCGCCCGCAGTTTCAGCTCGCAACTCGAGCCATCCCATATAAGTCGCCGTCAGATGCTAACGTGCCGTAAGTCTCACAAACCAACGATGTCCAGAAATCTGCGTAAGTACAAATTTCTGGCGTCGCCAGTGACTTGCGGCACGTTAGAATCTGCCGGCGCCTATAAAACCTGACTAAAGTCTAAAACACCCGCACTGTCTAACACGCCTCCCTAACATAGCCCGCACTGTCTAACACGCCTCCCTAACATAGCCCGCACTGTCTAACACGCCTCCCTAACATAGCCCGCACTGTCTAACACGCCTCCCTAACATAGCCCGCACTGTCTAACCCTCTATCCGCTATCCCCCCTCACTAGCCTAACAATAAAAATGCTATTAACCCCTAATCCGCCGCTCCTTTACCCTGCCGCAACCTAATAAAGTTATTAACCCCTAAACCGCCGCTCCCGTACCCCGCCGCCAGCTATATTATATCTATAACCCCCTAAAGTGAGCCCCTAACACCGCCGCCATCTATATTAAAATTATTAACCCCTAATGTAAGCCCCTTACACCGCCGCCATCTCTATTAAAATGATTAACCCCTAATTTAATCTACCTACCCCGCCGCCAGCTATGTTATCTATATTAACCCTAAGTATATTATAGTTAATATAGTTATTACATTATATATATTAACTATATTAACCCTAATTATATTAGGGTTAATATAGTTACTATAGTATTTATATTAACTATATTAACTCTATCTAACCCTAACACCCCTAACTATATTTATATTAAATTAATCTAATTCATTTATAAACTAAAATATTCCTATTTAAATCTAAATACTTACCTATAAAATAAACCCTAAGATAGCTACAATATAATTAATAATTAAATTGTAGCTATGTTAGGGTTAATATTTATTTTACAGGTAAATAGTTAATTATTTTAACTAGGAATAATAGATATTAAATAGTTATTAACTATTTAATATATACCTAGTTAAAATAATTACCCAATTACCTGTAAAATAAATCCTAACCTAAGTTACAAATACACCTACACTATCAATAAATTTAATAAACTACAAACATCTATCTAAAAATACAATTAAATTAACTAAACTAAATTACCAAAAAAAACAAACACTAAATTACAAAAAATAAAAAAAAGATTTTTAAGCTAATTACACCTATTCTAAGCCCCCTAATAAAATAATAAACCCCCAAAATAACAAAACTTCCCTGCCCTATTCTAAATTAAACAAATTTCAAAGCTCTTTACCTTACCAGCCCTTAAAAGGGCCTTTTGTGGGGCATGCCCCAAAGAATTCAGCTCTTTTGCATTCAATAAATACAATCCCCCCCCCCATTACAACCCACCACCCACATACCCCTATTCTAAACCCACCCAAACCCCCCTTAATAAATCCTAACACTACCCCCCTGAAGATCTCCCTACCTTGTCTTCACCACACCGGGCCGAACTCTTGATCCGATCCGGGCGATGTCGTCCTCCAAGCGGCAAAGAAGAAATCTTCCTCCGGCGATGTCATCCTCCAAGCGGCAAAGAAGAATTCTTCCTCCGGCGACGTCTTCCTCCAAGCGGCAGCAAAGTCTTCAGTCTTCCGGCGGCATCTTCAATCTTCTTTCTTCGCTCCGCCGCCGCGGAGCATCCATCCCGGCCGATCGCTAAACTTGGAATGAGGTACCTTTAAATGACGTCATCCAAGATGGCGTCCGCCGAATTCCGATTGGCTGATAGGATTCTATCAGCCAATCGGAATTAAGTTAAAAAAATCTGATTGGCTGATTGAATCAGCCAATCAGATTCAAGTTCAATCCGATTGGCTGATCCAATCAGCCAATCAGATTGAGCTCGCATTCTATTGGCTGTTCCGATCAGCCAATAGAATGCGAGCTCAATCTGATTGGCTGATTGGATCAGCCAATCGGATTGAACCTGAATCTGATTGGCTTATTCAATCAGCCAATCAGATTTTTTTAACTTAATTCCGATTGGCTGATAGAATCCTATCAGCCAATCGGAATTCGGCGGACGCCATCTTGGATGACGTCATTTAAAGGTACCTCATTCCAAGTTTAGCGATCGGCCGGGATGGATGCTCCGCGGCGGCGGAGCGAAGAAAGAAGATTGAAGATGCCGCCGGAAGACTGAAGACTTTGCTGCCGCTTGGAGGAAGACGTCGCCGGAGGAAGAATTCTTCTTTGCCGCTTGGAGGATGACATCGCCGGAGGAAGATTTCTTCTTTGCCGCTTGGAGGACGACATCGCCCGGATCGGATCAGGAGTTCGGCCCGGTGTGGTGAAGACAAGGTAGGGAGATCTTCAGGGGGGTAGTGTTAGGATTTATTAAGGGGGGTTTGGGTGGGTTTAGAATAGGGGTATGTGGGTGGTGGGTTGTAATGGGGGGGGGGATTGTATTTATTGAATGCAAAAGAGCTGAATTCTTTGGGGCATGCCCCACAAAAGGCCCTTTTAAGGGCTGGTAAGGTAAAGAGCTTTGAAATTTGTTTAATTTAGAATAGGGCAGGGAAGTTTTGTTATTTTGGGGGTTTATTATTTTATTAGGGGGCTTAGAATAGGTGTAATTAGCTTAAAAATCTTTTAATCTTTTTTTTATTTTTTGTAATTTAGTGTTTGTTTTTTTTGGTAATTTAGTTTAGTTAATTTAATTGTATTTTTAGATAGATGTTTGTAGTTTATTACATTTATTGATAGTGTAGGTGTATTTATTTTACAGGTAATTGGGTAATTATTTTAACTAGGTAGATATTAAATAGTTAATAACTATTTAATATCTATTATACCTAGTTAAAATAATTAACTATTTACCTGTAAAATAAATATTAACCCTAACATAGCTACAATGTAATTATTAATTATATTGTAGCTATCTTAGGGTTTATTTTATAGGTAAGTATTTAGATTTAAATAGGAATATTTTAGTTTATAAATTAATTAGATTAATTTAATATAAATATAGTTAGGGGTGTTAGGGTTAGATAGAGTTAATATAGTTAATATAAATACTATAGTAACTATATTAACTATATTAACCCTAATATAATTAGGGTTAATATAGTTAATATATATAATGTAATAACTATATTAACTATAATATACTTAGGGTTAATATAGATAACATAGCTGGCGGCGGGGTAGGTAGATTAAATTAGGGGTTAATCATTTTTATATAGGTGGCGGCGGTGTAAGGGGTCAGATTACGGGATAGATAAGGTAGATGGCGGCGGTTTTAGGGGCTCACAGTAGGGGGTTAGTTTATGTAGATGGCGGCGGGGTCGGGGAGCGGCGTTTTAGGGGGTAATAACTTTATTAGGGATTTCGGGGGGGGGGGGATCGCGGTTGACAGGGAGATGGACATTGCGCATGCGTTAGGTGTTAGGTTTATTTTAGAAGATCGCGGTTGACAGGGAGATAGACATTGCGCATGCGTTAGGTGTTAGGTTTATTTTAGCAGATTGCGGTTGACAGGGAGATAGACATTGCGCATGCGTTAGGTGTTAGGTTTATTTTAGCAGCTAGTTTAGGGAGTTACGGGGCTCCAATAGTCAGCGTAAGGCTTCTTACGGCTGCTTTTTGTGGCGAGGTGAAAATGGAGTAAGTTTTCTCCATTTTCGCCACGTAAGTCCTTACGCTGCATATTGGATACCAAATTGCGCGGGTTTGGTATACCTGCCTATGGCCCAAAAAACTGCGGGCGACGGCAGAAATATACGGGCGTAACTTCTAGCTTACGCCGTATATAGGATACCAAATCCGCGCAATTATTGGCGTCGCCGGCTTTTGCGGGCGACGCTTTATATCGGATCGACCCCTAGGTTTTAATTGTATCCTGCTTGAATTCTTTTCCTCATTTTTTCCTACTTTTATTATGTATGTACTTATTTTAAAGCGTGATTTTTGTACATAATGATGCATATGGACTTACTAATGTTTTAAGGTTGACCACACTCTTGCTAGCTAACTAGAGATTTTTATGTGTATTGTGTATATCCTTGGAGCTAGTCTTGAACTTTTCTCATAGATTCTCTCGAAATATGTGTAACATCTAACACGTAATGGTGATATGTATCTTTTATAGACATAATTCAGTTAGACACATTTCTTTTATATTGACATTGACTTGAATTGGTGTTATTCAACATGTTGTAGATTGGAGTGTCAATTTTAATTTTAATGTTTTTAGTTTGATTGCGTGGAAGTTAAGTTTGTTTGAATTTAATGTGGACAATCAAATATTAGCGATTCCAGTTATATGAGATTGTTACTAGAAGTATCGAAAAAAGGTTCTGTGAAGAAAGAATGACATGTGTGGCTATCGTCTTTTCCACCCAGGAAGTATGTACCTGCAGGAAAGGTATTGGAGCAACAGCAAATCACCTGTATAGAGAGGGGATTTAAGGACAGAGGTTGCAGGAAGTGGTATCTTGAAAAAGACCCAGAAAGGGGTTGAAACGCGTAGAGGACTTACCTGCCATCTATTGTGGGCTGTTTGACATTTGCAGGTGAACTGAACTCTGCGTACCCTGGTGTACTGAAGTGCAGAGGCTTGTTTGGATACAACCGTGAAAATTACTTGCGCAAGTAGTCACCTAGGATCCGGGAACCGGGTGACGTCACTCACGGGAATTTGCATACCAAGAATCGAAGGAGTAGCCGTAGTGTCGGGTCAGGTGAGGAGGCCGACAAGTAGACACTTGGAGGAGGTAAGAGAGCCTCCCGGCTCCATTCAGTATTACTGACTGTTCTTACCACTAATACAGCGGCAAGGGAAGGAAATATACCACCTTTTGTTCTGTAGCCGCATTGAAAAGAAGCGACTGAAGGTATAACGAGGTTGCTGACACTTGGGGGCACACATACAAGTGACTTGTGTTGGAGAATTTTTAGTTAATCTAGCCCACATTGACATTCTGGATCTTAGTTGGGGATCCCCATAAGAGACAGTAACATCTGGACACTTATGAGATTGGCATTCATAGAGCCTATTATGTGTCTTTGAATTTGAGAGATTGTAATGTTGAATGAGCAGTGTGAATGTTGAACCGGTTTTAACATATATATGTTTTAGCGGTATATGTGACTTTTGTATTTTTTATCTGTATTTTGGATTAACCATCGATGAGTTTGAATTTTATTGAACTTTATATTGATTAAAATAACGATTTTCATTTTTATACTAGTACTGGCTCATTTATCTATATTATATAAGGTGACACTGGTCTGAAGGAGATAATTTCTGATATTACTGGAGGAAAAGGTCACGCCCTTCCTCAGGATAGGTCCAATAAGTTAAGGACCAAACAGAATAATTTTCGTTCTTTTCGAAACTTCAAGAGTGGCGCAGCTTCAACTTCCTCTAATACAAAACAAGAGGGAAATTTCGCCCAGTCCAAACCCGTCTGGAGACCTAACCAGGCTTGGAGCAAGGGGAAGCAGGCCAAGAAGCCTGCGGCTGCCTCTAAGACAGCATGAAGGAGTAGCCCCCGATCCGGGACCGGATCTAGTGGGGGGCAGACTTTCTCTCTTCGCCCAGGCTTGGGCAAGAGACGTCCAGGCTCCTTGGGCGCTAGAGATTGTTTCCCAGGGATATATTCTGGAATTCAAAGGGTTATCTCCAAAGGGGAGATTTCATCTCTCACAACTATCTGTAAACCAGATAAAAAGAGAGGCATTCTTACATTGCGTTCAAAACCTACTGGTTATGGGAGTGATCCACCCAGTTCCAAGAGAGGAACAGGGGCTGGGTTTCTATTCAAATCTGTTTATAGTTCCCAAAAAAGAGGGAACTTTCAGACCTATCTTGGATCTCAAGATCCTAAACAAATTTCTCAGGGTCCCATCCTTTAAGATGGAGACAATCCGAACCATCCTCCCTATGATTCAGGATATATGACTACAGTGGACTTAAAGGATGCTTATCTCCACATTCCGATTCACAGAGATCATCATCAGTTCCTCAGGTTCGCCTTCCTAGACAGGCATTACCAGTTTGTGGCTCTTCCCTTCGGGTTAGCCACGGCACCAAGAATCTTTACGAAGGTTCTAGTGTCCCTTCTGGCGGTTCTAAGGCCGCGGGGCATAGCGGTAGCCCCTTACCTAGACGACATTCTGATTCAGGCGTCAACTCTTCAAATCGCCAAGTCCCATACGGACATTGTTCTTTCCTTTCTGAGGTCTCATGGGTGGAAAGTGAACATAGAAAAGAGTTCTCTCTCTCCTCTCAGAAGAGTTTCCTTCCTAGGAACTCTAATAGATTCAGTAGAAATGAAAATTTTTCTGACAGAAGTCAGGATATCAAAGCTTCTAACCTCTTGCCGTGCTCTTCATTCTACTCCTCTGCCATCAGTGGCTCAGTGTATGTAAATGATCGGCCTAATGGTAGCGGCAATGGGCATAGTTCCGTTTGCCCGCCTACATCTCAGACCACTGCAACTTTGCATGCTCAACCAGTGGAATGGGGACTACACATATTTGTCTCCTCTGTTAGATCTGGATCAAGAGACCAGGGATTCTCTTCTCTGGTGGTTATCTCAGGTCCTTCTGTCCAGGGGAATGAGTTTCCACAGGCCAGAGTTGACTATAGTGACGACAGATGCCAGCCTTCTGGGCTGGGGCGCAGTCTGGAACTCCCTGAAGGCTCAGGGTTCGTGGACTCAGGAGGAAGCCCTCCTTCCGATAAATATTCTGGAACTAAGAGCGATATTCAATGCTCTTCAGGCTTGGCCTCAACTAGCTGCGGCCAAGTTCATCAGATTTCAGTCGGACAATATCACGACTGTAGCCTATATCAACCATCAGGGGGGAACATGGAGTCCCCTGGCCATGATGGAGGTTTCCAAGATAATTCTATGGGCAGAGATTCACTCCTGCCATCTCTCAGCTATCCATATCCCAGGAGTAGAGAACTGGGAGGCGGATTTTCTAAGTCGGCAGACTTTTCATCCGGGGGAGTGGGAGCTCCATCCGGAGGTATTTGCCCAGCTGATTCATCTATGGGGCAAACCAGAACTGGAACGCCAAACTTCCTTGTTACGGGTCCAGGTCAAGGGATCCCCAGGCAACGCTGATAGATGCTCTAGCAGTGCCCTGGTCCTTCAACCTGGCTTATGTTTTTCCACCATTTCCTCTCCTCCCTCGTCTGATTGCCAAGATCAAGCAGGAGAGCTTCGGTGATTTTGATTGCACCTGCGTGGCCACGCAGGACTTGGTATGCAGATCTGGTGGACATGTCATCCTTCCCACAATGGACTCTGCCGCTGAGGCAGGACCTTCTACTCCAAGGTCCATTCAAACATCCAAATCTAGTTTCTCTGCGTCTGACTGCTTGGAGATTGAACGCTTGATTTTATCAAAGCGTGGTTTCTCCGAGTCGGTCATTGATACCTTGATTCAGGCTCGAAAGCCTGTCACCAGGAAAATCTATCATAAGATATGGTGTAAATATCTTCATTGGTGTGAATCCAAGGGTTACTCGTGGACTAAAGTCAGGATTCCTAGGATACTATCTTTTCTCCAAGATGGATTGGAAAAGGGATTATCGGCTAAATCCTTAAAGGGACATATTTCTGCTCTGTCTATTCTTTTTCACAAGCACCTGGCTGATGTTCCAGACGTTCAGGCGTTTTGTCAGGCTTTGGTTTGAATCAGGCCTGTGTTTAAACCTGTTGCTCCGCCATGGAGTTTAAATTTGGTTCTTAAGGTTCTTCAAGGGGTTCCGTTTGAACCCTTGCATTCCATAGATATTAAGCTGTTATCTTGGAAAGTTCTGTTTTTAGTAGCCATCTCTTCGGCTCGAAGAGTTTCAGAGTTATCTGCCTTGCAGTGTGATTCCCCTTATCTGATCTTCAATGCAGATAAGTTAGTTTTACGTACCAAACCTGGGTTTCTTCCTAAGGTAGTATCTAATAGGAATATCAATCAGGAAATTGTTGTTCCTTCACTGTGTCCTAATCCTTCTTCAAAGAAGGAATGTCTATTACACAATCTTGACGTGGTTCGTGCTTTAAAGTTTTATTTACAAGCTACTAAGGATTTTCGTCAAACATCTGCATTATTTGTCGTCTACTCTGGACAGAGGAGAGGCCAAAAGGCTTCGGCATCTTCTCTTTCTTTTTGGCTGAGAAGCATAATCCGTTTAGCTTATGAGACTGCTGGCCAGCAGCCTCCTGAAAGAATTACAGCTCATTCCACTAGAGCGGTAGCTTCCACATGGGCTTTTAAAAATGAGGCCTCTGTTGAACAGACTTGTAAGGCGGCGACTTGGTCTTCGCTTCATACTTTTTCCAAATTTGATATTTTTGCTTCTTCGGAGGCTATTTTTGGGAGAAAGGTCTTACAGGCAGTGGTGCCTTCCGTTTAAGTACCTGCCTTGTCCCTCCCTTCTTCCGTGTCCTAAAGCTTTGGTATTGGTATCCCACAAGTAATGGATGAACCCGTGGACTGGATACACCTTACAAGAGAAAACAAAATTTATGGTTACCTGATAAATTTCTTTCTCTTGTGGTGTATCCAGTCCACCGCCCACCCTGTCACTTTAAGGCAGGTGTTTTTTTATTTTTAAACTACAGTCACCACTGCACCCTATAGTTTCTCCTTTTTTCTAGCTTGTCTGGGGGTGGCAGTTAGGGGAGGAGCTATATAGACAGCTCTGCTGTGGGTGTCCTCTTGCAACTTCCTGTTGGGAAGGAGAATATCCCACAAGTAATGGATGCACCCGTGGACTGGATACACCACAAGAGAAATACATTTATCAGGTAAGCATACATTTTCTTTTTGCTTTATATGTTTTTTTTTCTCTTACATTTGCAAGATGTCTCAATCTGATCCTGTCTCAGAAACCACTGTTGGAACCCGGCTGCATGATAACAGTTCTACCAAACCTAAGTGCATTTGTTGTAAATTTGTGGAGATTATATCTCCAGCTGTGGTATGTAATAGTTGTCATGATAAGCTACTGATGTGTCCATTACAATGCCTGTTCCTTCAACATCTAATGTACAAGATATACCTGTGAATATAAAAGATTGTATTGCTGATGCGATTCAGAAGGCTTTGTCTGCCATCCCGCCTTCTAATAAACGTAAAAGGTCTTTTAAAACTTCTCATAAAGTTGATGAAATTTCTAATGATAACATACTGAATTATCCTCATCTGATGAGGATCTATCTGATTCAGAAGATCCTTCCTCAGATATAGACACTGACAAATCTACTTGTTTATTTAAAATGGAGTATATTCATTCCTTGTTAAAAGAGGTGTTGATTACATTGGATATTGAGAAAACTAGTCCTCTTGATATTAAAACTAGTAAACGTTTAAATTCTGTTTATAAACCTCCTGTGGTTACTCCAAAGGTTTTTCCAGTTCCTGATGCTATCTCTGATATGATTTCTAAGGAATGGAATAGGCCTGGTGCTTCTTTTATTCCTTCTTCAAGGTTTAAAAATTGTATCCTTTGTCAGCAGTTAGATTGGAATTTTGGGAAAAGATCCCCAAAGTTGATGGGGCTATTTCTACTCTTGCTAAACGTACTACTATTCCTATGGAAAATAGTACTTCTTTTAAAGACCCTTTAGATAGGAAACTTGAATCTTATCTAAGGAAACCTTATTTATATTCTGGTCATCTTCTCAGGCCTGCCATTTCTATGACTGATGTTGCAGCTGCATCAACTTTTTGGTTGGAAAGTTTAGCGCAACAGGAAATGGATCCTGATTTTTCTAGGATTTCTCGCTTGCTTCAACATGCTAATCATTTTATCTGTGATGCCATTTTTTATATGATCAAAATTGATGTTAAATCTACTGTGTGTCTTTAGCTAATTTAGCTAGAAGAGCTTTGTGGCTTAAATATTGGAATGCTGACATGGTATGTCAATCATCAAGGTGGCACTCACAGTCCCCAAGCTATGAAAGAAGTATCTCAAATACTTGCCTGGGCGGAATCCAGCTCCTGTCTAATTACTGTGATACATATCTCAGGTATAGACAATTGGGAAGCGGATTATCTCAGCCGTCAGACTTTACATCCGGGGGAGTGGTCGCTCCATCCAGATGTGTTTTCTCAGATTGTTTAGTTGTGGGGTCTTCCAGAAATAGATCTTATTGCATCCCATCTAAACAAGAAACTTCCCAGGTACCTGTCCAGGTCCAGGGATCCTCAGGCGGAAGCGGTGGATGCGTTAACAGTTCCTTGGTGTTACCAACCTGCTTATATTTTCCTGCTTCTAGTTCTTCTTCCAAGAGTGATCTCCAAAATCATCATGGAACAATCGTTTGTGTTGCTGGTAGCTCCAGCATGGCCTCACAGGTTTTGGTATGCGGATCTTGTTCGAATCTCCAGTTGCCAACCTTGGCCACTTCCATTAAGGCCAGAACTTCTGTCTCAAGGTCCATTTTTCCATCAGGATCTCAAATCATTAAATTTGAAGGTATGGAAATTGAACGCCTAGTGCTTAGTCATAGAGGTTTCTCTGACTCAGTAATTAATACTATGTTACAGGCTCGTAAATCTGTTTCCAGGAAGATTTAATATCGAGTTTGGAAGACTTATATTTCATGGTGGTCTTTTCATAAATTCTCCTGGCATTCTTTTAGAATTCCTAGAATTTTACAGTTTCTTCAGGATGGTTTGGATAAGGGTTTGTCTGCAAGTTCCTTAAAGGGACAAATCTCTGCTCTTTCTTTTTTATTTCACAGAAATATTGCTAAGCTTCCTGATATTCACTGTTTTGTTCAGACTTTGGTCTGTATCAAGCCTGTCATTAAATCAATCTCTCCTCCTTGGAGTCTTAATTTGGTTTTGAAAGCTTTACAGGCTCCTCCTTTTGAGCCTATGCATTCTTTGGACATTAAACTACTTTCTTGGAAAGTGTTGTTCCTTTTGGCCATCTCTTCTGCTAGAAGAGTTTCTGAATTATCTGCTCTTTCTTGTGAATCTCCTTTTCTGATTTTCCATCAGGATAAGGCAGTTTTGAGGACTTCATTTAAATTCTTACCTAAGGTTGTGAATTCTAACAACATTAATAGAGAAATTGTTGTCCCTTCTTTGTGTCCTAATCCTAAAAATTCTTTGGAGAGATCCTTACATTCTTTGCATGTGGTAAGAGCTTTGAAATATTATGTTGAAGCTACTAAAGATTTCAGTAAGACTTCTAGTCTATTTGTTATCTTTTCTGGTTCTAGGAAAGGTCAGAAGGCTTCTGCCATTTCCTTGGCATCTTGGTTAAAGCTTTTGATTCATCAGGCTTATTTGGAGTCGGGTCAGGCCCCGCCTCAGAGAATTACAGCTCATTCTACTAGATCAGTCTCCAATTTGTGGGCTTTCAAGAATGAAGCTTCAGTTGATCAGATTTGCAAAGCAGCAATTTGGTCTTCTTTGCATACATTTACTAAATTCTACCGTTTTGATGTATTTGCTTTTTCGGAAGCAGTTTTTGGTAGAAAAGTTCTTCAGGCAGCTGTTTCAGTGTGATTCCTCTGCTTATGTTTTAAGTTTTTTTCTTTCATTTATGAGAAAAACTTATTTTTTTGGTTGTAGATTTAATTTTCAGCGAAAAATGCTGTTTTTATTTTATCCCTCCCTCTCTAGTGACTCTTGTGTGGAGTTCCACATCTTGGGTATTTCTATACCATACGTCACTAGCTCATGGACACTTGCCAATTACATGAAAGAAAACATAATTTATGTAAGAACTTACCTGATTAATTCACTTCTTTCATATTGGCAAGAGTCCATGAGACCCACCCTTTTATGGTGGGTATGATTTTTGTATAAAGCACAATTATTTCCAAATTCCTTTGTTAATGCTTTTTACTCCTTTCTTTATCACCCCACTACTTGGCTATTCGTTAAACTGAATTGTGGGTGTGGTGAGGGGTGTATTTATAGGCATTTTAAGGTTGGGTAAACCTTGCCCCTCCTGGTAGGATTGTATATCCCATACGTCACTAGCTCATGGACTCTTGCCAATATGAAATAAATGAATTTATCAGATAAATTCTTACATAAATTATGTTTTCCCGGATCACATTTAGCTGGTGGTGTAGGTCCCCACTAGCTTATGTTAGGGTTTTAGCACTCAGCATGCACAGAGCTCTAAACAACTGTGGCCATCACGCTCCTGGCCAGGCTCCACCTCTACCCTGTTATTTTTTTTATGATAGTTTTTTATTTTTTCAACCTCATTTTTCCCTGCTCCTTTTTTTGCTTTTGTTTCCTTTTATACCTTTCTTGCTTGGCTATATATATGTCAGACTAGTTACCAGTAAGGTCGGAAGGGGCTTTATATATCTCTTGGGATTTGGGAATATTTGCCTCCTCCTAGTGGCCAGGTAGACCAATTTACAGGAGTAATTTTACCTCCTCCATTGACAGAGGCACCATGAATTAATTTATCAGGTAAGCATAAATTAGTTTTAGGAGATTAATCTTAATGTAACAAGGGAAATCTTCAAGGTTGAAGCAGGAATACTCATGGCTTTATCTTACACACAATGTTAGGTTCCATGGTGGTTCATACTAGTCTTTTAATATTTCCTCCAATTGGTTTGCTTCTTTGAATTATGGAATAGATCAAGTCTCAGGGTCTGTTCTGTAGTGAAAATTGTTACCACAAAAGTAAGAATAATGTTTTGTGATATTACTACCTCAACAATGTAGCATGCACACATACTATGTAGCCCTTTGCATAATCCTAAAATAACACTCTGAAAATGTTGGTAAAATCTTTTGCCTACCCTCTATTTACTCCAACAGTATTTTTTACAAGCTAACGCTAATGCAATAGTTTCTTCCTATGGTACTTAAGTAGATGTGTTTTGTTTCTCAGACAGGGCCTTCACATTTGCAGCTAACGTACACTATAGTATCAATCAAATGTCAGCTGTGTCTCTAAGCACAAGCAGTTAAGTCTATTGTTTAAAGGCAAAATGTAATTTGGCTCATTCTAAGAGCTTCTTCTAAAAGAAATCACAAATGGAAACTGCCCACTTCTTTATTTAAAAAATCAAACCCCTCAGATGTCACCTTCCTTTATCTTCCGTCAGAGATGATACATTTGCCTCACCAGTTTTTTCATCAATAGCAACTATTTACATTTCTTTCCTAAGATATGGAGGGTCCACAACATCATCAATTACTAGTGGGAATATCACTCCTGGCCAGCAGGAGGAGGCAAAGAGCACCACAGCAGAGCTGTTAATTGTCCTTTCTTCCCACAATCCCCAGTCATTCTCTTTGCCTCTGTCAATGGAGGAGGTGAAATTCTGGTGTCTGAATAAAATTGGATTTCTTTCGCTACAAGCAAGATTTTTTGGGTGTAGCCATAGTCCACGTTAATCTCTTCAGTAGGGTAGTGGTGGCTTTAAATCAGTTAGGAACTTGTGATGTGGGCCTTGCTGCATTTTCCTAACATCTGTTGCCCATTGTATAGAAAGCCAGAGTAGGTTTACTCTGTTTATTCTTTTATTTTACAGGTCTCAGTGAGGAGTATGTGTTTTGTCTTCTAGGTATGGAGATGGGCACTTATGTGATTTAAACTGCAACATTATCTTGGACACATATATCCTTTAGAAGGATATTTTAGAGCAGGATGCAGGCACTTTCTTGTGATCAGGAGACTAGGGTTTAATACTTTTTATGACTTATAAAGTATACTCTGATTATTTTGGTTCTTTATTTATGGCTCATGTATATTTTCGACGATCAGAGGCTCATTAGGAGTTAATTAATACCACTTATTAATTATTTTTGCCTTGTGTTATAATTCATTTGAGCAATGAATTTTCTGTATAGCTGATTGTTTTGTGTGGAATCGCTTCTGTTAGCATTTTATTGCCACTGTCGGTCCGGCACAGTACAATTAATAGATCGTTTTACAACGGCGTTCTCTTGCTATCTTTATTTAAAAAAGCAGGAATGTGATGCATAGGAGCCGGACCATTTTTGGTTGAGAAACCTGGGTTATGCTTGCTTGTTGTTGGATAAATGTAAGCCTCTAATAAGCAAGCGCTATCCATGGTGCTGAACCTAAAATGGTCTGGCTGCTAAGATTTACATTCCTGCTTTTAAAATAAAGATAGCAAGAGAACAAAGAAAAATAAATAATAGGAGTAAATTAGAAAGTTGGTTAAAATTTCATGCTCTATCTGAATCATGAAAGAAAAAATGTGGGTTCAGTGTCCCTTTAATTTAAGACAGTTATTTTTTTATTAAACCTCATGCACCTCTACGCCTTTGTATTATTCCTTTTTTACATTTTCCTTTCGGTCGAATGACTGGGGATTGTGGGTAGGAAGTGACACTTAACAGCTCTGCTGTGGTGCTCTTTGCCGCCTCCTGCTGGCCAGGAGTGATATTCCCACTAGTAATTGATGACGTCATGGACTCTCCATATCCGGAAAGAAGTACATTTATCAGGTAAGCATAAATTTAGTTTTTTTTAGCATGCTCACAGTATTTTTCACCAATGAAAAATATTTAAAGGGATAGTTTACCCAAAAAACTTTCTGTCTTTTAATTTGTTTCCAATGATCAATTTTACCTGCTGGTGTGTGTTAAAAGGACAGTCAAGTCCAAAAAAAACTTTCATGATTTCAATAAGGCATGTCATTTTAAACAACTTCCCAATTTACTTTTATCGCCAATTTTGTTTTGCTCTCTTGGTATTCTTATTTGAAAGCTAAACCTAGGAAGTTCATATGCTAATTTCTTAGACCTTAAAGACCGTATCTTATCTGAATGCATTTTGACCACTAGAGGGCATTAGTTCATGTGTTTCATATAGATAACATTGAGTTGCTGCACGTGAAGTGACCTAGGAGTGAGTAGTGATTGGCTAAAATAAGAGGTAAAACGTGTTGGTTATGCAAAACTGGGGAATGGGTAATAAAGGGATTTTCTTTATTTTTAAACAACAAATAATTCTGGTGTTGACTGTCCCTTTAAATTGTTTACAAATAGCTCTTTAGCCGCTATATTGGCATTTTAAATAGCTGATTTAGCCTGTAGTATCCTTACCTATACTCAAATATTATATACCTAGGTATAGGCTATTGACAAACTATGTAAACACAGCCAGCAGAAGAAATTACACTCACAGTGGGAGGTGGAAGATATAAAGCTCTTAAATGTTAATTTTCAAGTGTTCTTTCTAAGTATTGTACAGAGAC
The DNA here is from genome assembly GCF_027579735.1 of Bombina bombina. Taxonomy (NCBI): domain Eukaryota; kingdom Metazoa; phylum Chordata; class Amphibia; order Anura; family Bombinatoridae; genus Bombina; species Bombina bombina. The sequence continues at coordinate 1,028,470,160 of NC_069503.1, read as the reverse complement.
AGAGATAAGAAAGGGAAGCTTTTGAGTGATACAACAATAATAATAAGATACTTGTATATCGCACAACCTCAAATTTAATCGACTCGCAGTACTGATAACAGGTATTATTACCGAACTTAATGGTACTCATTTTTCATTCAAAAATCAAGCTTCTGTGGACAGATTTGCAAGGCTGCAACTTGGTCCTCTCTGCACATTTTTTCCAAATAACCAGATCTGATTTGTCTGCAAGCTTAGCCTATTTTGATGGGCTGTGGTTTCAAATCCAGCTAATTCTTTTGTACAAAAGAAGCATAAATTAGCAATTTCTCATACATTTTATACGCTGCAGCTTGTATAACAAGTGATGGGTAACACATTCAGGGGAAAACAATTTTAAAGTTAACTGTCCCTTTAAGCTTTTTAGCCTTTCCCTTCGGGCTTGTCACAGCCCAAGGAGTGTTTACTAAGTGTTTTGCTTGTAAGGGGACTATTTGATCATGCTGATCACTTCCATTGCCTGTGCAAGAAGTTAAAGGGACATGAAACCCAAAATTTTTCTTTCATGATTTAGGTAGAACATACAATTTAAAACAACTTTCCAGTTTACTTCTATTATCAAATTAGCTTCATTCTCTTGGTATCATTTGTTGAAGGAGCAGCAATGCACTACTGGTTTCTAACTGAACATATGGGTTAGACAATGACAATCGGTATATATGCAGCCAACAATCAGCCTAAGTTATTTGCTGCTCCAGAGCTTACCTAGAAAAACCTTTCAGCAAAGGATAAAAATAGAAGGAAGCAAATTAAAAAATAGAAGTCATTTGGAAAGCTGTTTAAAATTGTGTGCTCTGTCTAAATTATGACTTTACTATCAGTTTAAGGCACCTTGCGTCTCAGTTTACTATGATTTAGCCTGTCTTCTTCCTACTGTGCTGTAAAGATTCAGCCTGTCATAACGAGAACTGTCACATTGTTGCTCTTTTTCCTCTGTGATGCAGATTCACTGAATTTCACTCTGCAGATCTTATTTTGGCTGTCAGAATTATGCTTGTTTTAATAAAAATTTTATTTCTCAGTTATGGTAACATCTGTCTCAAAGATTATTATCCTTTCTCCTGGAGTGCTTGATTTTCTTGGTTGGACTCTCCTTCTAATACCACAGATAGCCATGTATCTCAATGGACTCCAGTCTCTCAGTATGGCAAAAAAAATCTGTGGAGACTGCTGAGCAAAAGGGGTATTCGGTCTCCCAGACAACCATCCCTAGCAACCTTTCTATAACTTAAAGGGACATTAAACACTTTTAGATGTTAATATAAAATGATGAAATATATATATATATATATATATATATATATATATATATTGCAATAATTTTATTATTTATTTTGTCCCCTTGTCCTGTAATTCCTTTCTGAAATTCTCAGCTTTTGAGTTTTTGTTAGAAATGGAAGTGCAGAACACTGCTGTATTCCACACAACCATTGGCTGTATACTCTAGTGACCTATTTATAACTGTCCCTCTGGCCACAGCAGAAAAGGTAACCTAAGTTACAAAATGGCAGTTCCCATTGTTTTATAGACACTGACTAGTTAATAAGTGACGCAGTATTTTGCGTTTTTGCAATCTCAAAAACACTGCTAGAGTTAAGGTTTTTGCGTCGGGTTGCGCTTGTATTACAAGTTTAAAAAAAACCATATATATTCTTAAATGGAAAGAGTCCACAGCTGCATTCATTACTTTTGGGAATTAAGAACCTGGCCACCAGGAGGAGGCAAACACAACCCAGCCAAAGGCTTAAATACTCCTCCCACTCCCCTCATCCCCAAGTAATCCTTTGCCTTTCGTCCCAGGAGGATGGCAGAGAAGTGTCAGAATTTTTTAATTTTTGTTTTTGTCTCTTATGAAGGGTAGTACTCTTCGGCATGGGACAGGAGTTTTAAGTAGTCCTGTCAGTCTCTCAGTGAGGGCTTGGATGAAATTAAGAGTCCGGAGATGCAGGGAGTTTCTTTCTGCGAAACTATCCAGACTCAGGTTAACAGCTCCTCAAGCAATCAGCGTTGTCGAACTTCGCTTCGTTGCCTGCTTTCTTCTCTCGAGTCCATGGCAGAGGCGATGCTACTATCCGTCACACTTGAAGGGCCGTGTTCCTGTTCCACAGCGTAGATTCCGGTGAGATCGTTTAATTTTACTTTATTTGCAATGTACTGTAATGTGAATGTTTCCAGAGAGGCTACCACCTTCCGGGTCTAACTATACATAAGGGTCTCAGTTAGTCTCTTTTAGTATCTTGGAATCGAGGGTTAATATCTCCTGGGGGGTTATTGAACAGAGGGGGGGTTTATAATCATGTGTATGTGATTCAAGCTGCTTATGTGCGATGTTTACTGGGCTTGTGGTTGGAACATTGAGGCCTTTGGAAGTGACGCAGCCTTTTGGTTGGGCGTGCTTGTTTGGACTGTACGGTTCACTTTGTGTTCGGGCGTGGCTACGTTCCGTTGTTCCATTTCCACATTTCTGACCATGTGGCGGAGGAAATTTTCTAGCCCGCAGGGGTCTGGTCATAGGAGGTGGTGAGTGCCCCAGCCATTGGGGGTGTCAGGTGCCGTTTTAGTTTTCACTACTTTAGTCTATATTTAAATATCCTCTATCCATCTATGGAGGATTCTGATGCTGAGACTGTGTTAATTTTAGATTCAGTTGCAGATGATTCTGAGACTATTTTGATTTCAGATTCCGATTCTGTGTCAGGTGATGAATCCGGAGTGGCCTCGTTGACACCTGTTAACCAGTTTTGTTCCGTATGCCATTTCAGAGCGCCTGGTTCCTCGGGCTCGGGGAATCAAGGGACTGCTGATCCATCTGCCTCTCGGGGTCCTGTCCTGCGAGAGGAGAGTTCCCTACCAAATCATACTTCTGCACATGCGGGTAACCCTGTTTATGGTTCCTCCATGTGGGGTGTTTTGTTTCCCCCAGAGGTTGCAGCACGTTTTCGCTTCCACATAATGTTGGCGATTGTTCGTCTGCAGAGTCCAGATGTTTATTTGAGAATGTGCTAGTGCCCTATTATCACGGGCCTTCCACCTTGGGGAGGACCTCTACAGTTTCCCGCGGGGGTATTTGTCCGTTAGTGTTGTGTCTTTCCATTACAGGATTGCGCGACTTTGCATGTTGCTCAGACATGTTTTTCAGTTATTGAATGACCCTATCGTTACCAGATATGGGGAATTTCGTATGGTGCACCTCATTAGACATGTGGGGATGAAGTAATCTCCTGATTGTCATTTGTTAAGATCTTTCCCAGTTTTGTGAGATAGGGCTCCGTTTGGCTGGTCCTGCGGGTAGGCCTGTGTCTTTTGGGCATTAACCTCCGGGTTTCCTTATATTTTATTTATATCCTATGGGATGTATTTTATTTGTTTTTGTTTCCTTTGTGAACCTTCTGGGATTGATACTCTTTATTACTTCTTCGTAAGTCGTTAGAAATGTTAGTCCTCTGTTAAAAAATGTCTGTTTTTTCCCCTACAAGGGAGTATTTATGCAGCTTGCCGTTTGGGACCCTAGGTGCAGGCTGGTCCTGTCGGGTTCGTTCGGTTTTGGGACTGTTCAGACACGTGGCGCTGTTCTGCTCGGCTGGTTCGGTAGAAGCGCCAAGTGCTCAGGTTATCATTGTTTTTCATGTTCAACTAACTGTGGGTCAGTGAGGGGGGAAGGATTGCCCTTATAGCCTTCAGTCATAGATGACCGGGCAGGGGAGTTTTTCCGCTGCGTCACTCTATCTGATATCTGATTTCATCAGAACTTAGTTTCCTTCCCCATGTGGTGGAGGGTGGGAGGACTTAATGCCCCTTTGTTTCTAGGCCTCTGGATGTGTCCTTTCAGGCTTGATCCAACAGCTTGTGCAGCATAGCTGTCTAGCATGCGGAAGGTTGCAGTTTGAAATCTGTTGCAGCTCTTGACACCTTGCAGGTGTGCGTGTAGCTGTTTCTAGCTGTTTCTAGTATATCTAGTTGCAGCTCTTACTCTTGACTGAGTTATAAGAGGCCTTTGGGTCTCCTTCCATTGCCTTCTGGTGAGTGGATCTCCTTTTAGGGATCTGTGCTTCTGGGCGATGGTTGTTCCCTGCGGGGATTTATGTTTAGCTCAGGGTTTTCTGGAGCTGTGTAGGCTTAGTGCCTTCTCTTCCTTGTGTCCGCTGCTTGTGTGGAGGTGTTAGGGAGACTAGTCCTGCTAGTAGGATTTTTTGGGCCTCAAGGTATCCCTGGTTGTCCTGAGGCTCTTAGAAGTATCTTCATACAACTTCTAGCCTTGCTTCTTGGAGCGTTGTACTTTGGCTAGGGATGGTTCCTCCCTTTGGTCGGAGCTTTTGAGTTCTTCTCGCTGTCCGGATTCTCTGGATATGCATCCATACCCTTGTGTCTGGCTTTTTGGCCGGTTGGGGTGTTTAGTTCTAGGGTAAGGTTTGCCTGAACTGTTAGGTGCCCAGACCTGTTTTTTCTTCCTGAGTCTTCCGGTTGCCGATGCTCTGCTTTGCCTTTTTACTGACCCAGTCTTGGGTGGTTTTGGAAGCTTAGATCTCAGGGCTGGTCGGGGTATTCCACGGTAGGGAGAACTTGGGCTATGTCCTTGCTCCTTCTACCTCACCTGGTCATGGTTGACTAGGTCTTCTGAATATTTCCTTTTACTCTTTGCCACAGAGTGGTTAATGTCATCTGTTGGTTAGCCGTGTGGCTTGAGCCTCAAGGGTGTTTGGTTCATACCCAGCTGCTGGCGCTGGATGTCCGATTTCTGGTGCGCCTTAGGGTTACATTCCCCTGGTCAGCTTGCCAGTGTTCCCGTGGATTCCCTGCTCTGCAGATGAATGGGTTGGCTGTGCCTCTGCTTGGCAAGCTACTTGTAGGGGGGGTCCTTTTCTAGGACATCTGTATTGGGAATTTCACTTCCCATTAGCAGGTGCATTTGGGCCTTGAGGACAGTTGTTGCCCTTCCAGCATCATCCTTTTTCTTTAGGGGATATTATCCTCCCTATGGAGATGGAGTCCTTGCTTGGAGCTTCTCCTGGTTGGGAGGTGGGATTGGTTCCCCCTGGAGTCTTGCTGGCTCCAAGCAGGCTTGTTGGGCCTTTATTTTGATAGTTCCTTAGGTCTTTGGCCTTGTCTGTTTCAGAGTCGAGTTGTACTTGTGCTCTGTGGGGATGGCTGCGCTATCCTTACGCTCGTTCCTGTACCTGTTTCGGGATTCTTTTTTTTCCTTGTCTTGGATCCCGGAGGCTGGGTTGGTCCAGCTGAGTGTGGGTCTGCAGGTCAGGATGGCTGAGCGGTCTAAGGACCTGCATTTGCGCAGTCTCCTCTGGATGTGTGGGCTTGTTGAGTCTATCCTGTTAACTTAGTCTGCTAGGGTATAGATTTTCCTTTCAACTTTCTCCATTGATAGAAGAGGGTTAACTCTTCCTTCGGGTTCTGAGAGTCTACTCTCCTTCTTGGGGGGCCTCGATTGCGGTTTTTGTGTTCCCCTTTTCAGGGACCTGTGTGTAGGTCCGGCGACTTAGGTTGCCTGGAACGTGCCATCTGTTAGGGGGTTACTTTGCGGCCTGTTTCTTGCTTGACTGCTTCTTCCTCGCAAGTATCCTCTGTGTCGTCCTGTTGTGGACTCTGTGTTTTCAAACTTGGGGTTTTTCTCCTGTGTGTATTACAAACTTTTTTTCATGGTCGCATACCTTGGTATTCTATGGCCAGACACTGGGAGGACTTGGCCTCTTCTGTTGCATCTGTGCTTGCAGGATATTGGGGAGACGTCTGTTCTGTCTCTGTGCCCGGTCTTATCCTGGGTTTCGCTTGGTGTAAGCGAGGCCTCCTTTCCCTGTTTGGGCCCCTTTTGGGTCTCTATGAGCTGGGCTCACTCGTGGAGGTGTTCCTTTTTGTCTTAGGGGACCTTTCGGTTTCCTTGGTTCTCCTTTGCCTTGTTCCCTTGGGGATTTTCGGCTGGTGTTTCCTTCATTTGTGGAGATAAGCAGCGGGGGACCGTTTGTTGGGCGACTGTGTCTCCTGGAGGACTGTTGGCTCAGTCAAGTCAGTTTGCGGTCTCTGGTTTGGCTTCTGGACTAACTGCGAGTCAGTGTCACTGGGGCTTTTCCTCTTAAAATTTTCTCAGCTTCGGACGAAGCAGGGTTTTTATTGGGTAGAGGTTCAGGCCTGGTGCCCTCAGTATAGGCCGCCTATTGTACCCTCCCATCTTGTCATTCAGTGTTCTGTATAGCTTGGGTATTGTTTTCCCAAAGGTAATGAATGCAGCTGTGGACTCTTTCCATTTAAGAAGAAAAAACATAAATTATGCTTACCTGATAATTTCCTTTTCTTCTGATGGAAAGAGTCCACAGCTCCCCACCCTTATTTTATGTGGGGCGTCCTTATATTCTTCTGGCACCTTTCACCCTGATATTTCTTCTACTGTTCCTTGTTCCTCGGCAGAATGACTGGGGGATGAGGGGAGTGGGAGGAGTATTTAAGCCTTTGGCTGGGTTGTCTTTGCCTTCTCCTGGTTCTTAATTCCCAAAAGTAATTAATGCAGCTGTGGACTCTTTCCATCAGAAGAAAAGGAAATTATCAGGTAAGCATAATTTATGTTTTTACGCAAGCAGTAACATGACTAGTGCAAAAATCTGAACATCAAATATTGTGTGCGCGTTCATGTATTCCCTCATAGAAGTCAATGGAGAAAAAAAGCTAACATCCACTCTCTTGCGCAAACACGATCACATTTTCGCAATTGCACTAACCCAACATGAAAATATGAATATTTAATATTCCAATGTTCTTAACATAACGGAATATGTTCTATTTATTCATAAATAAATATTTTAACATATATCTGATATTTTTTTAAATATATACATGAATATATATAGGTATAGATATATACATAGAACTTATTCTGCTAAGTGCAGAACATTGGAATGTGAAATAGGAGTAAATATACAATTAAAAAAATAATAATATATATATATATATATATATATATATATATATACATGCAATGTATCTCTATGTTAAAGTCCTTTGGCGACTTTTTTTTTTTCTAACATCGAGATATATCTTTGAGCCCTTATAACTTTTTTGAGCATTATTTTATTTTAATAATTTTTATTAGATGGTGTTATTATGAGTATAACTGTATTTTCTAATGTGTTTTTGATGTGTTTTGTGACACTTTTTAGTTTTGGAAAACAGCCACAGCTCTGACATCACGATAAGAATTGAAGCGTAAATCACGATTTCGCTCAACTTGTCATATGAGCGCAATTAAAATGCTTGTGATATTGCTTGCGCAAAAACATTTGTGTCTCACTTGTAATCTAGCACCCAAAACCTTACACTTATTTTGTTAATATTTAAACAGCTAATGAAACTTTAAAAAATACATCTTCATGTTATTCTCATATTAAAATTTTCTTTGAATGCATCATTCTAGCTCACATTTATTTAGTGTTTAATGTCCCTTTAAGAAGATATCTCACTTTGCTTTGTTAGGATGCTTTCATAAGTCTTCTTGTGTTTGAAGCACTACATCAGAAGCTTAAATCAGTCAATCACTTGGGGGCATAACTAGACAGCCATTGAAAGTCACCATGGTCCTGACCTAGTTATGTTCCAACAATTTTGACAATTTACATTCTTGAAATAAACTAGAGACAACTGTGGAATGGTTTACTTCTCGGTCTCTTTCTCTCTCTCTCTCTCTGTCTCTCTCTCTGTCTCTCTCTCTCTCTCTGTCTCTCTCTCTTTATCTGTCTCTCTCTCTCTCTTTCTTTCTCTTTTTCTCTCTCTCTTTCTCTCTCTCTTTCTCTCTCTCTCTCTCTCTCTCTCTCTCTCTCTCTCTCTCTCTCTCTCTCTCTCTTTCTTTCTCTCTCTCTTTCTCTCTCTCTCTCTTTCTCTCTCTCTCTCTTTCTCTCTCTCTCTTTCTCTCTCTCGCTCTTTCTCTCTCTCTTTCTCCTTTCTTTCTCTCTCTTTCTCTCCTATTTTGTTTATTTATAGGTAAATGCTTAATTATGTGTAAAACACCATCAGTAAGGGGAGGAGCATATATTAGATATACTTAGATGGCACATTGTGATACCCAAAAAGCCTCTGTCTGTTTTTTCCTATTTTTTTTTTCTTTGATTTTTCTTGCAGGTCGTCTTATAGCCTGTGCTTGTGGTTGTTATTATACAGCAATTTGATTGTGTACAAATGTTCTTTTCTTAGGGGGTGCTATGACTTGTATAACTGCATGCAGCCAAAACAGAATCTGTTCATCTTTGTTTGAAGAACTTCTTTCCTCTTGAGTCCTATTTACTTATCTTACTCTATAGGCATCTCTTGTAATTATGGGGCAAACTGCAATTCTTCTTCAATTTAAGACTTTAATGAGTTTTGCTCACCTTAAAATGGGTTTTGTAATTGAGCAATTTACTTAAAAGGCTTGTGGATATAATTGGTTGTTGAATTTGATTTGAATGAATCTATATAAATTGCATTTCATTTTGTTTTCACAGAAGATGGTAAATATGAAATCCTAAAACGTAGAAGCCTTCATGGAAAATCTGTTCCGCATTATGCAGCTATTGAAACAGACGGAAATGGACTGATGATAATCTCTTATAAGCCCTTCAGGTTCGATGCAGGTGGGGAAAATCAGTCGGAATCAACTGAAGATGAGAAGATGGAGGAAGAGGGAAAAAAAGGTGAACACAAAAATTGTATTTCTTTCATGAAACTTCAGAAGTAGGGTAGCTAAAAATAAACTAAATAAAATACACACACGCTTTAATTTAGAGTAATGTTATTGCTACTATAAAGCTTGTTCAGTATTAATCTCCTTTATCTGCATTAGTCAAGGAATATTTTTAAAGGAACATTAAACTTATTTGTTTGTTCACAAAATAATTCTGCAAGTAGAAAGTCTGTTAAAAAACATCTACGTAAAAAAAATAATTTAAAAAACATATTAAGCTCTCATGTTAGCAAAAAGTTTTGCAGTCCAGGGACATACCGTTTTAAAAGCCTGACTGTTTTAATTGTATTTTTTCTGGTGTGGCCAGTTGGAGTAATATAAAGGATCTTCTAAACTGTTCAGGCAATCACAGTGTAGCATGTTGTAGTGTCACATTTCTAAAGTATGCTCTTTAATTATAATTAAAGGGACAGTCAACACCAGAATTTTTGTTGTTTAAAAAGATAGATAATTCCTTTATTACCCATTCCCCAGTTTTGCATAACCAACACAGTTATAATAATACACGTTTTACCTCTGTGATTACCTTGTATCTAAGCCTCTGCAAACTGCCCCCTGATTTATTTTCAATTCTTTTGACAGACTTGCATTTTAGCCAATCATTGCTTACTCCTAGGTAACTTCACGTGCGTGAGCTCAATGTTATCTATATGACACACCACCCTCTAGTGGTGAAAAACTGTCAAAATGCATTCAGATTAGAGGCGGCCTTCAAGGTCTAAGAAATTAGCATATGAGCCAACCTAGGTTTAGCTTTCAACTAAGAATACCAAAAGAACAAAGCAAAATTGGGGATAAAACTAAATTGGAATGTTGTTTAAAATTGCATGCCCTATTTAAATCATGAAAGTTTATTTTGGACTTGACTGTCCCTTTAAGTATATGGGTTTTGAGTTTTTTATTGTATTTTTGTATGTATTATGTGTGAGTATAATATATATATATGTATATATATGTGTGTGTGTATGTATGGATATATATATATATATATATATATATATACAGGGAGTGCAGAATTATTAGGCAAGTTGTATTTTTGAGGATTCATTTTATTATTGAACAACAACCATGTTCTCAATGAACCCAAAAAAACTCATTAATATCAAAGCTGAATAGTTTTGGAAGTAGTTTTTAGTTTGTTTTTAGTTATAGCTATTTTAGGGGGATATCTGTGTGTGCAGGTGACTATTACTGTGCATAATTATTAGGCAACTTAACAAAAAACCAGTATTTTTACCAGTGAAACCAATATAACATCTCAACATTTACAAATATACATTTCTGACATTCAAAAACAAAACAAAAACAAATCAGTGACCAATATAGCCACCTTTCTTTGCAAGGACACTCAAAAGCCTGCCATCCATTGATTCTGTCAGTGTTTTGATCTGTTCACCGTCAACATTGCGTGCAGCAGCAACCACAGCCTCCCAGACACTGTTCAGAGAGGTGTACTGTTTTCCCTCCTTGTAAATCTCACATTTGATGATGGACCACAGGTTCTCAATGGGGTTCAGATCAGGTGAACAAGGAGGCCATGTCATTAGATTTTCTTCTTTTATACCCTTTCTTGCTAGCCACGCTGTGGAGTACTTGGACGCGTGTGATGGAGCATTGTCCTGCATGAAAATCATGTTTTTCTTGAAGGATGCAGACTTCTTCCTGTACCACTGCTTGAAGAAGGTGTCTTCCAGAAACTGGCAGTAGGACTGGGAGTTGAGCTTGACTCCATCCTCAACCCGAAAAGGCCCCACAAGCTCATCTTTGATGATACCAGCCCAAACCAGTACTCCACCTCCACCTTGCTGGCGTCTGAGTCGGACTGGAGCTCTCTGCCCTTTACCAATCCAGCCACGGGCCCATCCATCTGGCCCATCAAGACTCACTCTCATTTTATCAGTCCATAAAACCTTAGAAAAATCAGTCTTGAGATATTTCTTGGTCCAGTCTTGACGTTTCAGCTTGTGTGTCTTGTTCAGTGGTGGTCGTCTTTCAGCCTTTCTTACCTTGGCCATGTCTCTGAGTATTTCACACCTTGTGCTTTTGGGCACTCCAGTGATGTTGCAGCTCTGAAATATGGCCAAACTGGTGGCAAGTGGCATCATGGCAGCTGCACGCTTGACTTTTCTCAGTTCATGGGCAGTTATTTTGTGCCTTGGTTTTTCCACACGCTTCTTGCGACCCTGTTGACTATTTTGAATGAAACGCTTGATTGTTTGATGATCACGCTTCAGAAGCTTTGCAATTTTAAGAGTGCTGCATCCCTCTGCAAGATATCTCACTATTTTTGACTTTTCTGAGCCTGTCAAGTCCTTCTTTTGACCCATTTTGCCAAAGGAAAGGAAGTTGCCTAATAATTATGCACACCTGATATAGGGTGTTGATGTCATTAGACCACACCCCTTCTCATTACAGAGATGCACATCACCTAATATGCTTAATTGGTAGTAGGCTTTCGAGCCTATACAGCTTGGAGTAAGACAACATGCATAAAGAGGATGATGTGGTCAAAATACTAATTTGCCTAATAATTCTGCACTCCCTGTATATATGTATGTATATATATATATATATATATATATATATATATATATATATATATATATATATATATATATATTTAAAAACGGGGAAAGGAGAGAGGTGTAAATACTGCTAAATAGTTCCAATATACATCATGGTGCCTTCCTCAAATTTAAATATATAATTAAAATGGAGAGAAGACTCAAAGGGTATCCAATACTATCCTTTGAAAGAGAGGAAAAACAACACTTGTAACTGAACAAAAAAGTATATTTATTCTGCCCTGTGACAATAAGAGCAAATACCAATGAGCATACAAACACTTAATATAGCAACCTGTTAAAAATGTAAAGGACTAAACGGTACCGCTGTCACTATAAAATATAACAACCATTATACATTGTAAATACAAAGTTGTGTGTACAACGATACAGTGTATACAGTTTCCAAAAAAACACACTCTCTATGTAACACATAGAGAACCAGTACTAGAGCATAGCCGTAACAATAGCAGTCCAGAACATAATTCCCATAGTGATTATGACCGCAGCGGGAAGCTTCACACTAGGTCAGTTACTCGCATACCACGGAGCGTCCTGCTTTGTTTACGAACAGCGGATCTCACAGTGTAGCCTGATCCTGTTACTTGTGACGTTACTCAAAGGGATGGGATAACTTCCAGGTAATATCCTCCAAGCACCCTGTGTTGTAGAAAACTTGCCATAGGTTTAAACTGCCCCTGCCACCTCCCTTCTGCTGATTGGGTCTCCACTACAGAAGAGACTTGTGTAAAAACTTCACAAAGAGACACTAAAAGACCGGAAGTGTTAGCGGCAGAGTCGTCATCAGACATCAGGGAAAATTAATTCACATCGGTTTACACTGAACCCACTTTTAGAAGAGCATGGAACACAAACACCATAGGGTTAGCTGGTTTCCACACAAAACGTATCCTTCCTAGAGCCGCATATATAAAGGACACTGTGTGCACCTAGGGGCCATACATCGGCACCTGGGATATTTTGTGACTAATATAGAGGGTGTATTCAAAGTAGCAGCAGTAGTTCACCTGTGGGTAGTTCAGCGGTAGAATGTAAAGTCCTTTACAATAGCAAGACACTGTCCAGTGTCTGACTTGTGTATACAACAGTGTACATCATGTCAACGCAACAAATGAGTCTCCTTCCTCATCATCTCTGGTGTTTGCTCCTGGATCTAATAACAATCTAAGACCCCTTGGGACTATTTTTTTGTCAATATAATTTAAAAGGCTTGCATTTTCTGCTTTAATTTTTAATTGTCTATTCAGATAATATCTATATTTTCTGAATGCACTAAATACATTTTCATCATCAACATTAGTTTGTTCCCCCTCATTACTATGTGCTAGGGAAGCTTTCAATTCTGCCTCCCATAAGTCATCTACTAGGGTGAATGCCATCTCCAAAGTGGATCTATGCTCATCAGCTGCAAGAATTACCAGAGGGCAACATTAATCCCAATTCAAAAATAGTTAATTTAAGAATTTATTGCAGTCACCTACCATCTCCAGAAAAAGGGAAAATAAGTGAAACCTCTAATACACCTTTAATTAGATGCAAATATAAAAACGGGGAAAGGAGAGAGGTGTAAATACTGCTAAATAGTTCCAATATACAGTGAAAGAGAGGAAAAACAGCACTCGTCACTGAACAAAAAGGTAAATTTGGGGCGTGTCTCTGGGCAGCACCTTGAATGGAAGCAATATCGGTTGCCGAGTGTGAAATGCAGATAACCTGCCACTTATCAGCAGTCCATGAAGCCATCTGTACTTTAAACTAAGGTCTTTGAAATACACAGAGTGTACTGAATCTACTGACACCAGATTGAGCTGAAATTTACGCCAGATTGCCGATCCGGCGTTGAGGCCTGTGGCAACTCTCATAAGGAGAAGTCCTCAACACCCCCCACCGTAAATCTTTGAACGGGTATGTGCAGCTTATAAGCTGTTTCTTTCCTACAACTTATAACATTTATGTTAATACAACACCATCCTTGATCTACGTGATATAGACAGAAGGAGGTTTGACAGACTTTCCCATCACATATGCACCCGCTAAAGATGGCGCCTACTATCAATGCACTACTCGAGGCTGTGACCTGCTTGCTGACTGAACACCATGAGAAACTGATGCAAGCTTGGTCTACTGAGTGGGGAAGCCTACGTGCATTAACGAAACAAATAGGATCTGGACATATGACATTAAAGTGATGGTAAACTCTTTTATTTGTAAATGACATATTATCATTGTTAATGTTATGTAATGTCAAACCGCATTATTATTTTTTAATTTTCAAATGTAAATTATCACTATTCTTACTCTTATTTGTTTCTCATGTTTGCAACGCAGCTCCCTGCCTCGCTCCGCCCCTCTTACATGTCCGTAACGAAACTTTCTATTTACTCCTCTCTCCTCCCTCTACTTACGTCATCCGTAGTGCTCGTTCATGAAAGTAATTTAACAAATGCATGCGCATTATATATAAATTAGTGTGATGTACTTACTGGCACTGCTCCAAGTAAGGAATGTATCCTAAACTAAAAGTATACAATACATTCCTTACTTTCGAGTGCAGAGAGTGCCGTGTGAAAAATGACATAAGACGCATGCGTGAAATAGAGCGTGCACGCGCAAAGTCGTCTCCGTATTTTAAAGCTTCTTATTGGTTGGTAGTATCGTCGGAAATGATGAGAATTGCGCATGCGCTAAGAATTATATTGCGAACAGCCTGTGGGCGGCCGAGTTTACGGAACGGAGACATTCTGCATATGAAAAAAAAAAGGTAAATTGCTATTTGATGTTTAGATGGAAATTGCACAGGACATTAATATAGAGTATGACTATGTAGATTAGTAATTGAAACCATAGTGAGTTTACCATCCCTTTTAAGAGCCTTAGTGGAGGAACCTGTTGAGGATATAAGTGTTCCTGTGCTCATCCCCAGCTTTTCAGATCCCTTGTCTCAGGCTCAGACAGATCAGACTCACCACGCGATTGACCTAATGAGCAGCCCCCTAACAGGGGACAACCCTCCAGATGGCTTTTCAGGTCCGAGAGCGCCAAGGGAATCTCTCACTGCGGGGCGGCTTATTGTGGGAGCATGTGTGAGGGAGGCTAAGATTACAGCACATGTCTCGTTCCCCAGCCTAGAGGCGACTTGCCAAATACAGTGCTTTGGTGAGTTATGTGAACCCCCTCTGAACTTACCGGAACTTTGCGGCTTGAGAGCATTAGCCTGGAGGAACCAACCCTGGGCGCAGCCTACTTGTCGTGTAATTACCAAGCTTGAAGAGATGTTAGAAGTGGCTGAGAGGCCCCCCTATGCCTGTCACAGGCCCGCACTTTGTCAGACATGGAGTTGAGGTACGGAGCGCCGGGACTTAACAGACTTGAGAGAAAATTTGGCCAGCTTTTTGATCCTGGAGGCTTGGAATTTGACGGAGCCGAGCGACAGGCCTTTGACGACAGACTGGAGGGAAACTTGGACCAGCTTTTTGACCCTGGAGGCTTATTCTTGTCATCCCACTGGAGTGAACACTATGCCCTCCGGGACTCTGGCACTGAGTGGCATCAGATGATTTGTTGGGCAGTTGGAGGTTTGCAGTGCCGGTTCATAGAACTTGCTGTATAAACTTTACTTGTGTTTTGTTTTATCACACTGCTAGATGTCATGTCTGTTTGTCCTGAACTAACAATTTCCTATACGCAGGCTCTATGTAGACATCTGGTCGCAATTGGTAGATATGTCGCAATATAGGACTGTTGGCATGTTTCAGAATAGGCTTGTTTTGCTGGGAACAACATTTGCACTCTGTGGTCTCTAGGTCTATTGCCAGTTTTTTTTTTTTTTCCTGGTCTTTGAGCCTGACACAGGTGGCACTTGTCCTCCAATGAGTTCCTATTATCTTGCCCTCATTATTAGTTAATATCCAGGGCTATACATGTCCTATAATTACAGTGGTCTCTTCACCGCAGAGACAGTGCACCAGAAGTTAGTTGATGTTTGCAGAGACCACTCTTGTGCTGATTATCCCTATTTTTGCCTACACTAAATTGCATACTTCTAAGGCAAGTGCTTCATGTAACGCTTAAATAACAGTCCTAACGTTCCTTTTTATTGATGGAGGAATTCCTCTAAACCAGGGCTGCCTGCCTCTCTTACTTGTCAGCAATAGCCAGCCTCCCCGTGTCTTTAAATGCAGAGCCCAGGGCACTATTTTGTTATACAAGATGTGTGCTTATTATTTACTCCTGTCATTTTCTTTTTCCTACTAAATTTTATTTCAGTATGCTAGGCTGGTGTAACATTCATTTTGGTCTCATGTCTTCATTAACAGATTATTATAATCCCACTATATCGTTTTATTCTTATTTCAAGGTCCAAGAGTGACCATGTTTTACATTAGCACCTCCTTTAAACCATTTAGTTTTCATGGGTCCATGAAGCGGCCTGTTGAAGCATTAGAGGTGCATTTATTTATTATCATTTATTATCATATATATATATATAAAAATCACGTATTATCATATATATATAAACAAAATGAGGTTCCACTTTTTAGTTTAGACTTGCATTGACCTTCTGTATTTTGATAGACTTGTATCTTTTAATTTTTACGGTTCTGATTGGAAGGTTTGTATCAATTTATTATGTATCTAATGTGTTTATCACTGAACTCTTGACTAATGTAATGTATATGCACAACTTCAATAAAAATAAAATCTTTAAAAAAAAAAAAAGGTAAATTTATTCTGCCCTCTGACAATAAGAGCAAATACCAATGAGGATACAAACACTTAATATATCAACCTGTTAAAAATGTAAAGGACTAAACGGTACCGCTGTCACTATAAAATATAACAACCATTATACATTGTAAATACAAAGTTGTGTGTACAACGATACAGTGTATACAGTTTCCAAAAAACACACTCTCTACGTAACACATAGAGAACCAGTACTAGAGCATAGCCGTAACAATAGCAGTCCAGAACATAATTCCCATAGTGATTATGACCGCAGCGGGAAGCTTCACACTAGGTCAGTTACTCACATACCACGGAGCATCCTGCTTTGTTTACGAACAGCGGATCTCACAGTGTAGCCTGATCCTGTGCCTCGTGACGTCACTCAAAGGGATGGGCTAAATTCCATGTAATATCCTCCAAGCACAGTGTGTTGTGGAAAACTTGCCATAGGTTTAAACCGCCGCCTCCCTTCTGCTGCTTGGGTCTCCACTACAGAAGAGACTTGTGTAGAAACCTCACAAAGAGACACCAAAAGACCGCAAGTGTTAGCGGCAGAGTCGTCATCAGTCATCAGGGAAAATTAATTTACATCGCTTTACACTGAACCCACTTTTAGAAGAGCATGAAACACAAACACCATAGGGTTAACCGGTTTCCACACAAAACGTATCCTTCCTAGAGCCGCATATATAAAGGACACTGTGTGCCCCATAGGGGCCATACATCGGCACCTTTGGATATTTTGAGGCTAATACCAAGGGTGTATTCAAAGTAGCAGCAGTAGTTCACCTGTGGGTAGTTCAGCAGTAGAAGGTAAAGTCCTTTACAATAGCAAGACACTGTCCAGTGTCTGTCTTGTGAATACAACAGTGCACATCATGCCAACGCACGTTTCACCCCACCAATAACTTATGCATACCGGGGCCTCATCAGGGCATAACCTTTAACCAGAAGGCTCCACCTACTATAACACATTGATGAGATTACAGGTTAGTTGGACACCTGCTGAATAAAGTGTACAATATCACCTTTAGTATAATCCATACATTCATCAGCATTAACTTCCAATATCTTTTACAATAAGTTTACAGGAGACTGGCAAAATCACCCTACATTTATATATGACCTATGCTTTATTCCTATAGATACTAAGTACCTCTAGTTTAATTCTCAAATTTGAACAATAATTATTTACATAGTGTGGCCATTTCAATTTATACATGGAGAAAGAAAACTATATATATATATATATATATATATATATATATAATGTAAGAAAAAAGACAAGTGCACAAGGGGTGCACCTAGTGCAATACGTTTTAAACTTGCTATCTGTGCAATAAAGAAAACAAACTCACTCACATGATTCCACCTCAATTTGTGAGGTATGTGTCAGGCCCTTTAAATGCGGTTACAGCTGGTCCTCCTTGGAAAAGCAATCCCTCTGTATCCAAATGTCACTTCCTCTCCTCTATCTCCTCTCTCTCCGTCTCTCTCCACTGTCCATCTCTCGCTCCTCTTCTCTCCTCTATCTCCTCTCTCTCTGTCTCTCTCCACTGTCCATCTCTCGCTCCTCTTCTCTCCTCTATCTCCTCTCTCTCTGTCTCTCTCCACTGTCCCTCTCCACTGTCCCTCTCCTTCTCCTCTCCTTTTCTCTCCTTTCCTCTTTCTCTCCGCTCCCTCTGTCTCTGTCTCTCTCCTCTCCTCTTCTATCCTCTCTCTCCCCTCCCTCCCTCTCTCTGTCTCTCTCCACTGTCCCTCTCTCCTCTACCTCCTCTCTCTGTCTCTCTCCTCTCTCTCTCTGTCTCTCTCCTCTCTCTCTCTCTGTCTCTCTTCTCTCATTTCCGCTCTCTGTCTCTCTCCACTGTCCATCTCTCTCTCTTTCCTCTTCTCTCCTTTCTTCTTCTCTCCTTTCCTCCCCCTCTCTCTGTTTCTCTCCACTGTCCCTCTCTCTCCTCTTCTCTCTTTTTCTCATCTCCTCTCTCTCCTCTCTCATCTCCTCTCTCTCTGTCTTTCTCTCTGTCTCTTAATCTCTCTGTGCACTGTAGCACTGCACAATAAAATAATAAGTACAAATACAAACACTGTTGCTATCCGTCACAAGCACAATCTGCACCAAATGCAGAAACTTAACCGCAACAGTTGATCGGCTATTTCGCCGCTTGCAAACAGTGAGGATAAGGTGGGGGCAGAGCCTGACGGGTTTCATAGCACTATTGGCTACTTCTTCAGAGGTAGAGGCGCCCCCCCCCCGCCCCCAACACTCTCATTACATACCGAAACACTCCTGGCAGATTGATGCTCCGGTTGGTATATAATGAGAATGTTAGGGGGGGCAGCCTCTATCTTTGATGAAGTAGCCAGTAGCGCTACAAAACGCGTCAGGCTCCGCCCCTGCCTTATCCTCACTGTACTTTTAATGGTTTTAAAATGTTTTGTGACATTTATGCAGCAATAAACCCTAACTTGTCCTTTATCCCAGTCTTGTCACCTCCTTTTGCACTGAGAAGGCTTATTGTAGCCTTTGCACCTAAGGGTGCTTTCATACTGCTTACATTTCATCAGAAGTGGCATTTGGATACAGAGGGATTGCTTTTCCAAGGAGGACCAGCTGTAACCGCATTTAAAGGGCACATACCTCACAAGTTTGAGGTGGAATCATGTGAGTGAGTTTCCTTTCTTCATTGCACGGATAGCAAGTTTAAAACTTATTGCACTATGCTTGTCTTTTTTCTCTCCTATAGACTGCTTGTGGAGGACCCTATCTTGGGGAGGTGCATCTGTGCTTGGACTGAGCTGCACTTTGTGGGGAATCTTTGGAACAATACCAAGGGATACTTATTAGACATTCTCTCCCACGAACTGCCATTATTTGATTGTATCGACAACGGACCATTACCTATTCTATCTATCAGTGGAGGTGTAGAGATCTGGTTACCCATAGATCTACATGCAGACTTAAATTGTAATTTCTGTTCTGCTGTTTATACTGTTTATTGCAATTTTTACATATTAGTATAATTTACAGTTTGTCTGGTCGCTAGCGCGGTTTTCACTCTCCTATTTCATATATATATATATATATATATATATATATATATATATATATATATATATATGTATGTGTGTATATACAAAAAGAAAACACACTTTGATGCACCAGCTCTTGTGCAAGAGTCCACAGTGTATACGCATGTGAGTGTTATTGTGTGATGGTTGTCGCATGATACTGGGGCAGGATTATGGAAGGAATTTTGAAAATTATCAGAAAAAAATTCTGCTGCTAATTTCAAATTCAGTGTTATTGCATCTTTTTTTATTACGCACTTTGTTGGTTGTGCAATGCTACTGTATTTAATGGTCCTTTAATATTTAGTACAGGTTTATGTTTTTCTTTAGGTAGTCCCAATTTTGTTATCAGTTCTTTAGTTTGGCCTTCAATTGTTCTCTAATGCTGCACAAGGCAAATTAAACAAATATGATAGAGCAGTGTATGGTTTCAATCTGCCAACTTATATTATAGAGCAGCATGTGATTTAAATCTCCCAAATGCATTAAATGATTATTAGTTTACAAAACAGGGTATTCTACGCGTTTTATACACACTATATAAAAAAATATTATTCCCAGGCTACCGTATGCGAGTGACGCAAAACATGCGGGCAAAGTAAGTTCAACTACATAAGGAAAATAGAATAAAATAACACCAGAATATTTAATTTGTCTTATATCATGCTGTATAGATTTACAGGTGCTTTCATTGCTCACTAATCCCACACACATTAAATCTTCAAAATGTAACTAATTGTTAATCTTTCTTTGCAGTAGTGATATATTCATCTTGTATAATTACTGAGCACTTTTCAACATGCAATTATGTGGACAATAGTGGTCATCACTCACACCAATTACGCCAATTTAGATAAATGTAACCTGCTGTTTAACTCCTAAGTTCATTTTAAGCAACAACAAAAAGACAATTTTTTCTGACTGTTGTATTTTTCCTTCTTGTCTTGACAAGATATAATTTTGTATAATATGCATACTGTGTAAGCATTATCCTTTGTTCTGCCCACCCAAACTAATGGTGCCTTGTCCCACTAATAATGTAGCAAGCATTAATAATATTCTAAAGAACACCTTTGGAGACAGGTTATTGGGACTTTTAACACTTATAGAGAAATTCTATTTTCATTTTAAAGGGATATGAAAGTCCAAATTAATTTTTCATGACTCGCAACACACAATAAAAAAAAAAACATAATATGTACTTTTTTGGTACTCTTGTTTCAAACTTGGCCATGTTGTATGATGATGGCATACTGAATTATACTCAGGAATATGGATGTGTATTAAATAATATATACATGCAATGGTGTAAAGTGTTTTATACAAACATCCTGTAGAGGCTTGTTTTTCATGCCATGGTACATGTAACCCGCAAGGCAAGGGGTACTCCAGCATTTGACCTTTCATTATTTTTTTTTCCTCTGGTGCTTCTAATGTAATCATTGAATGTATCTCAGAAATCTGTGTTTCTTAGTTCTACTCTGAAGGACCTTTAAGAGGTGTCAGGGTTTCACCTTGCTTTCGTTTGTTATTTGCTGCTTGGCTGCTATTTTTACACACCTGTCTCGCTCCTTGTCTGCTCCAGTGTGTAACAATGCTCACTAAACCCAGGCTCCCTCTTATGGCCAAACTGGAGAACATCATCAGTGAGAGACAGGTTGCAGTCCCAGAATTATGATGTCATCACTTACTATTTAAAGTGCCTCAGTTCAGTCTGCCCTTGCGTTGTCTCTGACTTCTCTGTGAGTTCCTGTGTTCCTGATTCTGTCTATAACCTAGCTTGTTTGACGTCCCTCTCTGGTTCCTGTTCCCAGGCTTGTTCCTGACTCTGCTGATCTTTGTGTTCCTGACCCCAATTCGTCTTGACTACTCACTTAGGCTTCTGACCTGGTCAGTCTGATTACCCGCACTGGCTTTGACTCCCGGCTTGTCATTTGGACTCTTTATTACTTTTTTTTTATGATTAATAAAGGTGTGATTAATTTAGCAATTTTCCTCTCTGTCTGATTCCTGGTTCCCTGATATTACGCAAGGGCCATGAATCCTGACGGTGTTAATAATCCACCTTTACCCACCATCATTTCTAGGATGGATTAACAGGATCACTGCATGGATCAATTTGCACTAGCCCTGAAAACCCTTCTGACTCGCACTGCTCACTTGGATCAGAGTGCCCCACAAGCTATGGCTGCTCCTTCTCCTGTTACTGATGGAGCACCTAGTCTTACCAGGAGTATGTCCGGTTCTGCACCTCTTCCTCAGCGATATGGAGGCGATCCTAACTAGTGCAGAGGTTTTTTGAACCAGGTGGGCATTTACTTTGAGATGTTGTCAAAAAGTAAATTTCGGAGATGCAGCATCCAAGTAAAAACAGTTCTTTATTTGCTTCTTTAAATCATGAACAAAAACATAACGGTACCCTTTTTACTTAGATGCTGCATCTCTGAAATTTACTTTTTTTAAATCATTCACTGGCCTTGATGGAGAGAGCGGCACTGATCCCAGGAAGCTGAATGCACTTTGGATTGAGTACCCAAAAGATTATCGCTCAGACAAGGCTTTGGTTCAGGAGTGTAACACCACCGGAGCTAAATGGGAACCGAGTAACCACCAGTAAGCTGGCCGCGACCAGTGACGTTAACATTTGGAGCAGAGGCATGTGGAATTAAAAAAAGAGGTCAAGCCGCAACGATACTGTGTGTGTATAATAGCTTGTAGAGCGAAGCGGCTCAAATCACACAACACCACAAGAGTACTTTGCTGACAACAGAGCCTAGGAGAGGGGTCTCCCAAAGGGGTGCATCTTACAAAGCATGGGCCGTGAAGCGGGAGTAAGTGGCGGTTTTCTACTACATACTAGCATGGGCTAGTATTGTCAAAGGGGACACTTTGAGCGCCTTAAAATTGGGGAAATACATACGAAGTACGGGATTGTGTGCTAATGCTGCAGGTGCACTCAAGGTCTCCTCTAAACGGGGAATTGTAACTTTACTTTGAGATGTTACCTCAGGCATTTTCCTCTGACAGAGCTAAGGTGGTATTTCTCATCTCATTACTCTGACACGGCTCTTGCTTGGGCTAATCCTTTGTGGGAAACTAATAAACGTATGATATCTAATTACCCTGAATCTGTGGCCTCCTTTTGAAGGGTTTTGTTCCTGATTACGCTGATCTTTGTTTTCCTGACCCTGGCTCATCTAACTACTCGCTTTGGCTCCTGAACGGTTTGTCTGATTACCAGCACTGGCTTTGACTCCTGGCTTGTCATTTGGCTTTTGGACTCTTATTTTTTTTTTTTGTTATCTGTCTGATTCCTGGTTTCCTAATATTGGTCAAACTGTATTTCCCTGTCTGATTGGTCAAGTGCTCACTCACTGTGACTGACTCACCTTTACTTAGGTTGTGAAATCCTTAGAATCTGGACTGTTATAGACATTTGAGGACTGAAGTTGAGAAACTGATATGACTGATGGTCACAGAAAGGTGTCACGTAAAGTTTATAGCACTGTGTCATGTCCCATGTTCCACATATAGGGCCACAGTGAAATATCACAAGAAAAATATGCCATGGTGAAATGTTCTAGGTAAAGTGTTCTATACCCAAGTGTGCCATAATCAGGGATAGACACAGACAAAGGCTGTGGTGGACATTTTCCAAAGTACAGACCTTAGTGAAGGACACCAAGGTACATTTGAAATTAAAAACATTATTTTATAGTGCTTGGTGTTATTATACTAATGCAGATACCACTGATCCTATAACCAGCCCTCCTCTGGCTATACCCATGTGCCAGTGTCACTACTGTGTCATTATATAGCGCTGGGTGTTATTATACTGATGCAGATACCACTGACCCTGTAACCAGCCCTTGTCTGGCTATACGCATGTGCCAGTGTCACTACTGTGTCATTATATAGCGCTGGGTGTTATTATACTGATGCAGATACCACTGATTCTATAACCAACCCTCCTCTGGCTATACCCATGTGCCAGTGTCACTACTGTGTCATTATATAGCGCTGGGTGTTATTATACTGATGCAGATACCACTGGCCCTATAACCAGCCCTTGTCTGGCTATACACATGTGCCAGTGTCACTACTGTTTCTTTGTATAGAGCTGGGTGTTATTATACAGATGCAGATACGCCACTAACTTTATTCACACTACATATTTTTTTTAATTCCTATTATTTAGTCAGAAAGAAAAGATATACTAAGGTTGTGGCGGACACTGCAAGGGCTAGTCATGGACACCTTGCCTATCCCTGGCCATAATATGAGGCCTGATCAGCTCTGTATATGATGGCGTTAGATGCAGGAATGTTGTAAATGGAATATTACTTCCCTCATTATTTTTTGTAATATAAGCAGCACAGTATTAAAAACCTTGTTTCTGGGTGTGTGTTTTCTCTATATGTTGATTTATTATTGTTTGTTGCTTTAACATTTCCAAAGATTTACTGCATTTGCATTGAGTAAAACTGGAATTTAAAATAAGTTCATGAAAACAGAAAAATATATTATATTTGTCACATTTTGGGATATGCATGATTGCCTCTATTTTTTTTTTTTTTAAACCTAATAATATATATCTGTTGCAACAATGTATGCCTGTAGGGGTATTTTCAATAAAAAGTTTGATAAACATTGCTGTAGAGGGAGGTTGCAGCAGGAAGTGTTATGTAACGGCAGGGAACACTTGCAGCTCTGTTTCCGCTTACTACTTCTGTATAGTTTGGATGTTTCTTATACAAAGATACATGCACTCTCAATTTATATTCAGACTGTCTCCTTTATGTTAAACGTGGCTAGTGAAAAGCTTTATACCTAGAAGCACTGTTTAATAGAATGGCTGAAGCTATTCTACTCTACTGTTCCCTCCACTGGTTGCTTGTATAAAATGGCTACACACATACTTCATGTTTCTAAGCCTACTTTAGTATGTTCCTATGGAAAGTTTAAAGGGACACTGTAGTCAAAAATGGAATTGTGATATTACACTAGTATACCTGTAAATAAAGCATTAGTTAATGTTGGTCATTTATTAAATATTAATCGTTTTTTAAATATATCTAATTGAAATATTACATTTTTCCAAACCCACTGAGTTGTTCGCCGTTACGGATTTCCAATCCGGACTGACAACTGCAGTTGGAAGATGGCGACTCCTATACGCAATGCGCATGCGTGAGTTAGCGCAACATCATCGGATACGTCAACACATGCATTTTTTTATTCTGTTGTCAATCATGTCGGCTTCTGTGCTGCAATATGCGCATGCGAGACTAAGCAAATTCTATTGCACATGCGTTGTATGACGCTAATGTATTATAATTTGATGCAAATACTCGCCATCCGATTGGCTAGTATGTTAGACCTTAGACAGCCCACATTTGAGGGCTGCATGACGTAATGTCATGGGGATAAAATAAAACTTTATCTTACTGCCAAAGGGAGCTTCGTTTCTGAAAATCCTATTAAAAACAAGGGCACTTTAATTCATCAAAATTGACATTTCACTCGTTTCTTCAAATACTGGCTTTCTCCAATCACGGCTTCCCCCCGGGGGCATCATGGCCTGAGGCAACGCCGTGATTGGAGGAAGCCGTATTCGTCATTTTGGACCCGCGAAGAGGGCTTGCGACATTTGAAGAAAACTAGTGAAATGTCAATTTTGATGAATTAAAGTGCCCTTGTTTTTAATAGGATTATAAAAAACCGGGCACCGATTTATCTAAATTGACCTTCACTTTAACCCAGCCCTTTTTTTGTAGGCAGGAAAGCTCCTTTATCTCTAGTGACTGTAGCAATGAATGTGTCTAGTCCAGATCCAAACAAGATTTTTCCCTAAAATGGAAGGGAAAGACATCTCTTTTTATATACTCCTATCAGCAGAACATAACTCCTGCCATAAGCCTCTTCTAGCCAGAACAGTCATAGCATCATTCTTTGCATTCATTTAAGTTATTTCAACCACTGTATCACAAATTAAACTGCTTGCAGTGTTGATCAACCTCAAGCGATCCTGGATTTCATGAAGGGAAGCTTCTTGGGAAATAAGGTCAGAGATGCAGTCACACCATAATGCAGTAGCTGCAGATACACAGGCTACACTAACAGCTGAAGGAAACATAGATCTTACCAGCTGAAAGAATCGCCTTAGGAAACCTTAAGGTTTTCTGTCAATCTGATCTGATACTGGGGACTATCTTGTCGGTGATAAGAGCTCAGGTGTTTCCTTACCTGGACAATATCTTGGTACAGGCTCCATTTTTATATTTAGCTAAATCTCATACCAACCGACGTTTGTTGTTTCTTCAGTAGCATGGTTGGAAAGTAAATTTTCCAAAAAGCACTCTGTCTTCTCAGTCCAGGATTACTTTTCTGGGTGTAATAACTGATTTTTCCTTGACAAAACAGATGCGTCTGAAGTTACTTTCAGCCTATATAAATCTTCAGTCAGTCATTTCTCCTTCTGTAGCTCTTTGTATGGAAGTTTTAAGCCTGATGATAGCAGCCTCAGATGCTATTCCTTTTGCTCGATTTCAAATGAGACCTCTTCAGCTTTGTATGCATCTTCAGTGGTGCAGGGAATGTTGGATCACAATATTCTTCTGGATGCCAAATCAAGTAAATCCCTTTCCTGGTGGATCAATCATCGGTCCATTGTTATGGGGCCATAATTTGTCAGTCCAAACTGGAACGTGATCTTAACAGATGCATGTCTCTCAGGTTGGGGTGCAGTCTGGGGGTCCTAGAGAGCACATGGAGTTTGGGTACTTGTGGAGGCGAAGTTGCCCATAAATATTCTTGAACTCTGTTCACTTTTCAGGGCCCTTTACTTCTGGCCTCTCCTGAAAGAAGAGACTTAACTGTGTTTCCAGGCAGACAATGTCACAGCAGTTCCCTGGCGATGAGGGATTTGGGAATGCTCTAGTAGCTCCTTGGTTGATTCATCTGGCATACATTTTTCCTCCTCTTGTTCTGTTACCAAGGGTGATAGCCAGGATCAAGAAGGAGGTTTCTTCAGTAATCCTGATTGCTCCAGCTTGGCCTTGCAGGACCCAATTTGTGGATCTGGTGCAGATGTCCAATTTTTCTCCATGGCCTCTTCCTCTGCGTCACAACCTTCTGTCTCAAGGTCAATTTTTTTCATCACAATCTAAAATCTCTAAACTTGATGGCTTGGAGGTTGAACGCTTAGTTATAAGGCAGAGAGGTTTTTTTTTTTCCTAGAATTTTTTAATTTCTTCATGATGATTTGGATATGGGTTCTTTAATTAGCCAAATCTCAGCTTTTCTGTCTTGTTTTGCTAAATTTCCACATATTCAGAATTTTGTCCAGACTTTAGTCAGGATTAAGCCTGTGATTAAACCGATTTCTCCTCCATAGAATCTTAGTTTGTTTTATTTCAGTTTTACAGGTTCCTCCTTTTGAACCTATGCATAATTTGGATATTCAACTTTTGTTTTGGAAGGTCTGGTTTCTTTTGGCTATTTCTT
This sequence comes from Bombina bombina, assembly GCF_027579735.1. Classification (NCBI taxonomy): domain Eukaryota; kingdom Metazoa; phylum Chordata; class Amphibia; order Anura; family Bombinatoridae; genus Bombina; species Bombina bombina. The sequence goes on along the minus strand of NC_069503.1, from coordinate 1,028,443,517 downwards.
CAGATGCAAGAGTTTCTGAATTGTCTGCTCTTTGTTGTGAGCCTCCTTATCTTAGTTTTCATTAAGATAATATTGTTTTATATCAATAAAGGTAGTTTTAGATCAATCCTGAGATTGTTGTTCCCTGTTTGTTTCCTTATCCAAAGAATTCTAAGGAGAGGCTTCTCGATTTGCAAGCTGCTAAGAATTTAAAACAGTCATCTAGATTTTTTTGGTTCCAGAAAGGGTCAGAAGGCTACTGCCGTTTTGTTAGCCTCTTGGTTGAAGCTTTTGATTTATAAAGCTTACTTGGAGGCGGGTCAGTCTCCCTCTAAATGGATTAGCACCCATTCTACCAGCAAATCTTTATGCACCCAGGCAGCAAGTACCATTGGCTTGTTTTAAAACATCTGACTTGGTTGCAAACAAATATGACAAATAAAAATATTTTAAAGTGCCTGCTTAAATAGGGTTGCCCTAATAATGCTTTTAAAACAATCCCCTTATGAAAAATTCATGTAATTGCTGTTATAATGGATCATTTTTAAACCATTTATTTACAAGGCCACTGACATGTATTTTACATAACAGTCATAATTAAAGTGGCAATATGGCAGCCCTACCCTTAAAACAAAATATTGTGTGCCCGTTTATGGTCCAAACTTAAAACATTAAAGCATTGTCTTGTAGCTGCTTAAAGGGCCAATCAACGTTCAAATTAGTGATACATAATTCACACATTGTCTTGTAGCTGCTTAAAGGGCCAGTCAACGTTGAAATTAATGTTACATAATTCTGCACTATTAACCAAGCGACACCTGCAACAACAAAAAAAAAAGATTTCTTTCCTAATATATGGAGAGTCCACAACGTCATCAATTACTAGTGGGTATATCACTCCTGGCCAGCAGGAAGAGGCAAAGAGCAAGTTTCACTCCCCTACCTATAATCCCCAGTCATTCTCTTTGTTTCTGTCAATGGAGGAGGTGAAGTTCTGGTGTCTGCAGAAAATTGGATTTTTTCGCTTCAAGCAAGATTTTTTGGGTCTAGCCGTAGTCCATGTTAATCTCTTGAGTAGAGTAGTGGTGGTTTTAAAGCATTTAGGAACTTGTGAGGTGGGCCTTGCTGCATTTTCCTAACATATTGCTGCCCTTGGTATAGAAAGCCAGAGTAGGTTTACTCTGTTCCTTCTTTTTTCCACAGGTCTCTGTAAGGAGTATGCATCCTTTCACGCCTTGTGAGCTGTCTGCCTGCGGGACAGCTGGAATTGCAGGTAAGTGCTGTTTGCCTTCTAGGTTTGGGAGACTGGCTCTGAACGGGTTAATAAGGAAGCCCTTATTCTTGGCACTTGATCCTTAGTAGAAGGATTACGTTAAGGCAGAATGCAGGCACTTTGTTTTTATGTGAATGAGACTCAAGGGGTTAATCACCTTTATGGTATGAAGGGGTTAACGTGTGGCTCATATGTCTTTACTTTACATTTTAATTTAATTTATTATACAATAAATACTGATGTATGTTTTATTAGATAGAGCTAATAGTCACTGCAGACATGATTATTTCTGTGGGGCATGTCGATTTTTGTTTACATATTTTTGATCGACAGAGTTTAGATTCTTTTCTCTGACGGTGTCAGCTTAAATCAGCTGTCGGCTTGAGCATACGCTTTTCTTGTGGCGCAGTTTCGCTCAGCCGATCATGTGACCGCCTCTTCCGCTCTCTCTATAGTCGGAGCGGTGTCGGATGGAGCTGTAAGACGACGACTATTTCTAATTCTCCCCCGGAGGGGCAGGTAGGCACCTCAGTTAAACGCTGAATTGTAGAGGTGCTTTGTATTTTTTGTGAAAATTCGTTTTGATAGAATAGCATTACCTTGACTGATTTTGAGATTTAAAGTGACAATACATGGTCACTTTTAACTTTTTTTTTTTTTTTTTTGCTTATTGTTGATTAAATCATTTGGGATCGTGGAACAAGAGTCTGTCCCTATGGACAGTTGCTCATTTTAAATGAGCCTAATGTCTCTCAGTATGATGCTGTTCAGGCAATGTTACAGCTTTCTCCGCTAATGTCCCAAGCCACTATGGCGTCACATACAGTGCCCTGCAGTTCCTCTCGGCCTCCTGGAGGAGTTTATTTGCATGCAGAAATCGCTGCTCAAGTATCTTCTGCGGTATCTGTGGCATTATCTGCTTTTCCTATGCTAAAGGAAAAACGCAAGAGGAAAATTTAGAGATTCAGATAACAAGGTTTTCTCCTGTTAAGTGTAGTCAGTCCACGGGTCATCCATTACTTATGGGATATTAACTCCTCCCCAACAGGAAGTGCAAGAGGATCACCCAAGCAGAGCTGCTATATAGCTCCTCCCCTCTACGTCACACCCAGTCATTCTCTTGCACCCAACTAATAGATAGGATGTGTGAGAGGACTGTGGTGATTAAACTTAGTTTTTATTTCTTCAATCAAAAGTTTGTTATTTTAAACGGCACCGGAGTGTGTTGTTTTCTTCTCAGGCAGAATTTGAAGAAGAATCTACCTGAGTTTTGTGTATGATCTTAGCGGACGTAACTAAGATCCATTTGCTGTTCTCGGCCATTCTGAGGAGTAAGGTAACTTCAGATCAGGGGACAGCGGGCAGGTTCACCTGCAAAGAGGTATGTTGCAGTATATTATTTTCTAAGGAATGGAATTGACTGAGAAAATACTGCTAATACCGATATAATGTAAGTACAGCCTTAAATGCAGTAGTAGCAACTGGTATCAGGCTGATATGTATGTATGTTTACACTTAAGTATTTCTGGGGAATGGCACTTCACTGGGAAAATACTGTATGCATATAACTTTTAGCCTAACTTGCAGTGTGAGCGACTAGCAGCAGGCTTTTAATGACATTTCATAAATTAGATTTTAAACGTTTGCTGGCATGTTAAATCGTTTAATTATCTGAGGTACTTGGTGAAAAATTGTTTTGGGCGTTATTTTCCACATGGCTGTCGTTTGTTTTAAAATAAAACAGTTTACTGAGCTTCCCTCACTGTTGTATTGTGAATGGGAGGGGCCTATTTTGGCGCTTTTACTACGCATCAGAAATTCAGTCACAGTCTGCCTTTTTCTCCCTGCATGATCCAGGACGTCTCCACAGAGCTCAGGGGTCTTCAAAACTAGTTTTGAGGGAGGTAATCACTCACAGCAGACCTGTGAGACTGTGTTTTGACTGTGATCAAAACTCTTATATTTTCAATTGTTATCCGTTTTTTCTGATATTAAGGGTTAATCATCCATTGCTAATGAGTGCAATCCTTTGCTAAATTTATGCTTTTTACTGTGAAAATTTGGTTTCTATAACTAATCCGGTTCATTGTTATTCAACTGTGACAGTTTTTGTGTGCTTCTTAAAGGCACAGTAACGTTTTGCATATTGCTTGTAAATTTAGTTGAAAAGTATTTCCAAGCTTGCTAGTCTAATTGCTAGTTTGTTTAAACATGTCTGACACAGAGGAATCTCTTTGTGCAATATGTTCAAAAGCCAAGGTGGAGCCCAATAGAAATTTATGTACTAATTGCATTGATGCTACTTTAAATAAAAGTCAATCTGTACATGTTAAGCAACATTCACCAGACAACGAGGGGGAAGTTATGCCGACTAACTTGCCTCACGTGTCAGTACCTGCATCTCCCGCTCAGGAGGTGCGTGATATTGTAACGCCAAGTACATCAGGGCGGCCATTACAAATCACTCTACAAGACATGGCTAATGTTATGACTGAAGTTTTGTCTAAATTGCCAGAACTTAGGGGTAAACGAGATCACTCTGGGGTGAGAACAGAGTGCGCTGATAATGCTAGGGCCATGTCTGATACTGCGTCACAATTTGCAGAGCATGAGGACGGAGAGCTTCATTCTGCGGGTGACGGATCTGATCCAAATAAACTGGATTCAGACATTTCAAATTTTAAGTTTAAGCTGGAAAACCTCCGTGTATTTCTAGGGGAGGTGTTAGCGGCTCTGAATGATTGTAACACAGTTGCAATCACAGAGAAAATGTGTAGGTTGGATAAATATTTTGCGGTACCGACGAGTACTGACGTTTTTCCTATACCTAAGAGACTTACTGAAATTGTTACTAAGGAGTGGGATAGACCCGGTGTGCCTTTCTCACCCCCTCCTATATTCAGAAATTTTTTTCCAATAGACGCCACCACACGGGACTTATGGCAAACGGTCCCTAAGGTGGAGGGAGCAGTTTCTACTTTAGCTAAGCGTACCACTATCCCGGTGGAGGATAGTTGTGCCTTTTCAGATCCAATGGATAAAAAGTTAGAGGGTTACCTTAAGAAAATGTTTGTTCAACAAGGTTTTATATTGCAACCCCTTGCATGCATTGCGCCTGTCACGGCTGCGGCAGCATTTTGGTTTGAGTCTCTGGAAGAGACCCTTGACTCAGCGCCATTAGATGAGATTACACACAAGCTTAAAACCCTTAAGCTAGCTAATTCATTTATTTCTGATGCCGTAGTACATTTAACTAAACTTACGGCTAAGAATTCCGGATTCGCCATTCAGGCACGCAGAGCGCTGTGGCTAAAATCCTGGTCAGCTGATGTAACTTCTAAATCTAAATTACTTAACATACCTTTCAAGGGGCAGACTTTATTCGGGCCCGGTTTGAAAGAAATTATCGCTGATATTACGGGAGGTAAAGGCCATGCCCTGCCTCAAGACAGAGACAAACCTAGGGCTAGACAGTCTAATTTTCGTGCCTTTCGTAACTTCAAGGCAGGAGCAGCATCAACTTCCTCTGCTCCAAAACAGGAAGGAGCTGTTGCTCGCTACAGACAAGGCTGGAAACCTAACCAGACCTGGAACAAGGGCAAGCAGGCCAGAAAACCTGCTGCTGCCCCTAAGACAGCATGAAGTGAGGGCCCCCGATCCGGAAACGGATCTAGTGGGGGGCAGACTCTCTCTCTTCGCCCAGGCTTGGGCAAGAGATGTCCAGGATCCCTGGGCGTTGGAGATCATATCTCAGGGATATCTTCTGGACTTCAAAGCTTCTCCTCCACAAGGGAGATTTCACCTTTCAAGGTTGTCAACAAACCAGATAAAGAAAGAGGCGTTTCTACGCTGTGTACAAGACCTTTTACTAATGGGAGTGATCCACCCAGTTCCGCGGTCGGAACACGGACAAGGGTTTTACTCAAATCTGTTTATGGTTCCCAAAAAAGAGGGAACCTTCAGACCAATATTGGATTTAAAGATCCTAAACAAATTCCTAAGAGTTCCATCGTTCAAAATGGAAACTATTCGGACAATCTTACCCATGATCCAAAGAGGTCAGTACATGACCACAGTGGATTTAAAGGATGCTTACCTTCACATACCGATTCACAAAGAACATTACCGGTATCTAAGGTTTGCCTTCCTAGACAGGCATTACCAGTTTGTAGCTCTTCCCTTCGGGTTGGCTACAGCTCCAAGAATCTTTGCAAAGGTTCTGGGCTCTCTTCTGGCGGTACTAAGACCGCGAGGAATTTCGGTAGCTCCGTACCTAGACGACATTCTGATACAAGCGTCAAGCTTCCAAACTGCCAAGTCTCATACAGAGTTAGTACTGGCATTTCTAAGGTTGCATGGGTGGAAATTGAACGAGGAGAAGAATTCTCTCTTACCACTCACAAGAGTTCCCTTCTTGGGGACTCTTATAGATTCTGTAGAAATGAAAATTTACCTGACAGAGGACAGGTTAACAAAGTTTCTAAATGCTTGCCGTGTCCTTCATTCCATTCAACACCCGTCAGTGGCTCAATGCATGGAGGTAATCGGCTTAATGGTAGCGGCAATGGACATAGTTCCTTTTGCACGCCTGCACCTCAGACCGCTGCAATTGTGCATGCTAAGTCAGTGGAATGGGGATTACTCAGATTTGTCCCCTACGCTGAATCTGGATCAAGAGACCAGAGGTTCTCTTCTATGGTGGCTTTCTCGGCCACATCTGTCCAGGGGGATGCCCTTCAGCAGGCCAGACTGGACAATTGTAACAACAGACGCCAGCCTACTAGGTTGGGGCGCTGTCTGGAATTCCCTGAAGGCTCAGGGATCATGGACTCAAGAGGAGAGTCTCCTTCCAATAAACATTCTGGAATTGAGAGCAGTTCTCAATGCCCTTCTGGCTTGGCCTCAGTTAGCAACTCTGAGGTTCATCAGGTTTCAGTCGGACAACATCATGACTGTGGCTTACATCAACCATCAGGGAGGGACAAGGAGTTCCCTAGCGATGATGGAAGTATCAAAGATAATTCGCTGGGCAGAGTCTCACTCTTGCCACCTGTCAGCGATCCACATGCCAGGAGTGGAGAACTGGGAGGCGGATTTCCTAAGTCGCCAGACTTTTCATCCGGGGGAGTGGGAACTTCATCCGGAGGTCTTTGCCCAAATACTTCGACGTTGGGGCAAACCAGATATGGATCTCATGGCGTCTCGCCAGAACGCCAAGCTTCCTTGTTACGGGTCCAGGTCCAGGGACCCGGGAGCGGTCCTGATAGATGCCTTGACAGCACCTTGGACCTTCAGGATGGCTTATGTGTTTCCACCCTTCCCGATGCTTCCTCGTTTGATTGCCAGGATCAAACAGGAGAAAGCATCAGTGATTCTAATAGCGCCTGCGTGGCCACGCAGGACCTGGTATGCAGATCTAGTGGACATGTCATCCTGTCCACCTTGGTCTCTGCCTCTGAGACAGGACCTTCTAATTCAGGGTCCTTTCAAACATCAAAATCTAATTTCTCTGAAGCTGACTGCATGGAAATTGAACGCTTGATTTTATCAAAGCGTGGATTTTCGGAGTCAGTAATTGATACCTTAATACAGGCTAGGAAACCTGTTACCAGGAAAATTTACCATAAGATATGGCGTAAATACTTACACTGGTGCGAATCCAAGAGTTACTCATGGAGTAAGGTTAGGATTCCTAGGATATTGTCTTTTCTACAAGAAGGTTTAGAAAAGGGTTTATCTGCAAGTTCTTTAAAGGGACAGATCTCGGCTCTGTCCATCCTTTTACACAAACGTCTGTCAGAAGTTCCAGACGTTCAGGCTTTTTGTCAGGCTTTGGCTAGGATTAAGCCTGTGTTTAAGACTGTAGCTCCACCGTGGAGCTTAAATTTAGTTCTTAACCTTTTACAGGGTGTTCCGTTTGAACCCCTTCATTCCATTGATATCAAGCTGTTATCTTGGAAAGTTCTGTTTTTAATGGCTATTTCCTCGGGCTCGTAGAGTTTCTGAGTTATCAGCCTTACATTGTGATTCTCCTTATCTGATTTTTCATTCAGATAAGGTAGTTCTGCGTACTAAACCTGGGTTCTTACCTAAGGTAGTCACTAACAAGAATATCAATCAAGAGATTGTTGTTCCATCATTGTGCCCTAACCCTTCTTCAAAGAAGGAACGACTTCTGCACAATCTAGACGTAGTCCGTGCCCTGAAATTTTATTTACAGGCAACTAAGGATTTTCGCCAAACTTCTTCCCTGTTTGTCGTTTATTCTGGACAGAGGAGAGGTCAAAAAGCATCTGCTACCTCTCTATCCTTTTGGCTTCGTAGCATAATACGTTTAGCCTATGAGACTGCTGGACAGCAACCTCCTGAAAGGATTACAGCTCATTCTACTAGAGCTGTGGCTTCCACTTGGGCCTTTAAGAATGAGGCCTCTGTTGAACAGATTTGCAAGGCTGCAACTTGGTCTTCTCTTCATACTTTCTCCAACATAGGTGTGTCCGGTCCACGGCGTCATCCTTACTTGTGGGATATTCTCTTCCCCAACAGGAAATGGCAAAGAGTCCCAGCAAAGCTGGTCACATGATCCCTCCTAGGCTCCGCCCACCCCAGTCATTCTCTTTGCCGTTGCACAGGCAACATCTCCACGGAGATGGTTAAGAGTTTTTTGGTAAGGATTTTCACAAAGGTACTAGGGTCCCTTCTAGCGGTTCTAAGACCAAGGGGCATTGCAGTAGTACCTTACTTGGACGACATCCTGATTCAAGCGTCGTCTCTGTCAAAAGCAAAGGCTCATACGGACATCGTCCTAGCCTTTCTCAGATCTCACGGATGGAAGGTGAACAAAGAAAAGAGTTCTCTGTCCCCGTCAACAAGAGTTCCCTTTTTGGGAACAATAATAGATTCCTTAGAAATGAGGATTTTTCTGACAGAGGTCAGAAAATCAAAAATTCTAAGCTCTTGTCAAGTACTTCATTCTGTTCTTCGTCCTTCCATAGCGCAGTGCATGGAAGTAATAGGATTGATGGTTGCAGCAATGGACATAGTTCCTTTTGCACGAATTCATCTAAGACCATTACAACTGTGCATGCTCAGACAGTGGAATGGGGATTATACAGACTTGTCTCCGACGATTCAAGTAGATCAAAAGACCAGAGATTCACTCCGTTGGTGGCTGACCCTGGACAATCTGTCACAGGGAATGAGCTTCCGCAGACCAGAGTGGGTCATTGTCACGACCGACGCCAGCCTGGTGAGCTGGGGCGCGGTCTGGGAACCCCTGAAAGCTCAGGGTCTATGGTCTCGGGAAGAATCTCTTCTTCCGATAAACATTCTGGAACTGAGAGCGATATTCAATGCTCTCAAAGCTTGGCCTCAACTAGCAAAGGCCAAATTCATAAGGTTTCAATCAGACAACATGACGACTGTTGCATATATAAATCATCAGGGGGGAACAAGGAGTTCCCTGGCGATGGAAGAAGTGACCAAAATAATTTAATGGGCGGAGGATCACTCCTGCCACTTGTCTGCAATCCACATCCCAGGAGTGGAAAATTGGGAAGCGGATTTTCTGAGTCGTCAGACATTCCATCCGGGGGAGTGGGAACTCCATCCGGAAATCTTTGCCCAAATAACTCAATTATGGGGCATTCCAGACATGGATCTGATGGCGTCCCGTCAGAACTTCAAGGTTCCTTGCTACGGGTCCAGATCCAGTGATCCAAAGGCGACTCTAGTAGATGCACTAGTAGCACCTTGGACCTTCAACCTAGCTTATGTATTCCCACCGTTTCCTCTCATTCCCAGGCTGGTAGCCAGGATCAATCAAGAGAGGGCCTCGGTGATCTTGATAGCTCCTGCGTGGCCACGCAGGACTTGGTATGCAGACCTGGTGAATATGTCATCGGCTCCACCATGGAAGCTACCTTTGAGACAGGACCTTCTTGTTCAGGGTACATTCGAACATCCGAATCTGGTTTCCCTCCAACTGACGGCTTGGAGATTGAACGCTTGATTTTATCAAAGCGTGGGTTTTCAGATTCTGTAATAGATACTATGATTCAGGCTAGAAAGCCTGTAACTAGAAAAATTTACCATAAAATATGGAAAAAATATATCTGTTGGTGTGAATCTAAAGGATTCCCATGGAACAAGATAAAAATTCCTAAGATTCTATCCTTTCTACAAGAAGGTTTGGAGAAAGGATTATCTACAAGTTCTCTGAAGGGACAGATCTCTGCCTTATCTGTTTTACTTCACAAAAGACTGGCAGCTGTGCCAGATGTTCAAGCATTTGTTCAGGCTCTGGTTAGGATCAAGCCTGTTTACAGACCTTTGACTCCTCCCTGGAGTCTAAATCTAGTTCTTTCAGTTCTTCAAGGGGTTCCGTTTGAACCCTTACATTCCGTAGATATTAAGTTATTATCTTGGAAAGTTTTGTTTTTGGTTGCAATTTCTTCTGCTAGAAGAGTTTCAGAGTTATCTGCTCTGCAGTGTTCTCCGCCCTATCTGGTGTTCCATGCAGATAAGGTGGTTTTGCGTACTAAGCCTGGTTTTCTTCCGAAAGTTGTTTCCAACAAAAATATTAACCAGGAGATAGTTGTACCTTCTTTGTGTCCGAATCCAGTTTCAAAGAGGGAACGTTTGTTACACAATTTGGACGTAGTCCGTGCTCTAAAATTCTATTTAGAGGCTACTAAAGATTTCAGACAAACCTCTTCCTTGTTTGTTGTTTATTCTGGCAAAAGGAGAGGTCAAAAAGCGACTTCTACCTCTCTTTCCTTTTGGCTTAAAAGCATTATCCGATTGGCTTATGAGACTGCCGGACGGCAGCCTCCTGAAAGAATCACAGCTCACTCCACTAGGGCTGTGGCTTCCACATGGGCCTTCAAGAACGAGGCTTCTGTTGACCAGATATGTAAGGCAGCGACTTGGTCTTCACTGCACACTTTTGCCAAATTTTACAAATTTGATACTTTTGCTTCTTCTGAGGCTATTTTTGGGAGAAAGGTTTTGCAAGCCGTGGTGCCTTCCATTTAGGTGACCTGATTTGCTCCCTCCCTTCATCCGTGTCCTAAAGCTTTGGTATTGGTTCCCACAAGTAAGGATGACGCCGTGGACCAGACACACCTATGTTGGAGAAAACAGAATTTATGCTTACCTGATAAATTACTTTCTCCAACGGTGTGTCCGGTCCACGGCCCGCCCTGGTTTTTTAATCAGGTCTGATGAATTATTTTCTCTAACTACAGTCACCACGGTATCATATGGTTTCTCCTATATATATTTTCTCCTGTCCGTCGGTCGAATGACTGGGGTGGGCGGAGCCTAGGAGGGATCATGTGACCAGCTTTGCTGGGACTCTTTGCCATTTCCTGTTGGGGAAGAGAATATCCCACAAGTAAGGATGACGCCGTGGACCGGACACACCGTTGGAGAAAGTAATTTATCAGGTAAGCATAAATTCTGTTTTTTCCAAATTTTACAAATTTGACACTTTTGCTTCTTCGGAGGCTGTTTTTGGGAGAAAGGTTCTTCAGACAGTGGTTCCTTCCGTATAAAGATCCTGCCTGTCCCTCCCGTCATCCGTGTACTTTAGCTTTGGTATTGGTATCCCATAAGTAATGGATGACCCGTGGACTGACTACACTTAACAGGAAAAAAACATAATTTATGCTTACCTGATAAATTCCTTTCTCCTGTAGTGTAGTCAGTCCACGGCCTGCCCTGTTTTTTATGGCAGGTCTAAATTTTAAATTATACTCCAGTCACCACTGCACCCTATAGTTTCTCCTTTCTCGTTTGGTTTTCGGTCGAATGACTGGGTGTGACGTAGAGGGGAGGAGCTATATAGCAGCTCTGCTTGGGTGATCCTCTTGCACTTCCTGTTGGGGAGGAGTTAATATCCCATAAGTAATGGATGACCCGTGGACTGACTACACTACAGGAGAAAGGAATTTATCAGGTAAGCATAAATTATGTTTCTGTTCTTCCCACTGCTACCCAGGTAGCCTCTGAGCGTATAATCTCAAATTCGGACAGTATAATTCCTTCACCTGATGCTGAAGTTGTATCCTTCAGATTCGAGCTTGAACACCTCCATGTATTGTTAAAGGAGGTTTTGGCTACTTTAGACGACTCCAATACGCCTGTCGTTGTCAACCCTAAGAAATCTAGTAAACTTAATAAATACTTGGATGTTCCTTTCTCTGTGGAAGTTGTTCCTGTTCCTGATCGTGCAACGGAGATTATTGCACAGGAATGGGAGAAGCCAGGGATACCTTTTTCCCTGTCTCCTGTCTTTAAAAAGATGTTTCCTGTCGCTTATTCCATTAAAGATTCTTGGCGCACAGTGCCTAAAGTAGAAGGGGCCATTTCTACTCTGGCTAAGAGAACTAATATTACTATAGAGGATAGCTGCTCTTTTAAGGATCCAATGGACAAGAAGCTGGAGGCTTATTTGAAGATGATGTATGTTCATCAAGGCAACCAGTAGTTTGTATTGCCACTGTGTCAAGTGCGGCATCATATTGGTACAATGCCTTGTCTGATTCGGTTCAGGTAGAGACTCCCATGGAGGAGATCCAAGACAGGATTAAAGCTCTCAGGCTAGCCAATTCCTTTATTTCTGATGCTTCTATGCAAGTTATTAAACTGGGTGCCAAGATTTCTGATTTTGCTGTGCTAGCCCGCAGGGCGCTGTGGCTAGATCATGGTCAGCTGATGTTACCTCTAAGTCCAAGCTTCTGGCGCTTCCTTACAAGGGTAAGATTTTGTTTGGACCTGGTCTGGCAGAAATAATTTCTGATTTTACTGGTGGAAAATTGTCTTTTCTACCTCAAGACAAGAAGAATAGACCTAATGGACATTAGAGTAATTTTCGTTCCTTTCATAACTTCAAAGGAAAGTCTTCCTCTTCCAAACAGGAGCAGTCTAAGTCTGCTTGGAAACCCAATCAGTCTTGCAACAAGGGGAAACAATCATAGAAACCCGCAGCGGAGTCTAAATCGGCATGAAGGGGTTGCCCCCAATCTGGGATCGGATCAAGTGGGGGGCAGACTTTCCCTGTTTTGTCAAGCTTGGACACGGGATGTCCCAGATCCTTGGGCTGTGGACATAGTATCTCAGGGTTACAAAATAGAATTCAAAACTTTTCCTCCCTGGGGCAGGTTCCACCTTTCAAGATTATTTGCAGACCAGATAAAGAGAGGCATTCTTGAAATGTGTTTGGGATCTTTCCTCCCTGGGAGTGATATTGCCAGTCCCAGCAAAGGAACAGGGCCTAGTATTCTATTCAAATCTGTTTGTGGTTCCCAAAAAAGAGGGAACTTTTTGGCCTTTTCTAGATTTGAAGTGCCTCAACAAGTTTCTCAGAGTACCGTCCTTCAAAATTGAAACCATACGTTTCATTCTTCCTCTGGTCCAAGAGGGTCAGTTCATGACGACCATAGACCTGAAGGATGCGTATCTTCATTTTCCCATCCACAGGGATCATCACAAATTCCTGAGATTTGCTTTTCCAGACAAGCACTTTCAGTTTGTGGCTCTTCCATTTGGCCTTGCCACAGCTCCCATCATTTTCTCAAAGGTTCTGGGGGCTCTATTGGCAGTGATCAGGTCTCGAGGAATTGCAGTGGAGCACTACCTGGACGACATTTTGGTTCAGGCGCAATCTTTTCAACAAGCAAACTCTCATACAGAGATCTTATTGTCTTTTCTACGTTCCCACGGATGGAAAGTTAATTTGTAAAAGATTTCCCTTGTTCCAGCTACAAGGGTAGTTTTCTTAGGGATAATAGATTCCCTATCTATGAAAATATTTCTGACAGAGGTCAGAAAATCCAAAATTCTCTTTTCTCTCTCTGCAGTCTACTGTTCGGCCTCAATGTATGGAGGTAATTGGTCTGATGGTCGCTTCCATGGACATCATTCCCTTTGCTCTATTCCATTTGAGAGCTCTGCAGTTATGCATGCTCAGACAATGGAACGGTGACCATTCGGATCTGTCTCAGAGAATAGTTCTAGATCAGCCGATAAGAGACTCTCTTCTGTGGTGGCTTTCTCAGAAGCATCTGTCTTGGGGTACATGCTTCCAGGAACCTTCCTGTGTGATTGTAACCATGGATGCCAGCCTGCTGGTGTGCAGTCTGGGATTCGTTAAAGGCGCAAGGACTATGGACTCGGGAGGAGTCTGCTCTCCCCATAAACATATTGGAGTTGAGAGTGATTTACAATGCTCTGATGGCTTGGCCTCAGTTGTCCTTAGCCTGGTTTATCAGGTTCCATTCGGACAACATCACCTCAGTGAGTTACATCAACCACCAGGGAGGAACTCGGAGTTCCTTAGCTGTGAAGGAGGTGGCTCGGATTATTCAGTGGGCGGAAGCTCACAATTGTTCTCTATCTGCCATCCATTTTCCAGGAGTGGACAACTGGGAAGCATATTTCCTGAGCAGAGAGACATTTCATCCCGGGGAGTAGGCTCTCCATCCGGAGGTGTTCTCCAGGTTAACACTCAAATGGGGGGTGCCGGAGTTAGATCTGATGGCGTCTCGGCAGAACGCCAAGCTTCCAAGCTATGGTTTGAGGTCAAGAGATCTGCAAACCGCCCTGATAGATGCTCTGGCGGTTCCTTGGGATTTCAGTCTAGCATACCTGTTTCCTCCGTTTGCTCTTCCACGAGTCGTTGCTCTTATCAAACAGGAGAAAGCATTGGTATTTCTTATAGCTCCTCCATGGCCTCGCAGGATATGTTATGCAGACCCAGTGAAGATTTCATCTCTTCCACCTTGCAGGTTGCCTCTGAGGAAGGACCTTCTAACTCAGGGTCCATTCCTTCATCCAAATCTCGTTTCTCTGAAGCTGACTGCTTGGAAATTGAACGCTTAGTTCTGTCTAAGCGTGGGTTTTCTTAGTCGGTCATTGAGACCATGTATCAGACTCGCAAGCCTGTTACTAGAAAGATTTACCATAAGGTATGGCGAAAATACCTTTATTGGTGTGGATCCAAGGGCTACTCTAGGGTTAGGATTCCTAGAATTTTGTCTTTTCTCCAGGACGGTCTGGAGAAGGGTTTTTCAGTTAGTACTCTGAAGGTTCAGATTTCTACATTATCTATTTTGTTACATAAGTGTCTGGCGGATGTGCCAGATGTGCAATCTTTTTGTCAGGCCCTGGTCAGAACCAGGCCTGTGTTTAAGTCTGTTGCTCCTCCTTGGAGCCTTAACCTCTTAAGGACATATGACGGAATTTTTCCGTCATAAAACAATTGAGCAAACTGAAAGCTGTGTCCTTAAAGGGTTAACCTTGTTCTTACAGTTTTGCAGTAGGCTCCGTTTGAGCCATTGCATTCCATAGATATTAAGTTGTTATCTTGGAAGGTTTTGTTTCTTATGGCTATCTCTTCTGCTCTGAGAGTTTCGGAACTCTAGGTTTTGCAGTGTGATTCACCTTACCTTATCGTTCATACTGATAAGGCGGTTCTTCGTACTAAGTTGGGTTTTCTTCCTAAGGTGGTTTCAGTTAGAAATATTATTCAGGAAATTTTTGCTCCTTCTCTAATTCCTAATCCTTCTCATAAGGAACATTTGTTGCACAATTTGGATGTTGTGCGTTCTCTAAAATTCTACCTACAGGCGACTAAGGATTTTCACCAGTCCTCTGCCCTGTATGTTTCTCTCTGGAAAGTGTAAAGGTCAGAAAGCTACTGCTACTTCTCTTTCTCTCTGGTTGAGAAGTATAATTCGTTTTGCTTATGAGACTGCTGATCAGCAGCCTCCTGAGAGAATTACGGCTCATTCCACGAGGGCTTCAAAAATGGATGTGGAACAGATTTGCAAGGCTGCAACTTGGTCCTCTCTGCACACTTTTTCCAAATTTTACAAATGTGATACTTTTCCCTCGGCTGAGGTTTCTTGTGGGTGAAAGGTTCTTTAAGCACGGTGGTGCCTTCTGTTTAGGTCTGCCTGTCTTGTTATCCTCCCTAGTCATCTGTGTCCTCTAGCTTGGGTATTGGTTCCCACTAGTAATTGATGACGTTGTGGACTCTCCATATCTTAGGAAACAAAACAATATGTATGCTTACCGGATAAATTTCTTTTTTTCCAGATATGGAGAGTCCTCGACCCCACCCTTAAATTTAAGACAGCTATTTCTTTCATGTAATTAGCAAGAGTCCATGAGCTAGTGACGTATGAGATATACATTCCTACCAGGAGGGGCAAAGTTTCCCAAACATCAAATTGCCTATAAATACACCCCTCACCACACCCACAAACCAGTTTTACAAACTTTGCCTCCTATGGAGGTGGTGAAGTAAGTTTGTGCTAGATTCTACGTTGATGTGCGCTCCGCAACAGGTTGGAGCCCTGTTTTCCTCTCAGCGTGCAGTGAATGTCAGAGGGATGTGAGGAGAGTATTGCCTATTTGAATGCAATGATCTCCTTCTACGGGGTCTATTTCATAGGTTCTCTGTTATCGGTCGTAGAGATTCATCTCTTACCTCCCTTTTCAGATCGACGATATACTCTTATATATATACCATTACCTCTGCTGATTTTCGTTTCAGTACTGGTTTGGCTTTCTACAACATGTAGACGAGTGTCCTGGGGTAAGTAAGTCTTATTTTCTGTGACACTCTAAGCTATGGTTGGGCGCTTTTTTATAAAGTTCTAAATATATGTATTCAAACATTTATTTGCCTTGACTCAGGATGTTCAACATTCCTTATTTTCAGACAGTCAGTTTCATATTTGGGATAATGCATTTGAATCAATCATTTTTTCTTACCTTAAAAAATTTGACTTTTTCCCTGTGGGCTGTTAGGCTCGCGGGGGCTGAAAATGCTTCATTTTATTGAGTCATTCTTGGCGCAGACTTTTTTGGCGCAAAAAATCTTTTCTGTTTCCGGCGTCATACGTGTCGCCGGAAGTTGCGTCATTTTTTGACGTTCTTTTGCGCCAAAAATGTTGGCGTTCCGGATGTGGCGTCATTTTTGGCGCCAAAAGCATTTAGGCACCAAATAATGTGGGCGTCTTATTTGGCGCTAAAAAAATATGGGCGTCGCTTTTGTCTCCACATTATTTAAGTCTCATTTTTCATTGCTTCTGGTTGCTAGAAGCTTGTTCTTTGGAATTTTTTCCCATTCCTGAAACTGTCATTTAAGGAATTTGATCAATTTTGCTTTATATGTTGTTTTTTCTCTTACATATTGCAAGATGTCTCATGTTGCATCTGAGTCAGAAGATACTTCAGGAAAATCGCTGCCTGGTGCTGGAACTACCAAAGCTAAGTGTATCTGCTGTAAACTTTTGGTAGCTGTTCCTCCAGCTGTTGTTTGTATTAAATGTCATGACAAACTTGTTAATGCAGAAAATATTTCCTTTAGTAAAATACCATTACCTGTTGCAGTTCCATCAACATCTAATGTTCAGAGTGTTCCTGATAACATAAGAGATTTTGTTGCTGAATCTATTAAGAAGGCTAGGTCTGTTATTCCTCCTTCTAGTAAACATAAAAAGTCTTTTAAAACTTCTCTTTATCCAGATGAATTTTTAAATGAACATCATCATTCTGATTCTAATGATTCTTCTGGTTCAGAGGATTCTGTTTCAGAGGTTGATGCTGATAAATCTTCATATTTATTTAAAATGGAATTTATTCGTTCTTTACTTAAAGAAGTCCTAAATGCATTAGAAATTGAGGATTCTGGTCCTCTTGATACTAAATCTAAACGTTTAGACAAGGTCTTTAAATCTCCTGTAGTTATTCCAGAAGTTTTTCCTGTCCCTAGTGCTATTTCTGAAGTAATTTCCAGGGAATGGAATAAATTGGGTAATTCATTTACTCCTTCTAAACGTTTTAAGCAATTATATCCTGTGCCGTCTGACAGATTAGAGTTTTGGGACAAAATCCCTAAAGTTGATGGGGCTATCTCTACCCTTGCTAAACGTACTACTATTCCTACGGCAGATGGTACTTCCTTTAAGGATCCTTTAGATAGGAAAATTGAATCCTTTCTAAGAAAAGCTTATTTGTGTTCAGGTAATCTTAGACCTGCTATATCTTTGGCGGATGTTGTTGCAGCTTCAACTTTTTGGTTGGAAACTTTAGCGCAACAAGTAACAGATCATGATTCTCATAACATTATTATTCTTCTTCAGCATGCTAATAATTTTATCTGTGATGCCATTTTTTTATATTATCAGAGTTGATGTCAGGTTTATGTCTCTAGCTATTTTAGCTAGAAGAGCTTTATGGCTTAAAACTTGGAATGCTGATATGTCTTCTAAATCGACTCTACTTTCCCTTTCTTTCCAGGGTAATACATTATTTGGTTCTCAGTTGGATTCTATTATCTCAACTGTTACTGGTGGGAAAGGAACTTTTTTACCACAGGATAAAAAATCTAAGGGTAAAAACAGGGCTAATAATCGTTTTCGTTCCTTTCGTTTCAACAAAGAACAAAAGCCTGATCCTTCATCCTCAGGAGCAGTTTCAGTTTGGAAACCATCTCCAGTCTGGAATAAATCCAAGCCTTCTAGAAAAGCAAAGCCAGCTTCTAAGTCCACATGAAGGTGCGGCCCTCATTCCAGCTCAGCTGGTAGGGGGCAGATTACGTTTTTTCAAAGAAATTTGGATCAATTCTGTTCACAATCTTTGGATTCTGAACATTATTTCAGAAGGGTACAGAATTGGTTTCAAGATAAGACCTCCTGCAAAGAGATTCTTTCTTTCCCGTGTCCCAGTAAACCCAGCGAAAGCTCAAGCATTTCTGAAATGTGTTTCAGATCTAGAGTTGGCTGGAGTAATTATGCCAGTTCCAGTTCTGGAACAGGGGCTGGGGTTTTATTTGAATCTCTTCATTGTACCAAAGGAGGAGAATTCCTTCAGACCAGTTCTGGATCTAAAAATATTGAATCGTTATGTAAGGATACCAACATTCAAAATGGTTACTGTAAGGACTATCCTGCCTTTTGTTCAGCAAGGGCATTATATGTCTACAATAGATTTGCAGGATGCATATCTGCATATTCCAATTCATCCAGCTCACTATCAGTTTCTGAGATTCTCTTTCCTAGACAAGCATTACCAGTTTGTTGCTCTGCCGTTTGGCCTAGCAACAGCTCCAAGAATTTTTACAAAGGTTCTCGGTGCCCTTCTGTCTGTAATCAGAGAACAGGGTATTGTGGTATTTCCTTATTTGGACGATATCTTGGTACTTGCTCAGTCTTCACATTTAGCAGAATTTCATACGAATCAACTTTTGTTGTTTCTTCAAAATCATGGTTGGAGGATCAATTCACTAAAAAGTTCATTGATTCCTCAGACAAGGGTAACCTTTTTGGGTTTCCAGATAGATTCAGTGTCCATGACTCTGTCTTTGACAGACAAGAGACGTCTAAAATTGATTTCAGCTTGTCGAAACCTTCAGTCACAATCATTCCCTTCGGTAGCCTTATGCATGGAAATTCTAGGTCTTATGACTGCTGCATCGGACGCGATCCCCTTTGCTCGTTTTCACATGCGACCTCTTCAGCTCTGTATGCTGAACCAATGGATATCTCAATTAATATCTTTAAAACCGATTGTACGACACTCTCTGACGTGGTGGACAGATCACCATCGTTTAGTTCAGGGGGCTTCTTTTGTTCTTCCGACCTGGACTGTAATTTCAACAGATGCAAGTCTTACAGGTTGGGGAGCTGTGTGGGGGTCTCTGACAGCACAAGGGGTTTGGGAATCTCAGGAGGTGAGATTACCGATCAATATTTTGGAACTCCGTGCAATTTTCAGAGCTCTTCAGTCTTGGCCTCTTCTGAAGAGAGAATCGTTCATTTGTTTTCAGACAGACAATGTCACAACTGTGGCATACATCAATCATCAAGGAGGGACTCACAGTCCTCTGGCTATGAAAGAAGTATCTTGAATTCTGGTTTGGGCGGAATCCAGCTCCTGTCTAATCTCTGCGTTTCATATTCCAGGAATAGACAATTGGGAAGCAGATTATCTCAGTCGCCAAACGTTGCATCCGGGCGAATGGTCTCTTCACCCAGAGGTATTTCTTCAGATTGTTCAAATGTGGGAACTTCCAGAAATAGATCTGATGGCTTCTCATCTAAACAAGAAGCTTCCCAGGTATCTGTCCAGATCCCGGGATCCTCAGGCGGAGGCAGTGGATGCATTATCACTTCCTTGGAAGTATCATCCTGCCTATATCTTTCCGCCTCTAGTTCTTCTTCCAAGAGTGATCTCCAAGATTCTGAAGGAATGCTCGTTTGTTCTGCTGGTAGCTCCAGCATGGCCTCACAGGTTTTGGTATGCGGATCTTGTCCGGATGGCCTCTTGCCAACCGTGGACTCTTCCGTTAAGAGCAGACCTTCTGTCGCAAGGTCCTTTTTTCCATCAGGATCTCAAATCCTTAAATTTAAAGGTATGGAGATTGAACGCTTGATTCTTGGTCAAAGAGGTTTCTCTGACTCTGTGATTAATACTATGTTACAGGCTCGTAAATCTGTATCTAGAGAGATATATTATAGAGTCTGGAAGACTTATATTTCTTGGTGTCTTTCTCATCATTTTTCCTGGCATTCTTTTAGAATTCCGAGAATTTTACAGTTTCTTCAGGATGGTTTAGATAAAGGTTTGTCCGCAAGCTCCTTGAAAGGTCAAATCTCTGCTCTTTCTGTTCTTTTTCACAGAAAGATTGCTAATCTTCCTGATATTCATTGTTTTGTACAAGCTTTGGTTCGTATAAAACCTGTCATTAAGTCAATTTCTCCTCCTTGGAGTTTGAATTTGGTTCTGGGGGCTCTTCAAGCTCCTCCGTTTGAACCTATGCATTCATTGGACATTAAATTACTTTCTTGGAAAGTTTTGTTCCTTTTGGCCATCTCTTCTGCCAGAAGAGTTTCTGAATTATCTGCTCTTTCTTGTGAGTCTCCTTTTCTGATTTTTCATCAGGATAAGGCAGTGTTGCGAACTTCTTTTGAATTTTTACCTAAGGTTGTGAATTCCAACAACATTAGTAGAGAAATTGTAGTTGCTTCATTATGCCCTAATCCTAAGAATTCTAAGGAGAAATCATTGCATTCTTTGGATGTTGTTAGAGCTTTGAAATATTATGTTGAAACTACTAAGACT
Source organism: Bombina bombina (assembly GCF_027579735.1). NCBI lineage: Eukaryota > Metazoa > Chordata > Amphibia > Anura > Bombinatoridae > Bombina > Bombina bombina. The sequence continues at coordinate 1,028,423,128 of NC_069503.1, read as the reverse complement.
TTCCGAAAGACTTCTAGTCTATTTGTCATCTTTTCCGGTTCTAGAAAAGGCCAGAAAGCTTCTGCCATTTCTTTGGCATCTTGGTTGAAATCTTTAATTCATCATGCCTATGTTGAGTCGGGTAAAACTCTGCCTCAGAGGATTACAGCTCATTCTACTAGGTCAGTTTCCTGGGCATTTAGGAATGAAGCTTCGGTTGATCAGATTTGCAAAGCAGCAACTTGGTCTTCTTTGCATACTTTTACTAAATTCTACCATTTTGATGTGTTTTCTTCTTCTGAAGCAGTTTTTGGTAGAAAAGTACTTCAGGCAGCTGTTTCAGTTTGAATCTTCTGCTTATGTTTTCATTTAAACTTTATTTTGGGTGTGGATTATTTTCAGCAGGAATTGGCTGTCTTTATTTTATCCCTCCCTCTCTAGTGACTCTTGCATGGAAAGATCTACATCTTGGGTAGTCATTATCCCATACGTCACTAGCTCATGGACTCTTGCTAATTACATGAAAGAAAACATAATTTATGTAAGAACTTACCTGATAAATTCATTTCTTTCATATTAGCAAGAGTCCATGAGGCCCACCCTTTTTTGTGGTGGTTATGATTTTTTTGTATAAAGCACAATTATTCCAATTCCTTATTTTTTATGCTTTCGCACTTTTTTCTTATCACCCCACTTCTTGGCTATTCGTTAAACTGATTTGTGGGTGTGGTGAGGGGTGTATTTATAGGCATTTTGAGGTTTGGGAAACTTTGCCCCTCCTGGTAGGAATGTATATCCCATACGTCACTAGCTCATGGACTCTTGCTAATATGAAAGAAATGAATTTATCAGGTAAGTTCTTACATAAATTATGTTTTTTTGACTAAACCTCAGGCACCTCTACACCTTTTTATTCCTTTTTTCCATTTTCCTTTCGGTCGTATGACTAGGGATTATGGGTAGGGGAGTGACACTTAACAGCTTTGCTGTGGTGCTATTTGCCTCCTCCTGCTGGCCAGGAGTGATTTCCCACTAGTAACTAATGACGTTGCAGACTCTCCATATCCGGAAATAAATACATTTATCAGGTAAACATAAATTTAGTTATTAAAGATTTAACTCTTTCAAACCTGTCCTTACTTTATCTTCCTTGTCAGCCTCTTCTGCTCTTCTGTTTTCTTCTACACATCACGGGCACGCTGTCTAATCGCAGTTCAATCAGTCGTCCCTTTGAACTACATGTAGAACGCTCCTGCTCTGAGTAAAGCATCAGACAGCTTTACCCTGTGTGGGACGCACGACCTGGTAAGCTGTGATTTGACAAAAAATTTTTATCTGATGAAACGACCCAGTTGGGGTTGAGAAACGCGTCATAACATTAAAGCTATTATATATATGAAGTTGTCTGTGTTGTGGTATTTCAAGACTAACAGAACAACACACAGAAAGATTCTACCTTTGCAGTATTTGAAGTCCAGCCACTAGGAGGCACACATCAAGCTGGAACCAGGACAAGTACCCTTGGAGCTTGGTTTCCACAGTGTACTAGCCACTGTTAAGTGCTAGCCTGCTTTCACGCACTGGTCACAGCACAGTGCTACACTATTTGGTAAGCATAATACTTACTTTTACCTGTACCTGCTTTTCCAGACGGTATCACGCTATTGTGGCGCCCTCTCTCTACTCTTTGTATTTTAACAGTTGTCCTACACTCTCTGGGATCAAGAGGAGCAGCCTGACTTACCATATCAAAAAGGAGGATACTTCTATCCCTTCAACTTACCACCACTATATGGACATTTTTCAGGACTGATACGGTAGACCTGTTCTACTAGATTTAAAAGTATATTACCTTGTTTGATATTTTTTATTTTTTACTTATCCCTTTTTAATACCAGCGTGCTTTTTTATCCCTTCATTGGGATACGATCATTTAAATATATATTGCATATATTTGCGATGAGTCAGGTCTATGTTTATTTCCCTTTGCAGTCTAACAGTTTCAGCATGGAAAATTATGTTTGGGAGAAATTTAGTATAATTTTTTTCATACCCGAGGTTTCAGCTAGTTGTAACTTCGGTCTTGTTTTCAAATTTTCGCGATGGCGCAAAATTATTATATTTATTGCGTCATTCTTGGTGTGAATTTTTTTGGTGCGAAGGTTGCATTTGTTGTGACGCGAGTCACGTAATTTCTTGCGTCTTTGTTGATGCAAATTTTTTTGCCGCAAAGTCGCGCCTGTTATGATGCAAATCATGTCATTTCCTGTTAACCTTGGCGCCAAATGTTTTTTTCCTTAGCATTTGCGTCATCTTTGCGTCATTTTTGGCGCCAACAATTTCTCCAACATAGGTGTGTCCGGTCCACGGCGTCATCCTTACTTGTGGGATATTCTCTTCCCCAACAGGAAATGGCAAAGAGCCCAGCAAAGCTGGTCACATGATCCCTCCTAGGCTCCGCCTTCCCCAGTCATTCTCTTTGCCGTTGTACAGGCAACATCTCCACGGAGATGGCTTAGAGTTTTTTGGTGTTTAACTGTAGTTTTTATTCTTCAATCAAGAGTTTGTTATTTTAAAATAGTGCTGGTATGTACTATTTACTCTGAAACAGAAAAGTGATGAAGATTTCTGTTTGTAAGAGGAAAATGATTTTAGCAACCGTTACTAAAATCGATGGCTGTTTCCACACAGGACTGTTGAGAGGAATTAACTTCAGTTGGGGGAAACAGTGAGCAGACTTTTGCTGCTTGAGGTATGACACATTTCTAACAAGACTATGTAATGCTGGAAGCTGTCATTTTCCCTATGGGATCCGGTAAGCCATTTTTATTACATAAGAATAAAGGGCTTCACAAGGGCTTTTAAGACTGGTAGACATTTTCTGGGCTAAAACGATTGATATATAAGCATTTTTAATACTTCATAGCTTTGAGGAATTATTTTATTCTTGGGAATTATGTAAAATAACCGGCAGGCACTGTATTGGACACCTTGTTCTCTAGGGGCTTTCCCTAATCATAGGCAGAGCCTCATTTTCGCGCCTCTATTGCGCAGTTGTTTTTGAGAAGCATGACATGCAGATGCATGTGTGAGGAGCTCAGATACATAGAAAAGGCTTTCTGAAGGCGTCATTTGGTATCGTATTCCCCTTTGGGCTTGGTTGGGTCTCAGCAAAGCAGATACCAGGGACTGTATAGGGGTTAAACATAAAAACGGCTCCGGTTCCGTTATTTTAAGAGTTAAAGCTTTCAAATTTGGTGTGCAATACTTTTAAGGCTTTAAGACACTGTGGTGAAATTTTGGTGAATTTTGAACAATTCCTTCATACTTTTTCACATTTGCAGTAATAAAGTGTGTTCAGTTTAAAATTTAAAGTGACAGTAACGGTTTTATTTTAAAACGTTTTTTGTAATTTGTTATCAAGTTTATGCCTGTTTAACATGTCTGAACTACCAGATAGACTGTGTTCTGTATGTGGGGAAGCCAAGGTTCCTTCTCATTTAAATAGATGTGATTTATGTGACACAAAATTTAGAGAAAATGATGCCCAAGATGATTCCTCAAGTGAGGGGAGTAAGCATGGTACTGCATCATCCCCTCCTTCGTCTACGCCAGTCTTGCCCACACAGGAGGCCCCTAGTACATCTAGTGCGCCAATACTCCTTACTATGCAACAATTAACGGCTGTAATGGATAATTCTATCAAAAACATTTTAGCCAAAATGCCCACTTATCAGCGAAAGCGCGACTGCTCTGTTTTAGAAAATACGGAAGAGCATGAGGACGCTGATGATATTGGTTCTGAAGTGCCCCTACACCAGTCTGAGGGGGCCAGGGAGGTTTTGTCTGAGGGAGAAATTTCAGATTCAGGGAAAATTTCTCAACAAGCTGAACCTGATGTGATTACATTCAAATTTAAATTGGAACATCTCCGCGCTTTGCTTAAGGAGGTGTTATCTACTCTGGATGATTGTGAGAATTTGGTCATTCCAGAGAAATTATGTAAGATGGACAAGTTCCTAGAGGTCCCGGGGCCCCCCGAAGCTTTTCCTATACCCAAGCGGGTGGCGGATATTGTAAACAAAGAATGGGAAAGGCCCGGCATACCTTTCGTCCCTCCCCCTATATTTAAGAAATTGTTTCCTATGGTCGACCCCAGAAAGGACTTATGGCAGACAGTCCCCAAGGTCGAGGGGGCGGTTTCTACTCTAAACAAACGCACCACTATACCCATAGAAGATAGTTGTGCTTTCAAAGATCCTATGGATAAAAAATTAGAGGGTTTGCTTAAAAAGATGTTTGTTCAGCAAGGTTACCTTCTACAACCAATTTCATGCATTGTTCCTGTCACTACAGCAGCGTGTTTCTGGTTCGATGAACTAGAAAAGGCGCTCAATAAAGATTCTTCTTATGAGGAGATTTTGGACAGAATTCATGCTCTCAAATTGGCTAACTCTTTCACCTTAGACGCCACTTTGCAATTGGCTAGATTAGCGGCGAAAAATTCTGGGTTTGCTATTGTGGCGCGCAAAGCGCTTTGGCTACAATCTTGGTCAGCTGTTGCGTCTTCCAAGAACAAATTGCTTAACATTCCTTTCAAGGGGAAAACGCTGTTTGGCCCTGACTTGAAAGAGATTATTTCTGATATCACTGGGGGTAAGGGCCACGCCCTTCCTCAGGATAGGTCTTTCAAGGCTAAAAATAAACCAAATTTTCGTCCCTTTCGCAGAAACGGACCAGCCCCAAGTGCTACATCCTCTAAGCAAGAGGGTAATACTTCTCAAGCCAAGCCAGCCTGGAGGCCAATGCAAGGCTGGAACAAAGGTAAGCAGGCCAAGAAACCTGCCACTGCTACCAAGACAGCATGAGATGTTGGCCCCCGATCCGGGACCGGATCTGGTGGGGGGCAGACTCTCTCTCTTCGCTCAGGCTTGGGCAAGAGATGTTCTGGATCCTTGGGCGCTGGAAATAGTCTCCCAAGGTTATCTTCTGGAATTCAAGGGGCTTCCCCCAAGGGGGAGGTTCCACAGGTCTCAATTGTCTTCAGACCACATAAAAAAACAGGCATTCTTACATTGTGTAGAAGACCTGTTAAAAATGGGAGTGATTCATCCTGTTCCATTAGGAGAACAAGGGATGGGGTTCTACTCCAATCTGTTCATAGTTCCCAAAAAAGAGGGAACATTCAGACCAATCTTAGATCTCAAGATCCTAAACAAGTTTCTCAAGGTTCCATCGTTCAAAATGGAAACCATTCGAACAATTCTTCCTTCCATCCAGGAAGGTCAATTCATGACCACGGTGGATTTAAAGGATGCGTATCTACATATTCCTATCCACAAGGAACATCATCGGTTCCTAAGGTTCGCCTTTCTGGACAAGCATTACCAGTTTGTGGCACTTCCGTTCGGATTAGCCACTGCTCCAAGAATTTTCACAAAGGTACTGGGGTCCCTTCTAGCGGTGCTAAGACCAAGGGGCATTGCAGTAGTACCTTACTTGGACGACATTCTGATTCAAGCGTCGTCCCTTCCACAAGCAAAGGCTCACACGGACATCGTTCTGGCCTTTCTCAGATCTCACGGGTGGAAAGTGAACGTAGAAAAAAGTTCTCTATCTCCGTCAACAAGAGTTCCCTTCTTGGGAACAATAATAGACTCCTTAGAAATGAGGATTTTTCTGACAGAGGCCAGAAAATCAAAACTTCTAAACTCTTGTCAAGTACTTCATTCTGTTCCTCTTCCTTCCATAGCGCAGTGCATGGAAGTAATAGGTTTGATGGTCGCGGCAATGGACATAGTTCCTTTTGCGCGAATTCATCTGAGACCATTACAACTGTGCATGCTCAGTCAGTGGAATGGGGATTATACAGACTTGTCTCCGACGATACAAGTAGATCAGAGGACCAGAGATTCACTCCGTTGGTGGCTGACCCTGGACAACCTGTCACAGGGGATGAGCTTCCGCAGACCAGAGTGGGTCATTGTCACGACCGACGCCAGTCTGGTGGGCTGGGGCGCGGTCTGGGGACTCCTGAAAGCTCAGGGTCTTTGGTCTCGGGAAGAATCTCTTCTCCCGATAAATATTCTGGAACTAAGAGCGATATTCAATGCTCTCAAGGCTTGGCCTCAGCTAGCAAAGGCCAAATTCATACGGTTTCAATCGGACAACATGACGACTGTTGCGTACATCAACCATCAGGGGGGAACAAGGAGTTCCCTGGCGATGGAAGAAGTGACCAAAATCATTCAATGGGCGGAGACTCACTCCTGCCACTTGTCTGCAATCCACATCCCAGGAGTGGAAAATTGGGAAGCGGATTTTCTGAGTCGTCAGTCATTTCATCCGGGGGAGTGGGAACTCCATCCGGATATCTTTGCCCAAATTACTCAGTTGTGGGGCATTCCAGACATGGATCTGATGGCCTCTCGTCAGAACTTCAAGGTTCCTTGCTACGGGTCCAGATCCAGGGATCCCAAGGCGACTCTAGTAGATGCACTAGTAGCACCTTGGACCTTCAAACTAGCATATGTGTTCCCACCGTTTCCTCTCATCCCCAGGCTGGTAGCCAGGATCAATCAGGAGAGGGCATCGGTGATCTTGATAGCTCCTGCGTGGCCACGCAGGACTTGGTATGCAGACCTGGTGAATATGTCATCGGCTCCACCATGGAAGCTACCTTTGAGACGGGACCTTCTTGTTCAAGGTCCGTTCGAACATCCGAATCTGGTCTCACTCCAACTGACTGCTTGGAGATTGAACGCTTGATTTTATCAAAGCGAGGGTTCTCAGATTCTGTCATTGATACTCTTGTTCAGGCCAGAAAGCCTGTAACTAGAAAAATCTATCATAAAATATGGAAAAGATATATCTGTTGGTGTGAATCTAAAGGATTCCCTTGGGACAAGATAAAAATTCCTAAGATTCTATCCTTTCTTCAAGAAGGTTTGGAGAAAGGATTATCTGCAAGTTCTTTGAAGGGACAGATTTCTGCTTTGTCTGTGTTACTTCACAAAAAGCTGGCAGCTGTGCCAGATGTTCAAGCTTTTGTTCAGGCTCTGGTTAGAATCAAGCCTGTTTACAAACCTTTGACTCCTCCTTGGAGTCTCAATTTAGTTCTTTCAGTTCTTCAGGGGGTTCCGTTTGAACCCTTACATTCCGTTGATATTAAGTTATTATCTTGGAAAGTTTTGTTTTTGGTTGCAATCTCTTCTGCTAGAAGAGTTTCAGAGTTATCTGCTCTGCTCTGGCTTTGATTTAGATTTTTTTCTGAATTTAATTAATTCCAAGCCTTATAATTAAACTAATTTCAGCCCCTAAGACTGCATGAAGGTGCAGCTTTTTATCCAGTTCTTCTGGTGGGGGGGGGGCAGGTTGTATTTATTTCAACACCTTTTTGGATAGTTTCTGTTCATATCAGTGGATTCAGAATATTATTTGCGGTGTTTCTTGATTTGGATGTTATTTGGTACTAGCTTTAATCTTTCAGCAGAATCTCACTTGAGACAACTAGTGTGGTTTCTTCAAGACATGGTTGGAGGATCAATTTACAAACTTTTTAGGTTTTCAGATATATTTTAGTATTTATGGTTCTTTCTCTAATAGACTAGAGATGACTGAAGTTAATTTTAGTTTGTCTAAAACCTTCAGTCTCTATTATTTGCTTCAGTGGTTATGTGCATGGAAGTTTTAGGTCTCATGACTGCAGCATCAGGTGCGATCCTCTTTACTCATTTTTGTTTGAGGCCTCTATAACTTTGCATGTTGCACCATAGGAGCAGGGATTATTTTCAGATATCACAACTGATATACTTAAATCCCAACACTCTTTTCCCTCTGATTTGGTGATTGGACTGTCACCTTATTGTTCAAGGGGCCTCATTTTTTCGTCCTACCTGGTCTGTATTCTCAACAGATGCAAGTTTTTCTTGTGGGGGAGCTGTCTGAGAGTTTCTGACAGCATTAGGGTTTTGGAAACCTCAGGGGGCGAAGTTACCAATCAATATCTTAGAACTCCATGCTATTTTCAGGGCTCTTCGGGCGTGGTCTCTATGGAAGAGACAACTTTTACATTTGTTTTTAAACAGACAATATCCTAACAGTGGTATATGTCAATCTTTAAGGAGGGACTCGCAGTCCTTCAGTTATGGAGGAAGTATCTTGGATACTTTCTTGGGAGGAATCCAACTCTTGTCTAATTTCTGTAATTCATATCCCAGGTGTAGACAATTGGAAAGGGGGTTCTCTCAGCCATCAGACTTTATATTCGGGGGAGTGCTCTTGTGCTCTCCATCCAGATGTTTTTTTCATCTTGTACAGATGTGGGGTCTTCCAGCAATAGATCTGATTGTGTCTCGTTTAAATGAGAAGATTTTCAGATACCTTTCCAGGTCCAATGATTCTCAGACGGAGATGGTGGATTTTCTAGCAGTTCTTTGGTTTTTACCAACCTGCTTACATTTTTTCGCCTCTGGTTCTTTTTCCAAAGGTGATCTCCTTAGATCATATAGGTACGATTTTATGTGTTTCTGATAGCACCAGCTTGGTCTCTCAGGTTTCGGTTTGCGGACCTTGTCAGAATGTTCAGTTGCCAGTCTTGGCCACTTCCTTTAAGGCCAGACAGTCTGTTTCAGGGGCTGTTTTTCCCCATCAGGATCTCAAATCTCTAAATTTGAAGGCATGTAAATTGATCACTTAAGTGCTTAGTCATAGAGGTTTCTCTGACTCAGTTATTAGCACTATGATACAGGCTCGTAAGTCTGTTTCAAGGAGAATTTATTTTTTTCGGGTTTGGAAAATCTATATTTTCTTCATAAATGGAAAGAGTCTACAGCTGCATTGATTACTTTTGGGAAATTCAGAACCTGGCCACCAGGAGGAGGCAAAGACACCCCAGCCAAAGGCTTAAATACTACTCCCACTCCTCTCATCCCCCAGTCATTATTTGCCTTTCATCCCAGGAGGTTGGCAGAGAAGTGTCAGAAGTTTACGATTAAGTCTCTTATGGAGGGTAGTACTCTTTGGCATGGGACTGGAGTTTTAAGTAGTCCTGTCAGTCTCTCAGTGAGAGCTTGGATGAAAGTTAGAGTCCGGAGATGCAGGGAGAGTCTCTTTCTGCGAAACCATGCTGATTCATTTTTAACAGCTCCATAAGCAATCGGCGTTGACGAGTTTCACTGCCTGCTTTCTTCTCTCAAGTCCATGGCAGAGGCAATGCTACTATCTGTCACACTTGAAGATATCTGTTCCACGGCGTAGATTCCGGTAAGATTGTTTCATTTTACTTTCTTCATATTTGTATTTCTTTCATGTAATTGGCAAGAGTCCATGAGCTAGTGATGTATGGGATATACATTCCTACCAGGAGGGGCAAAGTTTCCCAAACGTCAAAATGCCTATAAATACACCCCCACCACACCAACAATTCAGTTTTACAAACTTTGCCTCCTATGGAGGTGGTGAAGTAAGTTTGGGCTAGATTTCTACGTTGATATGCGCTTCTCAGCATGCTGAAGCCCGGTTCCTCTCAGAGTGCAGTGAATGACAGAGGGATGTGAAGGGAGTATCACCTATTGAATACAATGGTCATCCTAATGGGGATCTATTTCATAGGTTCTCTGTTATCGGTCGTAGAGATTCATCTACGACCTCCCTTTTCAGATCGACGATATATTCTTATATGCCATTACCTTTACTGATTCTCGTTTCAGTACTGGTTTGGCCATCTACTTTATGTAGATGAGTGTCTTTTGGTAAGTATGTTTTCTTTTATTTAAGACACTCAGCTATGATTTGGCACTTTATATGTAAAGTTCTAAATATATGTTTGTACTTATATTTGCCATGATTCAGGTTAATCAGTATATTTCCTTCTTTCAGACTGTCGGTTTCATTTTGGGAAATGCATATAAAAAAAAAAATTCTTACCTGAAAATTTTCTAATTGACACTCTTTTCTAAATTGCGGGCTGTTAGGCTCGCGGGAGCGCAAAATGCTATAATTTATTGCGTCATTTTTGCTGCAAGACTTTTTTTGGCTCGAGAATTACGTTTGTTGACGTAATTTCGTCATTTCCAGCATCTTAGTTGGCGCAGAGAGTTTTCACGTAGTTGCGTCATCTATGATGCTCGTGTTTGTTGCAGACATTCTTGGCACCAAAAAAATATGTTATTTTTTCTATTACATATTGCAAGATGTCTCAATCTGACCCTTTCTCAGAATCTACTACTGGAATCCTGCTCAATATATGTACACAATGTAAGTCCAAGCATCAGAAGACTATCTTTATATCTTTAATCTTTTTCAATCAGCCTGTGATCCAGGATATTCCCACAAACTTGATACTGTTCAAATATGTCAGTGTTGCTTTACACACTTATCCCCAATCATCAGCTTGTAACGATGTCAGTCTGCTGTGGTATACATAACAGTTAATGTGTTTAACATGAAATTTCTTACCCGCTCCTTGCGGAAATAACTCGTCTTTTCTTACTGCTGTAAGTGTGTTGCGTCCCGTCTGTGTGCCGGTCCACAGGAGCCTCCTCTCCTAATATGTCTTGTGTGACTCCGTTCTGTGTGGGCTACAAGTTGCCCTGGCTCCCTCCTCGATCACACCAATGACGGTTGTTACCGCTTCAGCTCTTGCACCTCGTCCTGTTGGTAGCTGTATATGCCACAGCGCTTGATGGGAAATCCTTCTTTCGACCCGGGGTTTGTCAATGCTTTCTTTGGTGCCTGTGCTCACTCCAAATCCCTGTATGGTATTTTTTCCACACACAACGATCTTGCGATCAAACAGAGGAGCACTAGGCAAATTCCAGTAAAATAAAACTTAGCTTTTATTTGGCTTTAAGCTCATCTTAAAACTTTAACAATCAAACAACATGTAACAGATAGCGTAGCACTCTCTATTGCTTACGCGTTTCGGCGATAGCTATGACCATGCTATGACTACGGCTATATTTTAATACTAGTAAAGTGTATAAACTTTATTGCACAATTGTATTTTCTTTTCTATTTCAGGTTCAGGTGACTTTTCTTCATCATCATTTTTTAATATATATTGTGGTGCACTTCACACGAACTGTTTCACTTTTTGTATTTTTATTTGTGATCATTTTTATTTTTTATTTTTATTTTTGATTTTGATTTTTATTTGTATCCACTTATTTTTGCCATATTTTTGCTACACTTTTACTTCTTATTTTTATATTCATATTGCTACACATTTTTACTTCTTATTTTTATATTCATATTTTTACACCTATTTCACTCACCATTTGGATTTCAGGAATTTTGAACCACATTTTGCACCACATTTTGAACCACATTTGGATTACAGGACTGTGCCACACCCACAAACACACTATTTTCCAACGGACACAATACTAGGAGTCGATCTTATTAAGATTTGGACACTATCTCCACGGTCTTATTATTTTTTGTGGTTTTTATTTAGATTTGGACACTAACCTTTCCCCTGCTATTTGTTATATCATATTTTCAATTTTTGTAATTTATTTTTTTGCTTACTTTGTGGTTGTTTATGGATATTTGAACCTTTTACACATTCACACATCAGTGAGTTCTATATCTTTCTTTGAGTTTGATTTGCAGTATCACCAAGATTTGCACTAATCATATAGCTGTATCACAGTACACCCTAGACCCATATAGGAGGTTTTCAAGTTTCTGCACATATTCGCATTTATTATATTTTATTATAAACGTATTCATCTGTAGCATGGATCCATGCAGGTTTTAATTGTGATTTTACATTCATTTCTCTGTATTTTTGTGAATTTTACAATCAGTATTTTTAATTGTTTTCCATTAAACAGTATTTTTTATTTAGGTTTCTAGCCTTTTAAGCTTCACAGCGCTCTCTCACCCATCCTATCTACTATTACATCCTTATCGAAGTCTTCTAGGGGACTTCCCGGTAGTGAGCTTAAGGCTAAGTTTCTAGCGCTTTTTTTCACTTACCCATGTACCGAAGGCTTATTTATGTTCAGGTCATCTTCTTAGGCCTGCAATTTCTTTGGCTGATGTTGCTGCTGCTTCAACTTTTTGGTTGGAAACTTTAGCACAACAAGTACCAGATCATAATGTGTATAGCATTGTTAAGCTAATCCAGCATGCTAATAATTTCATTTGTGATGCCATTTTTTATATCATTAGAATCAACGTTGCTATCTCTCTCTTTCCAAGGTAATAAATTATTTGGTTTTTAGTTGGATTCTATTATTTTAACTGTCACTGGGGGGAAGGGAACTTTTTTGCCTCAGGATAAAAAATCTAAGGGTAAATTTAGGGCTGCTAACTGTTTTCGTTACTTTCGTCAAAATAAGGAACAGAAATCTGACCCTTCCCCTAAGGGAACGGTTTCCAATTGGAAGCCTTCTCCAGTCTGGAATAAATCCAAGCCATTTAAAAAATCAAAATCAGCCCCCAAGTCCGCATGAAGGTGCGGCCCTCATTCCAGCACAGCTGGTAGGGGGCAGACTAAGATTTTACAAGGATGTTTGGATCAATTCAATCCAAAATCATTGGATTCAGAACATTGTTTCTCAAGGGTACAGAATAGGTTTCAAAGTAAGACCGCCTGTGAGAAGTTTCTTTCTCTCACGCATTCCAGTGAACCCAGTAAAGGCTCAGGCTTTCCTGAAGTGTTTTTCAGACCTGGAGTTATCTGGGGTAATTGTGCCAGTTCCTTTTCAGGAATGGGGTCTGGGGTTTTATTCAAATCTGTTCATTGTTCCAAAGAAGGAGAATTCTTTCAGACCAGTTCTGGATCTAAAAATTTTGAATCGTTATGTAAGAATACCAACATTCAAGATGGTGACTATAAGGACTATTCTGCCTGTTGTTCAGCAAGGGCATTATATGTCTACAATAGACTTACAGGATGCATATCTTCATATTCTGATTCATCCAGATCACTATCAGTTCCTGAGATTCTCTTTTCTAGAAAAGCATTACCAATTTGTTGCTCTTCCTTTTGGCCTAGCAACAGCTCCAAGAATCTGTTCAAAGGTTCTCGGTGCCCTACTCTCTGTAATCAGAGAGCGGGGTATTGCAGTGTTTCCTTATTTGGATGATATCTTGGTACTTGCTCAGTCTTTACATTCTGCAGAATCTTACACGAATCAACTAGTGTTGTTTCTTCAAAGACATGGTTGGAGGATCAATTTACCAAAAAGTTCCTTGATTCCTCAGACAAGGGTAACCTTTTTAGGATTCCAAATAGATTCAGTATCCATGACTTTGTCTCTAACAGACAAAGACGTCTGAAATTGGTTTCAGCTTGTCGGAACCTTCAGTTTCAATCATTCCCTTCAATAGCTATGTGCATGGAGGTTTTAGGTCTCATGACTGCAGCATCGGACGCGATCCCTTTTGCTCGTTTTCACATGAGACCTCTTCAGCTTTGTATGCTGAGCCAATGGTGCAGAGATTATACAAATATATCACAATTAATATCCTTAAATCCCAATATTCGACTATCTCTGACTTGGTGGTTAGATCACCATCGTTTAGTTCAAGGGGCCTCTTTTGTTCGTCCAGCCTGGACTGTGATCACAACAGATGCAAGTCTTTCAGGTTCGGGAGCTGTCTGGGGATCTCTGACAGCACAGGGGGTTTGGAAATCTCAAGAGGCGAGATTACCAATCAATATTTTGGAACTCTGTGCGATTCTCAGAGCTCTTCAGTTTTGGCCTCTTCTGAAGAGAGAACTGTTTATTTGTTTTCAGACAGACAATGTCACAACCGTGGCGTATGTCCATCATCAAGGTGGGACTCACAGTCCTCAAGTTATGAAAGAAGTATCTCCGATACTTGCATGGGTGGAATCCAGCTCCTGTCTAATTTCTGCGGTCCATATCCCAGGTATAGACAATTAGGAAGCGGATTATCTCAGTCGCCAGACTTTACATCCAGGGGAGTGGTCTCTCCATCCAGATGTGTTTTTTCAGATTCTTCAGATGTGGGGGCTTCCAGAAATAGATCTGATAGCTTCTCATCTAAACAGGAAACTTCCCAGGTATCTGTCCAGGTCCAGGGATCCTCAGGCAGAAGCAGTGAATGCATTGTCACTTCCTTGGAGTTATCAACCTGCTTATATCTTTCCGCTTCTAGTTCTTCTTCCAAGAGTGATTTCCAAAATCATAATGGAGCATTCATTTGTACTGCTGGTGGCTCCAGCATGGCCACACAGGTTTTGGTATGCGGATCTTGTTCAGATGTCAAGTTGCCAACCTTGGCCACTTCCGTTAAGGACAGACCTTCTATCTCAAGGCCATTTTCCATCAGGATCTCAAATGATTAAATTTGAAGGTATTGAGATTGAACGGTTAGTGCTTAGTCATAGAGGTTTCTCTGACTCAGTAATTAATACTATGTTACAGGCTCGTAAATCTGTGTCTAGAAAGATTTATTATCGAGTTTGTCAGACTTACACATTTCATGGTGTTCTTCTCATAAATTGTCTTGGCATTCTTTTAGAATTCATAGAATTTTACAGTTTCTTCAGGATGGTTTAGATAAAGGTTTGTCTGCAAGTTTCTTGAAAGGACAAATCTCTGCTCTTTCTGTTCTGTTCCACAGAAATATTGCAAATCTTCCTGATAATCATTGTTTTGTACAGGCTTTGGTTCGTATCAAGCCTGTCATTAAGTCAATCTCTCCTCCTTGGAGTCTTAATTTGGTTTTGAAGGCTTTACAGGCTCCTCCGTTTGAGCCTATGCATTCTATGGACATTAAATTACTTTCTTGGAAAGTATTGTTCCTTTTGGCTATCTCTTCTACTAGAAGAGTTTCTGAATTATCTGCTCTTTCTTGTGAGTCTCCTTTTCTGATTTTTCCTCAGGATAAGGCCGTTTTGCGGACTTCATTTAAATTTTTACCTAAAGTTGTGAATTCCAACAACATTAGTAGAGAAATTGTTGTCCCTTCGTTGTGTCCTAATCCTAAGAATTCTCTGGAGAGATCTTTACATTCTTTGGATGTGGTTAGAGCTTTGAAATATTATGTTGAAGCTACTAAAGATTTCAGAAAGACTTCTAGTCTGTTACTTTTTCTGGTTCCAGGAAAGGTCAGAAGGCTTCTGCCATTTCTTTGGCATATTGGTTAAAGCTTTTGATTCATCATGCTTATTTGGAGTCGGGTAAATCCCCGCCTCAGAGGATTACGGCTCATTCTACTAGGTCAGTTTCCACTTCCTGGGCTTTTAAGAATGACGCTTCTGTTGATCAGATTTGCAAAGTAGCAACTTGGTCTTCTTTGCATACTCTTACTAAATTCTACCATTTTGATGTTTTCTCTTCTTCAGAAGCAGTTTTTGGTAGAAAAGTACTTCACGCAGCTGTTTCAGTTTCATTCTTCTGCTTATAATTTCAGTTTTTTTCATTATAAAGATTAAAACTTTTGATTTGGGTTGTGGATTAATTTTTCAGCGGAATTGGCTGTCTTTATTTTTATCCCTCCCTCTCTAGTGACTCTTGCGTGGCGTTCCACATCTTGGGTATTTGCTATCCCATACGTCACTAGCTCATGGACTCTTGCCAATTACATGAAAGAAAACATAATTTATGTAAGAATTTACCTGATAAATTCATTTCTTTCATATTGGCAAGAGTACATGAGACCCACCCTTTTTATGGTGGTTATGATTTTTGTATAAAGCACAATTATTCCAATTCCTTGTTGATGCTTTTGCTCCTTTCTTATCACCCCACTTCTTGGCTATTCGTTAAACTGAATTGTGGGTGTGGTGGGGGGTGTATTTATAGGCATTTTGAGGTTTGGGAAACTTTGCCCCTCCTGGTAGGAATGTATATCTCATACGTCACTAGCTCATAGACTCTTGCCAATATGAAAGAAATTAATTTATCGGGTAAATTCTTACATAAATTATGTTTTTACTACAAGTGTTTTCCCGAGAGGCTATCACCTTGTTGGACTAACTATAATTAGGGTCTCAGTGAGGCTCCTTTTGTATCTTGGAATCAAGGGTTAATATCTCCTGAGGGGGGTTATTGAACAGGGGGGTCTTTAATAATGTTTATGTGATTCGACCTGCTTAGGTGTAGTGTTACTTAGGCTCATGGCTTGTGGAACATAACGGCCTTGAAAGTGACGCGGCCTTTGCGGTCGGGCGTGCTTTTTTTTTTTACTGTACGGCTTACTGTGTGACCGGGGCGTGGTCACGTTTTTTACTCTGGTTCGCATTCCTGACTGTGTGGCGACGGAAAAATTATTGTCCGCTGGTGTTTGGTGCATAGGCGAGTTCCCTACCACTTACTGTTACTACACGTGCAGGTGACCCAGATTATGCTTATCCCTCCCTGGATGGTGGTTTGTTTCCTCTGGAGATTGTGGCACGTTTCCGTATGCAAATACTCATAGCGTTAGCACATCTGCAGCTTCCAGATGTCTACTTAAGATTATGTTCGTGTCCCGTCAACCCGGGTTCCCCAGGCATGGGGTGGCCCGTTCAGCTCTCTGGGGGAGTGACTGGTCCTGAAGCTCCAGCAGAGGTGTGCTGTACTTTTCGATATAGACTGGCACGCCTTCGTGTTCTGCTACGACATGTTTTCGCATTGTTGGAGGATCCCATCCTTAATGGATATAGGAGTTCTCAGTCTTCTACTTCGAAAAGCACACAGAATTAAATATAAAGGGATGAAGTAATCTTCTTATAGTCTGATCATTGAGTATCCTTTCCAGTCTGAGCTTGGATAAGCAGGTTTCCGTTGGGCTGGTCCTGCGTATGTGTCTGTTCTCCTTAAGCGAAAACCTACGGGTTGCCCTTTCTTTTATATAATCCGGTGACTTGTATTTGATTTAAAGAGCTCATGTTTGTTTTTTCTTTCATGTAATTGGCAAGAGTCCATGAGCTAGTGACATATGGGATATACAATGCTACCAGGAGGGGCAAAGTTTCCCAAACCTCAAAATGTTCAGTTTTACAAACTTTGCCTCCTATGGAGGTCGTGAAGTAAATTTGTGCTTGATTTTCTTCATTGATATTTATTGCGTCATTCTTGGCGCGAAGGTACGTTCGGTGACGCAATTCATCATTTCCGGCGTCTTAGTTGACGCCAGGTTTCCTTGCACAAGGTTGCGTCTGTCCGGATGTTGTTAGTGCCAAAAAAAAACAATTTTGCGTTGCGTGTCATACTTGACGCAAAATAATTTAATTATTTATTTAAACCCCACTTCCTATATGCCTCTTGACTCTTTTTATGCTCAGAGGGCTATGCTGTTTGCATTTTTTTCCCATTCCTGAAACTGCCATATAAGGAAATTGATAATTTTGCTTTACATGTTGTTTTTTTCTCTTACATTTGCAAGAAGTCTCAATCTGATCCTGTCTCAGAAACCACTGTTGGAACCCTGCTGCCTGATAACAGTTATACCAAAGCTAAGTGTATCTGTTGTAAGTTAGCAGAGATTATATCTCCAGCTGTAGTTTGTAACAGTTGTCATGATAAGCTTTTACATGCAGAGAATGTATCCATCAGTACTAGTACAATGCCTGTTGTTCCTTCAACGACTAATGTACATGATATCCCTGTGAATATAAAAGATATGATTGCTGATGCGATTCAGAAGGCTTTGTCTGCTATTCCGTCTTCTAATAAACATAAAAGGTCTTATAAAACTTCTCATAATGTTGATGAAATTTCAAATGACCACCAACATACTGATTTATCCTCCTCTGATGAGGATCTATCTGGTTCAGAAGATCCTACCTCAGATATTGACACTGACAAATCTACTTATCTCTTTAAGATAGACTACCTGTATATTCGTTCCTTGTTAAAAGAGGTGGCGAAACATGTCAGGGACCAGCTAATTTCTATTCTATAAGCATTTTTTTAAACTTGCAGGGATAAAGTGGTGGATATTATTACTAGCTGTTTCTGGTATAATTCCAATGACTACAAGCTGCGGATGTTTGCGCATGTTTGATCATTTATAACTTATCCTAATGCTAAAAGTATTTAGCTTGCATCAGTAACCACTGTTTACTTTATTTAAGCTAATCAACAGTTGTCTCTTGCTCATACTGGGAGGTTTATTACAGATATATGGTATCAATGTAGAGGGTGTATGCCATAACTGCAGCAATTTCGCTATTGTTCCAAATATTACTCTGAGTCTGTACTACTCCACTAATTTAAATTATAGTAATCTAAATGAATAGATTAACTATTTTGATATCCACAAATAGTGTACCCTCTGAAACATGCTGCGGATGTGAGTGCATGTAAATATGAGCATATATTGAAACCTTATTTATTGAAAACCTTATTTATTGAAACCTTAATCTATTACACAAGCGGCTACTTAAAGGCAATTAATAATAAGATCTGTAATATGTTTCAGACCTTTTAAATTTTTAGCTACTTGATCTGTTAAACAGTGTATAAATCTGATATCCAACAGTCATAGATTAGTGATATTAGTCACACGATATATGGTATATTTTGTAACTATTTGAAAGCTGCTATATTATACTATATTACTATATTAGCATCTCCTACACAGATAAGAAGTATGCTCTGAATATTTTTAAAGTGTATATGCACACAAATTTAACTATTAAGCATACTCTCGTGATAATAGGCGTCATAGAGATAACTATCTATAAATAGCAATTAGTCTCACTGCAGCTCGTTAAATTGTATATCTGTTACATAGTCAGGATATTGACAAAATGAATAGAGGATAGAAATACAGCTACTCTATATTTTGTTACTATTATAAGATACACTGTATACTACACTTAAACATTTCTCTGACAACATTCTACGCTGAGAACCTCCCTTAGAGCCCCTTAGGGCTTATTCATCAGTGTTCATGATATATATATATATATATATATATATATATATATATATATATATATATATATATATATATATATATATCCTGACTATGGATTAATATCGACATCCTAGGCCAGGCTTATTATACATATTTTCCATTGATGTTGAATAAACTGTTGTGTATCTCGAGATTCATATTACCCACCATCTCCTTGTGTATTTAAAGTTGTTTCTTTTGCATGATGTACCGAGTCCACAAATTCATCCTAACTTGTGGGATATTGTCCTTCCTGACAGGAAGTAGCAAAGAGAGCACCACAGCAGAGCTGTCTATATAGCTCCCCTCTTAACTCCACCCCCCAGTCATTCTCTTTGCTGGCTCTAAGCAGGAAGAGTAAAGAGAAGAGGTGTTAAACTGTTTTTATTTCATCTTCAATCAAGAGTTTATTTTAAATGGTACCGGTGTTGTACTATTTGCTCTCAGGCAGGACATAGATGAAGATTTCTGCCTGGAGGATGATAATCTTAGCATTTGTAACTAAGGTCCACTGCTGTTCCCACATGAGCTGAGGAGTACAGGAAAACTTCAGTGTGAGGAACGGTTCTTGCTATACAACAATGAGGTTTGTTCAGTCATTTTTCTGCAGAGACTGTGTTAACTCAGAAAGGCTGACAGTATCCCCATTAGAGGAAGGGTAAGCAGTAATCCTAGTATGAAAGAGGTTTTACTAACTTGCATAAAGGGTTAAAAAAAATTTGGGCACTCAGTTTGTTTATGTAAAATTGGTGCAAACATTTGTGTGTTCAGGGAGTAACGTTTAGGTTTATGGGACGTTTGCTTGAGGGGTCATTTGGCTTATTTTGGGTTTGTTATAACCCACATGGTTTTCAAACTAAGTTTGTTAGATTTGAGTAGGCCCCAGTAACATCGAGTGAGGTGGGCGGGGCCTATTTTCACGCCTCAGTTGCGCATTTAGTTATACAGACAAGCAGCAAGCAACTTCTCCTGAGGTCCTGATGATCTTCTGAGGGCCTATTCAAAGCTTTAACCCCATATTATCGTTCCTAAGGGCAGGTAGGGCCACAGCAGAGCTGTGGCAAGGTGCTTATAGGGGTGTTTAACCGGTTTTAGACATATTTCAATACGTTTTTTTCATTTGGGGGTTTATTGCTTATTAACTTGTGGTGCAATCCTTTTTTTTCATTAGATAAAGTGTTTTCCAAGCTTCCTTACTTTATTACTAGTCTGTTAAACATGTCTGACACTGAGGAAACTCATTGTTCAATTTGTTTAGAAGCTATTGTGGAACCCCCTCTTAGAATGTGTCCCACTTGTACTGATATGTCTATAAATTGCAAACAGCATATTTTGACTTATAAAAGTTTGGCATTAGATGATTCTCAGACAGAAGGAAATCAGGTTTTGCCATCTAGTTCTCCCCAAGTGTCTCAACCAGTAACGCCCGCACAAGTGCGTCTAATTCTTTCACCTTGCAAGACATGGCTTCATTTATGAATACTACCCTCACAGAGGTTTTATCTAAGCTGCCTGGTTTGCAAGGGAAGCGCAGTAGCTCTGGGTTAAGAACAAATGCTGAGCCTTCTGACGCTTTAGTAGCCGTATCGGGGATGAGGGATTTGATGTCTGATGGAGAGATTTCTGATTCAGGAAAGACGTTCCGTCAGACAGATTCAGATATGACGGCATTTAAATTTAAGCTAGAGCACCTCCGCTTATTGCTTAGGGAGGTTTTAGCTACTCTGGATGATTGTGACCCTATTGTAGTTCCAGAGAAAATGTGTAAAATGGACAAATATTTAGAGGTTCCTGTTTACACTGATGTGTTTCCGGTCCCTAAGAGGATTTCGGACATTGTTACTAAGGAGTAGGATAAACCAGGTATTCCGTTCTCTCCCCCTCCTCTTTTTAAGAAAATGTTTCCCATTTCTGACACCATAAAGGACACATGGCAGACGGTCCCTAAGGTGGAGGGAGCTATTTCTACCCTGGCTAAGTGTTCAACTATACCTATTGAAGACAGTTGTGCTTTCATTTATCCTATGGATAAAAAATTAGAGGGTCTCCTAAAGAAAAATTTTGTTCATCAAGGTTTTCTTCTTCAACCTATAGCGTGCATTGTTCCTGTAACCACTGCAGCTGCCTTTTGGTTTGAGGCTCTAGAAGAGGCTCTTCAGATGGAGACCCCACTAGATGATATTTTGGATAGAATTAAGGCTCTTAAGTTGGCTAATTCTTTTATTACAGAGGCCGCTTTTCATCTTGCTAAATTAGCGGCTAAGAATTCAGGTTTTGCCATTTTAGCGCATAGAGCGTTATGGCTTAAGTCCTGGTCACCTGATGTGTCATCTAAATCTAAGCTTTTGTCGATCCCTTTCAAAGGTAAGACCCTATTCGGGCCTGCATTGAAAGAGATAATTTCAGACATTACTGGAGGGAAGGGTCATACCCTCCCTCGGGATAAGTCAAATAAGACTAGGACCAAACAAAATAATTTTCGTTCCTTTCGCAACTTCAAGAGTGGTCCCTCTACCTCTTCCCCTGCTGCAAAGCAAGAGGGGAACTTTGCTCAATCCAAGCCAACCTGGAGACCTAATCGGGCTTGGAACAAAAGTAAACAGGCCAAAAAGCCTGCTGCTGCCACTAAGTCAGCATGAAGGGGTAGCCCCCGATCCGGGACCGTATCTAGTAGGGGGCAGACTCTCTCTCTTTGCTCAGGTCTGGGCAAGAGATGTTCAGGATTCCTTGGCAGTAGAAATTGTAACCCAGGGATACCTTCTAGATTTCAAGGATTCCCCTCCAAGGGGGAGGTTCCATCTGTCTCAATTGTCTGTAAACCCGACAAAAAGAGAGGCGTTCTTACGCTGTGTAGAAGACCTCTTTATCATGGGAGTGATCTGCCCGGTTCCAAAAGCAGAACAGGGGCAGGGGTTCTACTCCAATCTGTTTATAGTTCCCAAAAAGGAGGGAACCTTCAGACCAATTCTGGATCTCAAGATCTTAAACCAATTCCTAAGAGTTCCATCTTTCAAGATGGAGACCATTCGGACTATCTTACCATTGATCCAGGAGGGTCAATATATGACCACCGTGGACTTAAAGGATGCGTATCTACACATTCCTATCCACAAAGATCATCACCAGTTCCTAAGGTTCGCCTTTCTGGACAAGCATTATCAGTTTGTGGCTCTTCCTTTCGGGTTGGCCACGGCGCAGCAAAACTTCACGAAGGTGCTAGGGTCCCTTCTGGCGGTTCTAAGGTCACGGGGCATAGCAGTGGCGCCTTATCTAGATGACATTCTAATTCAAGCGTCGTCCTTCCAACTAGCCAAGTCTCACACGGACTTAGTGTTGGCCTTTCTAAGGTCTCACGGGTGGAAAGTGAACGTAAAAAAGAGTTCTCTTTCCCCCCTCACAAGAGTTTCATTTCTAAGGACTCTGATAGACGCGGTGGACTTGAAAATATTTCTGACGGAGGTCAGGAAGTCAAAGATTTTGTCCACCTGCCTAGCTCTTTATTCCATTCCTCGGCCGTCAGTGGCTCAGTGTATGGAGGTAATCAGACTAATGGTAGCAGCAATGGACATAGTTCCGTTTGTTCGCTTGCATCTCAGACCACTGCAACTATGCATGCTCAATCAGTGGAATGGGGATTATGCAGATTTATCTCCTCAGATAAATCTGGATCAAGAGACCAGAGACTCTCTTCTTTGGTGGTTGTCACAGGATCATCTGTCCCAGGGAATGTGTTTCCGCAGGCCAGAATGGGTTATAGTGACGACAGACGCCAGTCTTCTGGGCTGGGGTGCAGTCTGGAATTCCCTGAAAGCTCAGGATTTGTCAACTCGGGAGGAGGCTCTCCTACCGATAAATATTCTGGAATTAAGAGTGATATTCAGTGCTCTCCAGGCATGGCCTCAGCTGGCTTCGGCCAGATTCATCAGGTTTCATTCGGACAACATCACGACTGTGGCTTATATCAATCATCAGGGCGGAACAAAGAGTTCCTTAGCGATGATAGAGGTCTCAAGGATAATCCAATGGTCAGAGGCTCACTCTTGCCATCTGTCAGCAATCTATATCCCAGGTGTAGAGAACTGGGAGGCAGATTTTCTAAGTCGTCAGACTTTTCATCCGGGGGAGTAGGAACTCCATCCGGAGGTGTTTGCTCAGCTGGTGCGGTTATGGGGCACACCGGAGTTGGATCTGATGGCGTCTCGTCAGAACGCCAAACTTCCTCGTTACGGCTCCAGGTCAAGGGATCATCAGGCTGTACTGATAGATGCTCTAGTAGTACCCTGGTCGTTCAACCTGGCTTATGTGTTTCCACCTTTCCCTCTCCTTCCACGTCTGATTGCCAGAATGAAACAGGAGAGAGCGTTGGTCATTTTGATAGCGCCTGTGTGGCCACGCAGGACTTGGTATGCAGACCTGGTGGACATGTCATCCCTTCCGCCATGGTCTCTGCCATTGAGACAGGACCTTCTGATTCAAGGTCCATTCAAGCATCCAAATCTAATTTCTCTGCAACTGACTGCTTGGAGATTGAACGCTTGATTCTATCAAAGCGGGGTTTCTCAGAGTCAGTCATAAATACCTTGATTCAGGCTAGAAAGCCTGTTTCCATAAAAATTTATCATAAGATATGGCGTAAATATCTTTTTTGGTGCGAATCCAAAGGCTTCTCCTGAAGTGAAATCAGGATTCCTAGGATTTTGTCTTTTCTCCAAGAAGGATTGGAGAAAGGATTATCAGCTAGTTCCCTAAAGGGACAGATATCTGCTTTGTCTTTTTTGTTGCACAAGCGTCTGGCAGATGTTCCAGATGTTCGGGCTTTTTGTCAGGCTTTAGTTAGAATTAAGCCTGTGTTTAAACCTATTGCTCTGCCATGGAGTCTAAATTTAGTTTTTAGAGTTCTTCAGGGGGTTCCGTTTGAACCCATGCATTCCATAGATATTAAGCTTTTATCTTGGAAAGTTTTGTTCCTTGTTGCTATCTCTTCAGCTCGAAGAGTTTCTGAACTATCTGCATTACAATGTGACTCACCTTATCTGGTGTTCCATGCTGATAAGGTGGTTTTGCGTACCAAGCCTGGGTTCCTACCTAAGGTTGTTACTAACAGGAATATCAATCAAGAAATTGTTGTTCCTTTTCTGTGTCCTAATCCTTCTTGTAAGAAGGAACGTCTGTTGCACAACTTGGACGTGGTTCGTGCTTTGAAATTTTATTTGCAGGCAACCAAAGATTTTCGTCAAACATCTTCTTTGTTTGTTGTCTATTCTGGAAAGCGTAGCGGTCAAAAGGCTACGGCGACTTCTCTTTCCTTTTGGCTGAAAAGCATCATCCGTTTGGCTTATGATACTGCTGGACAGCAGCCTCCTGAAAGGATTACAGCTCATTCTACTAGAGCGGTAGCTTCCACATGGGCTTTTAAAAATGATGCTTCTGTTGAACAGATTGTAAGGCTGCGACTTGGTCTTCACTTCATACCTTTTCAAAATTTTACAAATTTGATACTTTTGCTTCTTCGGAGGCTATTTTTGGGAGAAAGGTTTTGCAAGCAGTCGTGCCTTCCGTTTAGGTCCCTGTCTTGTCCCTCCCTTCATCCGTGTCCTAAAGCTTTGGTATTGGTATCCCACAAGTTAGGATGAATCCGTGGACTCGGTACATCATGCAAAAGAAAACAAAATTTATGCTTAACTGATAAATTTCTTTCTTTTGCGATGTACCGAGTCCATGGCCCGCCCTGTCTATTCAAGACAGATAGTATTTTTTTCTGTAAACTTCAGTCACCTCTGCACCTTATAGTTTCTCCTTTTCTTCCTTGGCCTTTGGTCGAATGACTGGGGGGTGGAGTTAAGGGGGAGCTATATAGACAGCTCTGCTGTGGTGCTCTCTTTGCTACTTCCTGTCAGGAAGGACAATATCCCACAAGTTAGGATGAATCCGTGGACTCGGTACATCGCAAAAGAAAGAAATTTATCAGGTAAGCATAAATTTAGGTTTTTTTGTGTGTATGTGAACTTTTTTTAATTAATCCAATTAAATATTATATTTTAATCCCAATACTCCTCCTCCCCTTCATTTTTCTACTAATCTGCCCAATAGGCTTTTAAGGAATGTGAGTGCTACACAAGTGTATACTATTTTCAGTCCCAGGCTGATTTATTTGTGTTTGGTTCATATAAAGCCTGTCATTAAATCAATCTCTCCTCCTTGATGTCTTAATCTGGTTTTGAAGGCTTTACAGGCTCCTCCTTTTGAGCCTATGCATTCTTTGGATATTAAACTACTTTCATGGAAAGTGTTGTTCCTTTTGGCTATCTCTTCTGCTAAAAGAGTTTCAGAATTATCTGCTATTTCTTTTGAGTCTCCTTTTCTTATTTTCCATCAAGATAAGGCAGTTTTGCGGACTTCATTTAAATTTTTACCTAAAGTTGTGAATTCTAACAACATTAATGGGGAAATTGTTGTTCCCTCTTTGTGTCCTAATCCTAAGAATTATTTGGAGAGATCCTTACATTCTCTGGATGTTGTAAGAGCTTTGAAATATTATGTTGAAGCTACTAAAGATTTCTGGAAGACTTCTAGTCTATTTGTTGTCTTTTCTGGTCCTAGGAAAGGTCAGAAAGCTTCTGCTATTTCCTTGGCATCCTGGTTAAAGCTTTTGATTCATCTGGCTTATTTGGAGTCAGGTCAGGCCCCGCCTCAGAGAATCACAGCTCATTCTACTAGATCAGTTTCCACTTTGTGGGCTTTTAAGTATGAAGCTTCAGTTGATCAGATTTGCAAAGTAGCAACTTGGTCTTCTTTGCATACATTTACTAAATTCTACCATTTTTATGTATTTGCCTCTTTGGAAGCAGTTTGTGGTAGAAAAGTTCTTCAGGCAGCTGTTTCAGTTTGATTCCTCTGATAATGTTTTAAGTTTTTTCTTTTCAATTATGAGAAAAACTTATTTTTTTGGATGTGGATTAAATTTTTTCAGCGGAAAATGGCTGTTTTTATTTTTATCCCTCCCTCTCTAGTGACTCTTCTGTGGTACCACATCTTGTGTATTACTATCCCATACGTCACTAGCTCATGGACTCTTGCCAATTACATGAAAGAAAACATCATTTATGTAAGAACTTACCTGATAAATTCATTTCTTTCATATTGGCAAGAGTCCATGAGACCAACCCTTTTTTATGGTGGTTATATTTTTTTTGTATAAAGCACAATTAAATTTCCAGTTCCTTTTTTTTTAATGCTTTTTACTCCTTTTTCTATCACTCCACTACTTGGCTATTCGTTAAACTGAATTGTGGGTGTGGTGAGGGGTGTATTTATAGGCATTTTGAGGTTTGGGAAATTTTGCCCCTCCTGGTAGGATTGTATATCTCATACGTCACTAGCTCATGGACTCTTGCCAATATGAAAGAAATTAATTTATCAGGTAAATTCTTACATAAATTATGTTTTTATTCCTTCTAGAATTGTTACTCGCAATTTCTTGATCGCACTGGTTACTAATACGGAAGTTGTTTTGGAGACGCGTTTAGTCCTATGTTTGTATGTCGTTTATTTCTGGGGGTGAATATTACGGCCTTGACATTAATGGCTAAGGTTCAGCTCCTTCTGTCTTGAGACCTATTTCAAACTTGTGGCGCCTGTTCTGCCTGGCTGGTCCGGGTTTGGGCATTGTGTGATTGCATTATTATTTGTGCTTTTTCATATCTTGTTTTTAAAAGTGTCAGCATTCTGAGGGGAACTGAGGGTCCGTAGGGCATGGGGGACTGGCTCAGTCCTCATCAGTCTTTCGAGCTGGTCGCTTGGGACTCGGAGGAGTTCAAGTGCGTTTGGAGGATTTAGTGCCTCTCTTGCCCTTTATGGGTAATTGGAATTGTCCTTCTGGACTTGTTCTTTTTGGGACTCTTCCTTCGGGTTGAGTTCTCTGAACGTTGTCCATTTCCTTCTTAGCGGTTGAGGCTGCCTTTTGGGAGGGCCTTGCAGTCTTTCCTTCTCTGGGAGTTAGTTGTTCCTTATTAGGAATTATAGACTATGTGGTCTCCTTATCCTGGCTCCGTCTAGGAGTTGTTTCTGGGGGTTTGGGGTTCTCTGCTTTCTTTTTCCTTGGATATAGTCCTCTGGTTCTGTATTCTGAGGAGATTATGGAGACTAGCCTCTGTTAACTCGCTCTTTGGGTGACTTTTTCCCCGATATTTCCCCTTGGTTCTGGAAGTTGGGTGTTGTACACCTGTTGGGCTTAGAATCTTACTTGTTCTGTCATGCCCTAGCTCTTTCAGCGTTGGACTTCTGTAAGGGGTGTTCCCTTCCCCTTGGGTTGGGATTTATGAGTGAGTCCTAGACCCTTTCGCCGGGTTAGTCTTATTCTCTGTGTAGTCTGTTTTATTCAGACGTGGTATGGTGTTTCCTGGAGTATTGTTGGTTTAAACAATTCTGGGGCTCGTGCCTTACGTTTGTCTGGATCTTTCTGGGCCTAAGCTAGCTGGTCAGATTAGGGGTTAGCTTCCATGATTTCATTACCTGGATCCCGCTGTGGGTGCGGTTACTCTTTCTTCATGACCTTATCTGGCATTCTTTTTCCAAAATGTTATGATCCTATAGCTGGTTCAGGAGCTCTAGTTTTCCAGGGAACATAGACTATCTCTTATGGTCTCGCTAGTTGAGCTACTAGCAGCTTGGCCAGGAGTTCTGTGTGCTCAGGCTCCTCAGGTCCTGCCTTGTTCTTGAACGGTATGTGTTCCCTCTTGGAAAGTTCCCTTTTCATATTCCTCAGTGGTGCTTGGATGTTTTTCATTCGGCTCAGACTATTGCTTTGGCCTTGTGAGTGTGTGCGCGGTTCTTTAGCTGTGCCCTTCCATTGGGGGGGGGGGGTTTGCCTTTCTTAAAGAGGTGAGGTTTTCCTCTCTCTAGAGGATGGTTGTCCTGCCCTGTGTTCTGTTCCGTCTGGGGTTTTGCAGTCTCCAAGTTAGATCTCATAGTTGCGCTTGTCTCTATGGGGTTCTCCTTGGGAGTACCTGTGGACATGCTGTGTGGAGACTGCCATAGAGTGTCGGGCTTGATTTCATAGGGCTTCTGTCTTTTTCTGCATCAAAAAACAAAAAGAATAGCGGTGCACAGGAAAGCACTTTCGAATACAAAATACATTTATTGGCAGCTGGATAATACAATACTACACTATAAAATAGCTTGCAAGCATACAAAAGAACACGGTATGACGCATTTTGGTGTTATGCCGTCATCAGATACCTACATATGTCTCATATTAATTACCTTTATAAAGGTACCTATTTTAACTAAATGGATATTCCTAGACCATTATAAAATAAGCTCCTCCTACTTAACCCTTTAAGTATTGTGGAAAATCAGCATACAATATTGTTAACCCATTCTGCTATTAATTAAAGACACCTTAAGTCATACAAGGTTTATTCTTTTTATAGTACCGAGTATGAGTAAGAAAAGGATTTATCATTTGGCAATCTCTATACTAGATTCCTTCAAACTACACTGCTTTAAGAACCTGTATTTGCTTTAATAAATTAACCTTATGCCCACCATATACTCTGTATTGCTATAAGTGTCAGTCTAAAAGTTTTTACAATGGATTATATTAGAAACCCCTAAATATTCCACAGATAGGAAGATGCTACTATTCTCTCAAAATAAAACTTAGTTCCCTAGCTTTTAGTTACTTCCAGACATTAATAATGTCATCCTCTGTATTAAATCCATATGGCAGTCTGGTATGCATTACAAAAATTCAGAAAGCCTCTCTTCTAGATTAAAGTGAAGGTAAAGTTACATGGTTTACCACACATCCAGGCATTGTATGACATTAACATATCCAGATTGCTATATTATTTTTTTTATAAAAATATTATTAACAGTTTTATTCTTATTGTTATAATTCCTACCGTTATCTAGCACGCTCCGCCCACCTTCCACTTCCTATCTCTCTTAGTGAGTTTATGTATAGAGCGGTCCCAACCACTCTATACGTAGCTGCAATGCGCGTTCACAAGCACCGAGCGCATTGCCCCTCCAATGGCAATTCAGCTATTCATTACCGTTTCATCATATTGAAAATTCTCAATCATACAAAGTTATTTTTGTTCATGGATAAAACGATTGATAACATTATTGTGTTATCAATCCATTTTATCCATGAACAAAAATAGCTTTGTCTGATTGAGAATGTTCAATATAATGAAACTGTAATGAATTGCATTCTAAGTGTAAGGCATTGCGATAACTTCAGCACTCGGCAGCACTCACTCAGGCAGACTACATCGCCGAGGCTCTGCTCTTCCGTGCACACGCTGAGGGAGTCTCCTAGCACTGAACATGAATACCGCGCAGTCCTCAGACACCCGTGCTGCTCAGGCACTGGCAAGCTTGTCCAATCAGTGCGCTGAAAAATTGACGTATCCGTGGTAATTTCTGTTTATTACAGAAACCGGGTAGGCGCATGCGCGCATCGGGAACGCGCAACTTGAGGCATAAAAAATGTCACGCATGCGCAAATCGATCTATACTCTAATGACGTAGCTGCCCGGCCGCCTAACGGCCAGAAAGTCAATTGGGAGATCACACAACGTGATCAGGACCTAAAAAAAAAAAAAAAAAAAACGGGTTGAATTGTAACTTGTAAAAAATTATATTTCATTGCTGATAAAATGTATTTAGAACGAACTTTCAAAAAAATCATGAATGAAACTACTATTAATTTTACATGAAATATTTAACTAAGTATAGTGAAGCATGTAACTTTACCTTCACTTTAAAGCTTGTCACAATTTCCACCCCTTTCCGGAGTTCTGACTTTGTCTATACAGGGAGTGCAGAATTATTAGGCAAGTTGTATTTTTGAGGATTAATTGTATTATTGAACAACAACCATGTTCTCAATGAACCCAAAAAACTCATTAATATCAAAGCTGAATAGTTTTGGAAGTAGTTTTTAGTTTGTTTTTAGTTATAGCTATTTTAGGGGGATATCTGTGTGTGCAGGTGACTATTACTGTGCATAATTATTAGGCAACTTAACAAAAAACAAATATATACCCATTTCAATTATTTATTTTTACCAGTGAAACCAATATAACATCTCAACATTCACAAATATACATTTCTGACATTCAAAAACAAAACAAAAACAAATCAGTGACCAATATAGCCACCTTTCTTTGCAAGGACACTCAAAAGCCTGCCATCCATGGATTCTGTCAGTGTTTTGATCTGTTCACCATCAACATTGCGTGCAGCAGCAACCACAGCCTCCCAGACACTGTTCAGAGAGGTGTACTGTTTTCCCTCCTTGTAAATCTCACATTTGATGATGGACCACATGTTTTCAATGGGGTTCAGATCAGGTGAACAAGGAGGCCATGTCATTAGATTTTCTTCTTTTATACCCTTTCTTGCCAGCCACGCTGTGGAGTACTTGGACGCCTGTGATGGAGCATTGTCCTGCATGAAAATCATGTTTTTCTTGAAGGATGCAGACTTCTTCCTGTACCACTGCTTGAAGAAGGTGTCTTCCAGAAACTGGCAGTAGGACTGGGAGTTGAGCTTGACTCCATCCTCAACCCGAAAAGGCCCCACAAGCTCATCTTTGATGATACCAGCCCAAACCAGTACTCCACCTCCACCTTGCTGGCGTCTGAGTCGGACTGGAGCTCTCTGCCCTTTACCAATCCAGCCACGGGCCCATCCATCTGGCCCATCAAGACTCACTCTCATTTCATCAGTCCATAAAACCTTAGAAAAATCAGTCTTGAGATATTTCTTGGCCCAGTCTTGACGTTTCAGCTTGTGTGTCTTGTTCAGTGATGGTCGTCTTTCAGCCTTTCTTACCTTGGCCATGTCTCTGAGTATTGCACACCTTGTGCTTTTGGGCACTCCAGTGATGTTGCAGCTCTGAAATATGGCCAAACTGGTGGCAAGTGGCATCTTGGCAGCTGCACGCTTGACTTTTCTCAGTTCATGGGCAGTTATTTTGCGCCTTGGTTTTTCCACACACTTCTTGCGACCCTGTTGACTATTTTGAATGAAACGCTTGATTGTTCGATGATCACGCTTCAGAAGCTTTGCAATTTTAAGAGTGCTGCATCCCTCTGCAAGATATCTCACTGTTTCTTTCATGTAATTAACAAGAGTCCATGAGCTAGTGACGTATGGGATATACATTCCTACCAGGAGGGGCAAAGTTTCCCAAACCTTAAAATGCCTATAAATACACCCCTCACCACACCCACAAATCAGTTTTACAAACTTTGCCTCCAAGGGAGGTGGTGAAGTAAGTTTGTGCTAGATTCTACGTTGATATGCGCTCCGCAGCAAGTTGGAGCCCGGTTTTCCTCTCAGCGTGCAGTGAATGTCAGAGGGATGTGAAGAGAGTATTGCCTATTGAATGCAGTGATCTCCTTCTACGGGGTCTATTTCATAAGGTTCTCTGTTATCGGTCGTAGAGATTCATCTCTTACCTCCCTTTTCAGATCGACGATATACTCTTATATTTACCATTTCCTCTACTGTTTCTCGTTTCAGTACTGGTTTGGCTTTCTACAAACATGTAGATGAGTGTCCTGGGGTAAGTAAGTCTTATTTTCTGTGACACTCTAAGCTATGGTTGGGCACTTTATTTATAAAGTTCTAAATATATGTATTCAAACATTTATTTGCCTTGACTCAGAATGTTCAACTTTCCTTATTTCCAGACAGTCAGTTTCATATTTGGGATTATGCATTGAATTATCATATTTTTTCTTACCTCAAAAATTTGACTTTTTTCCCTGTGGGCTGTTAGGCTCGCGGGGGCTGAAAATGCTTCATTTTATTGCGTCATTCTTGGCGCGGACTTTTTTGGCGCAAAAATTCTTTTCCGTTTCCGGCGTCATACGTGTCGCCGGAAGTTGCGTCATTTTTTGACGTTATTTTGCGTCAAAGATGTCGGCGTTCCGGATGTGGCGTCATTTTTGGCGCCAAAAGCATTTAGGCGCCAAATAATGTGGGCGTCTTTTTTGGCGCTAAAAAATATGGGCGTCATTTTTGTCTCCACATTATTTAAGTCTCATTATTTATTGCTTCTGGTTGCTAGAAGCTTGTTCACTGGCATTTTTTTCCCATTCCTGAAACTGTCATTTAAGGAATTTGATCAATTTTGCTTTATATGTTGTTTTTTTCTTTTACATATTGCAAGATGTTCCACGTTGCAACTGAGTCAGAAGATACTACAGGAAAATCACTGCACAGTGCTGGAGCTACCAAGCTAAGTCTGCTATAAACTTTTGGTATCTGTTTCTCCAGCTGTTATTTGTATTGCATGTCATGTCAAACTTATTAATGCAGATAAAATTTCCTTTAGTACTGTTACATTACCTGTTGCTGTCCGTCAACATCTAATTTTCAGAGTGTTCCTGATAACATAAGAGATTTTATTTTTTAAATCCATTAAGAAGGCTTTGTCTGTTATTTCTCCTTCTAGTATACATAAAAGTCTTTTAAAACTTCTCTTTTTTTCAGATGAATTTTTAAATGAACATCATCATTCTGATACTGATAATGGTTCTTCTGGTTCAGAGGTTTCTGTCTCAGAGGTTGATGCTGATAAATCTTTGTATTTGTTCAAGATGGAATTTATTCGTTCTTTACTTAAAGAAGTGTTATTTGCATTAGAATTAGAGGATTCTGGTCCTCTTGATACTAAATGTAAACGTTTAAATAAGGTTTTTAAATCTCCTGTAGTTATTCCAGAAGTGTGTTATCTCCCTGATGCTATTTCTGAAGTAATTTCCAGGGAATGGAATAATTTGGGTAATTTATTTACTCCTTCTAGACGTTTAAGCAAATTATATCCTGTGCCATCTGACAGATTAGAGTTTTTTGGGACAAAAATCCCTAAGGTTATGGGGCTGTCTCTACTCCTGCTAATGTACTACTATTCCTATGGCAGATAGTACTTCATTTAAGGATCCTTTAGATAGGAAAATTGAATCTTTTCTAAGAAAAGCTTACTTATGTTCAGGTAATCTTCTTAGACCTGCTATATTTTTAGCGGATGTTGCTGCAGCTTCAACTTTTTGGTTAGAAGCTTTAGCGCAACAAGTAACAGATCATAATTTTATAGCATTATTATTATTCTATAACATGCTAATAATTTTATTGGTGATACCATCTTTTGATATCATTAGAGTTGATGTCAGGTATATGTCTCTAGCTATTTTAGCTAGAAAAGCTTTATGGATTAAACTTGGAATGCTGACATGTCTTCTAAGTCAACTTTGCTTTCCCTTTCTTTCCAGGGTAAATAATCATTTCGTTCCTTTCCTCAACAAGGAACAAAAGCCTGATCCTTCATCCTCAGGAGCGGTATCAGTTTGGAAACTATTTCCAGTTTGGAATATATCCAAGCCTTATAGAAACCTATAGCCAGCTCCTAAGTACCTATGAAGGTGCGGCCCTTATTCCAGCTCAGCTGGTATGGGGCAGATTACGTTTTCTTCAAAGAAATTTGGATCAATTCCGTTCTTAATCTCTGGTTTCAGAAACATTGTTTCAGAAAGGTACAGAATTGGCTTCAAGTTAAGGCCTCCTGCTAAGAGATTCTTTTCTTTCCCGTGTCCCAGTTGACACAGCAAGGCTCAGCATTTCTGAAATGTGTTTCAGATCTAGAGTTGGCTGGAGTATTTATGCCAGTTCCAGTTCTGGAACAGGGGCTGGGGTTTTATTTTATCTCTTCATTGTACCAAAGAAGGTCAATTCCTTCAGACCAGTTCTGGATCTATCATTATTGAATCGTTATGTTAGGATACCAACATTCAAGATGGTTACTGTAGGACTATCCTGCCTTTTGTTTAGCAAGGGCATTATATGTCTACAATAGATTTACAGGATGTGTATCTGCATATTCCGATTCATCCAGATCACTTTTAGTGTCTGAGATTCTCTTTTTAGACAAGCATTACCAGTTTTGTGGCTCTACTGTTTGGCCTAGCCTCAGTTCCAAGAATTTTTTTCAAAGGTTCTCGGTGCCCTTCTTTCTGTAATCAGAGAATAGGGTTTTGGTATTTCCTTATTTGGACGATATCTTGGTACTTGCTCAGTCTTCTCATTTTCGAAGAATCTCATACGAATCGACTTGTGTTGTTTCTTCAAGTTCATGGTTGGAGGATCAATTTACCAATCAGTTCATTGATTCCTCAGACAAGGGTAACCTTTTTAGGTTTCTAGATAAATTCAGTGTCTATGACTCTGTCCTTGTCAGACAAGAGAAGTTTAACATTGATATCAGCTTGTCAAAACCTTCAGTCACAATCATTCCCTTTGGTAGCCTTATGCATGGAAATGTTGGGTCTTAGGACTGCCGCATCAGATGCGATCTCCTTTGCTCGTTTTCACATGCGACCTCTTCAGCTCTGTATGCTGAACCAATGGTGCAGGGATTACTCAAAGATATCTCAATTAATATCTTTAAACCGATTTTACGACACTCTCTGACATGGTGGACAGATCACCATCGTTTAGTTCAGGGGGCTTCTTTGTTCTTCCGACCTGGACTATAATCTCAACAGATACAAGTCTTACAGGTTGGGGAGCTGTGTGGGGGTATCTGACGGCACAAGGGGTTTGGGAATCTCAGGAGGTGAGATTTCCGATCAATCTTTTGGAACTCCGTGCAATTTTCAGAGCTCTTCAGTCTTGGCCTCTTCTGAAGAGAGAGTTGTTCATTGTTTTCAGATAAGACAATGTCACAACTGTGGCATACATCAATCATCAAGGAGGGACTCACAGTCCTCTGGCTATGAAAGAAGTATCTCGAATTTTGGTTTGGGCGGAATCCAGCTCCTGTCTAATCTCTGCGGTTTATATCCCAGGTATGGACAATTGGAAAGCGGATTATCTCAGTCGCCAAACGTTGCATCCGGGCGAATGGTCTCTTCACCCAGAGGTATTTCTTCAGATTGTTCAAATGTGGGAACTTCCAGAAATAGATCTGATGGCTTCTCATCTAAACAAGAAAATTCCCAGGTATCTGTCCAGATCCCGGGATCCTCAGGCGGAGGCAGTGGATGCATTTTCACTTCCTTGGAAGTATCATCCTGCCTATATCTTTCCGCCTCTAGTTCTTCTTCCAAGAGTAATCTCCAAGATTCTGAAGGAATGCTCGTTTGTTCTGCTGGTAGCTCCGGCATGGCCTCACAGGTTTTGGTATGCGGATTTTGTCCGGATGGCCTCTTGCCAACCGTGGACTCTTCCGTTAAGACCAGACCTTTTGTCTCAAGGTCCTTTTTTCCATCAGGATCTGAAATCCTTAAATTTAAAGGTATGGAGATTGAACGCTTGATTCTTGGTCAAAGAGGTTTCTCTGACTCTGTGATTAATACTATGTTACAGGCTCGTAAATCTGTATCCAGAGAGATATATTATAGAGTCTGGAAGACTTATATTTCTTGGTGTCTTTCTCATCATTTTTCTTGGCATTCTTTTAGAATACCGAGAATATTACAATTTCTTCAGGATGGTTTAGATAAGGGTTTGTCCGCAAGTTCCTTGAAAGGTCAAATCTCTGCTCTTTCTGTTCTTTTTCACAGAAAGATTGCTATTCTTCCTGATATTCATTGTTTTGTACAAGCTTTGGTTCGTATAAAGCCTGTCATTAAGTCAATTTCTCCTCCTTGGAGTTTGAATTTGGTTCTGGGGGCTCTTCAAGCTCCTCCATTTGAACCTATGCATTCATTGGATATTAAATTACTTTCTTGGAAAGTTTTGTTCCTTTTGGCCATCTCTTCTGCCAGAAGAGTTTCTGAATTATTTGCTCTTTCTTGTGAGTCTCCTTTTCTGATTCTTCATCAGGATAAGGCGGTGTTGCGAACTTCTTTTGAATTTTTACCTAAAGTTGTGAATTCCAACAACATTAGTAGAGAAATTGTGGTTCCTTCATTATGTCCTAATCCTAAGAATTCTAAGGAGAAATCGTTGCATTCTTTGGATGTTGTTAGAGCTTTGAAATATTATGTTGAAGCTACGAAATCTTTCTGTAAGACTTCTAGTCTATTTGTTATCTTTTCCGGTTCTAGGAAAGGCCAGAAAGCTTCTGCCATTTCTTTGGCATCTTGGTTGAAATCTTTAATTCATCTTGCCTATGTTGAGTCGGGTAAAATTCCGCCTCAGAGAATTACAGCTCATTCTACTAGGTCAGTATCTACTTCCTGGGCGTTTAGGAATGAAGCTTCGGTTGACCAGATCTGCAAAGCAGCAACTTGGTCCTCTTTGCATACTTTTACTAAATTCTACCATTTTGATGTATTTTCTTCTTCTGAAGCAGTTTTTGGTAGAAAAGTTCTTCAGGCAGCGGTTTCAGTTTGAATCTTCTGCTTATGTTTTTTGTTAAACTTTATTTTGGGTGTGGATTATTTTCAGCAGGAATTGGCTGTCTTTATTTTATCCCTCCCTCTCTAGTGACTCTTGTGTGGAAAGATCCACATCTTGGGTAGTCATTATCCCATACGTCACTAGCTCATGGACTCTTGTTAATTACATGAAAGAAAACATAATTTATGTAAGA
The DNA here is from genome assembly GCF_027579735.1 of Bombina bombina. Taxonomy (NCBI): domain Eukaryota; kingdom Metazoa; phylum Chordata; class Amphibia; order Anura; family Bombinatoridae; genus Bombina; species Bombina bombina. The sequence continues at coordinate 1,028,386,719 of NC_069503.1, read as the reverse complement.
ACTTACCTGATAAATTCATTTCTTTCATATTAACAAGAGTCCATGAGGCCCACCCTTTTTTGTGGTGGTTATGATTTTTTTGTATAAAGCACAATTATTCCAATTCCTTATTTTATATGCTTCGCACTTTTTTTCTTATCACCCCACTTCTTGGCTATTCGTTAAACTGATTTGTGGGTGTGGTGAGGGGTGTATTTATAGGCATTTTAAGGTTTGGGAAACTTTGCCCCTCCTGGTAGGAATGTATATCCAATACGTCACTAGCTCATGGACTCTTGTTAATATGAAAGAAATGAATTTATCAGGTAAGTTCTTACATAAATTATGTTTTTTTACTTTTCTGAGCCTGTCAAGTCCTTCTTTTGACCCATTTTGCCAAAGGAAAGGAAGTTGCCTAATAATTATGCACACCTGATATAGGGTGTTGATGTCATTAGACCACACCCCTTCTCATTACAGAGATGCACATCACCTAATATGCTTAATTGGTAGTAGGCTTTCGAGCCTATACAGCTTGGAGTAAGACAACATGCATAAAGAGGATGATGTGGTCAAAATACTCATTTGCCTAATAATTCTGCACTCCCTGTAATTAACCATGTGTCTTTTTCTGCCTATCTCTATGGGGTCCTCATTGGGAGTACCTGTTGGTAGGTGCTTCTGGAAGGCTCCTGAGCTCTGTTGGGGTGTCTGAGGCCATCCCATTCCGTCCTTTTATCTGGGGGCTGGTGGTTGGGGTCCTTTCTGTTCCCCTGTCTCTCAGACCTGTAGGTTACTTGGGTCCGGTGTTGGAATAGGATCTGAGATATGTTGTCTATCCTTGGATTGTTGAGGTACGGTAAGTCTCTTTGAGGTTCTGGGCTCCTCGTTTTTCCAGACACGTGGGTAGGCATTGTGCCTTTGAATAACCTACAGTGTACCTGCTAATTAGTGGAAGTTCTGAATATAACAAAGACAAGGAAAGAGGTGCCGTATGTGTGAATCAATGCCCAGCTGGGTATAAGAACATGAAAAACACAGGGTACTCACAGTTTTCTATATGCAATTAACCATACAAGATGTTTTGTTAAACACACTAATACATGTATGCAAAGCATATAGATTACATTGTATTCACAACTAACAACAATAGTACTGATTGTTACAATGGATGGCTAGTATGTTTGCCATTATGTTACTAGAATTATCAGTTTAAATTTATTGTGTTATTAGATTAACTAATTTAACTTTATCCATATTTTGGGAATGTACTAATGTAATGCTGATATAAGTACTAACTAGATCCAAAAATACATAGGTGTGACAACTTTTTACCAATGAGACAAAGGGTGCTCTGATTGGTCTTTACACTAATTGTAGGGGGAGGGTTAATGCATACTTTGGGTAGCATAGCCCTATATAAGGGTCAAACTTATACCATGTTTATATGCCTGATGAAACGGTGGATACCGTGAAACGCGTTGCATTGTTTTACTTGTGCACAATTTTAGCATGAGCTGTTTTTAATTATGCTTTTATTGTTTTATTAAACAAGTTTGGAAAGTTTCATACAATAGCTCTCATTGCTGTGTGCATATTTTACTACGCTACCTTGGGAGGTTTTGGCATAACCTCCCCTGTATCTCTCTGGTTGTTTCCCTTGGGAGTGAAGCAGCACCTGAGCCCAGCCATCCATCTGGGGGTAACCGCAACGGTGTATCCAGTACATTGCCCTGGCTAAGCTAGCTGGTCTGCTGCTAAAAACCAGCCCACCTCTATTGGCACAAGTGGGTGCCTTTACACCATGTGAGTACCCTGTGTTTTCCATGTTCTTATACCCAGCTGGTTATTGATTCACACATACAGCGCCTCTTTCCTTGTTTTTGTTATATTCAGAACTGCCTACTTATGGTGAAGTCAGAGTGCTGCCCGATCTGAATGGATGTTATACAAGTATCAATCATCACTAAAGAACCACACGACATCATTAGGATTCTTTTTGGGACTGGTTGATTATATTGATACACCAGCTTATTGGTTTTGTATGAGTTCTCATTCTTTCATACAGTATATATGAGAGATATTGAGTCTTTTTGTTCTCACTTTATACATATGTTTCTCTTGTAAGATGTATTGAGTTCACAGATTCATCCTTACTTGTGGGATATTCTCCTCCCCTACAGGAAGTGGCAGAGAGCACCCACAGCAGAGCTGCCTATATAGCTCCCCCCTTAGCTCCACCACCCAGTCATTCTCTCTGCCTGCTTAACTGCTAGGAATGGCAAGAGGAGTGTGGTTACAAAAATGTTAGGTTTTTATTTTCTCAAGCAAAAGTTTGTTATTTTTAAATGGTACCGGTGTGTACTATTTACTCTCTGGCAGAAAAGGGATGAAGATATCTGCAAGGAGGATGATGATCTTAGCATTTTGTAACTAAGATCCACTGCTGTTCTCACAAGGGCTGAAGAGTACAGGAAAACTTCAGTTGGGGGAACAGTTTGCAGGCTAAACTGCATTAAGGTATGTTCAGTCTATTTTTTTCTAGACAGTCTATGTTATTTCTAGAAAAGGCTGGCAATATCCCCATGAGGGAAGGGTAAGCTGTATTCAGACACTTGGATAGGAATTTCAGCTTGCAAGAAGGGCTCATTAGTTACTGGTGACACTGTTTGGTAAAAACGTTTTTGTTTATTCAGTGAATGATGCAATTATAAAGTTTTTTTGAAGGTACTAAAGGGGTCATTGTGGCTTGTTTTTGAGTTTTCTAACCCACATGGTTAATTTAGAGACACTCTAGTGTTTGTCTTTTAGGCCTTAAAACATTGAGTGAGGTGGGAGGGCCCTATTTTCGCGCCTCAGTTGTGCAGTTTCTTTTCCTCTGAGACTTCTAACTGCTTCTCCAGAGGTTCCTGCCGTGTTTGAGGGCTGTAAAAGAAGTTTTTTTTCCCCCACAAATTGTTCTGAAGGGCAGTTAGGAGCCACAGCAGAACTGTGGCAAGGTGCTGAAAGTCTTTTTTACTGGTTTTGATGTTTTATCAATCCAGTTTTGCCATTAAGGGGTTAATTGTTTATTTGCATATGCATAACTGTGCAAAGTTACTAAGGCTATATGATACTACTGTAAAAATTTCGTTATGTTTACTGCTTTTTTACACTGTTTTGCAGAATTTGTGCAACTTTTTTTCTCTTAAAGGCACAGTACCGTTTTATTTTCTTTGATTACAGTGTTTTCCAAGCTTGCTTGTTACATTACTAGCCTGTTTAACATGTCTGACACCAAGGAAAATCCTTGTTCAATATGTTTGGAAACCATTGTGGTACCCCCTCTTAGAATGTGTCCCAATTGTACTGATATGTCCATAAACTATAAAGAACATACATTAGCACTTAAAAATAGAGCAATAGATGATTCTCAGTCAGAAGTAAATGAGGGTTTAGCATCTAGCTCTCCTTAAGTGTCACAACCAGTAACGCCCGCACAAGTGACGCCAAGTACCTCTAGTGCGTCAAATTCATTTATTTTACAAGACATGGCCACAGTTATGAATACAACCCTCACAGAGGTTTTATCCTGACTGTCTGGTTTTCAAGGAAAGCGGGACAGCTCTGGGTTAAGGAAGAATGCTGAGCAGTCTGACACTTTAGTAGCCGTATCTGATATGCCCTCACAATGCTCTGAGGTAGGGGTGAGGGAATTGTTATCTGAGGGAGAAATTTCTGATTCAGGAAAGACGCTTCCTCACAGAGATTCTGATATGACGGCCTTTAAATTTAAGCTTGAACACCTCCGCTTATTGCTCAGGGAGGTATTAGCGGCTCTAGATGATTGTGACCCTATAGTGGTCCCAGAGAAATTGTGTAAGATGGATAAATACTTAGAGGTTCCTGTTTACACTGATGTTTTTTTCCAGTCCCTAAGAGGATTGTGAATATTATTGCTAAGGAGTGGGATAGACCAGGTATTCCGTTCATTCCCCCTCCTGTTTTTAAGAAAATGTTTCCCATATCTGACACCATGCGGGACTCGTGGCAGACAGTTCCTAAGGTGGAGGGAGCTATTTCTACTCTGTCTAAGCGTACAACTATACCTATTGAAGTCAGTTGTGCTTTCAAAGATCCTGTGGATAAAAAATTAGTGGGTCTCCTGAAGAAAATTTTTGTTCATCAAGGTTTTCTTCTTCAACCTATTGCGTGCATTGTTCCTGCAACTACTGCAGCTGCTTTCTGGTTTGAGGCTCTAGAAGAGGCTCTTCAGATGGAGACTCCATTAGAAGAAATTTTGGACAGAATTAAGGCCCTTAAATTGGCTAATTCTTTTATTACAAATGCCGCTTTTCAACTGGCTAAATTAGCAGCAAAGAATTCAGGTTTTGCCATTTTAGCACGCAGGGTGTTATGGCTTAAATCCTGGTCTGCTGATGTGTCATCTAAAACTAAACTTTTGAACATCCCTTTCAAAGGAAAGACCCTATTCGGACCTGAACTGAAAGAGATTATTTCAGACATCACTGGAGGGAAAGGTCATGCCCTCCCTCAGGATAGATCAAATAAGATGAGGACCAAAGAAAATAATTTTCGTTCCTTTTGGAATTTCAAGAGTGGTCCCGCTTCAGCTTCCTCTGCTGCAAAGCAAGAGGGGAATTTTACCCAATCCAAGTCAGTCTGGAGACCTAACCAGGCTTGGAACAAGGGTAAACAGGCCAAGAAGCCTGCAGCTGCCTCTAAGACAGCATGAAGGGGTAGCCCCCGATCCAGGACCGGATCTAGTAGGGGGCAGACTCTCTCTCTTCGCTCAGGCTTTGTTATGTCTCAATTTAGAGACTTTGTTAATAAGATTCTTTAACTTGATATAAAATAAAGGTAGTGTTGCTCTATTATGATCTAAGCAGATAATAAAGATTTAAATTATCTGCATAGGCAAAGTGAGCTAATTATTATAAAATCTTATTACAGACCATAGAGAGAAGTTCAGATTGGAGTATGAATCTGAATAGGTAGATTGCCGTTCAGTATAACATATACTAATATCAGAAACCAGAGTCAAAGTTTAAAGTATTCCACTTCCTGTCTTCACGCACACACACACACTCACTCACTCTAAAATATATACAGATCCCAGTCAAAACACTCAATCCAAATAATGCAGTATATGTAAGGCGAGTCTTTCAGTAAGGGTTTATAGCAGGCTGAGATATGATACAGAGTTTGGTAACTGGTACTGGTTTTTGAGAGATTATGAAAGTTCAAGGCAGTTCCGGTCTTTATGAAATAAGTAAGCGTATTGACAAAGGTAAGTACGACAAGCATAAATATATATTCCCAGTTGTTAACTTGTATTGTATACGATACCCAGTAACATTGAAGAGGAGCCCTGAGAGATCACAGCCGTTTGCGGTCAGAAGCTGTGTGTGTGCGGCTTAGTTCCGGGACGCGGAGAAAGAAGATCCAGCTGCGTAGTTATTTAGGTTCGATAAAGAGTTCAGAAAGAACTGTAGTTGTATCCAGAAAATCCTGTGAGTAACAAGTTAAGAACTTGTCGAGGTATGACCTGAAGGGATAGAAATAAGATACTAACGAGTGTTAGCAACTAAGTCACTTCAATTTTCAGGCAAGGACTGATTGTAAAAGCAGCCTTATAAAGGGAGGAGAATGAGCTGGGAGGGGATAGCCCTTAAAGGGATATCACATTTCCCCCCCATCAAGGAACCACCCCGAGGATCCCAAATGAGGTCTCCCAGGATAACGTAGGTGAAAGTTTCTAACCAATCGGGGAGCATGAATGTCAGTAGAGAGCTGCCAGGAGTTATCCTCGGGACCGTAACCCCTCCATTTAACCAAATACTCTAGACGACGCCGTCGTATTCTAGAATCTAGAATAGACTCAACTTCAAATTCCTCCTGATTGTCTACTAGAATAGGTGGTGGACGGTTCTGACTATGAGCAGTAGAGTCAGCGGTATAAGGTTTCAAGAGCGAGACATGAAATGTAGGATGGAGTTTACAAGATTCAGGCAACATTAACCTAACAGCATTAGGATTAACAATTTTGTCAATAGAAAATGGTCCAATAAATTGATTAGCTAACTTTTTACAAGGAACTTGTAATTTGAGGTTTCTTACAGACAATAAAACCTGATCCCCTATTTGGTATGGTGGACTTGGTCGGTGATGTTTATCATAATAACGTATTTGATAAATGAAGCTTTAGTATATCTAACCGTTCCTGAAGGTTATTTGTAAATTCTTTGGCATAAGGTGAACTAACTTCAGTCTTTGTAACGGATATGGTGTTTGGATTGTACCCATAAGTGGCAAAAAAGGGTGTCATCTTAATGGAAGCTGAAAGAGAATTGTTGTACGAGAATTCTGCCATTGGAAGATAAGTTATCCAATCATCTTGTAAGTGGGTAATGAAACATCTTAGGTATTGTTCTAACGTTTGATTTACTCTTTCAGTTAGCCCATTGGTCTGTGGGTGGAATGCTGTGGAATATCTAGAGTCAACTTTGATTAATTTGCATAAAGATTTCCAAAAAAGAAGAGGTTAACTGTGTCCCTCTGTCAGTGATGATGTTAGGTAACCCATGTAATTTTACTATATAATCTAGAAATGTTCTAGCGGTTGTTAATGCTGAGGGTAAACCTTTTAAAGGTATGAAATGTGCAAGACGTGTTAAATGATCAATTACTACTAAAATTGTGGTAAAATGTTGTGAATTCGGGAGGTCGACGATAAAATCCATGGAAATTGTACTCCATGGCTTATCTGGAATTGGCAGAGGTGATAAGAGGCCTATAGGTCTTTTATGTTCCACTTTGTTTCTTGCACACACATCACAATTAGATACATAATTGTAAATAGTGTGATTCATATCTGGCCACCAGAAAGTTCTCCTGGTTATTTCAATGGTCTTTTGGATACCAGGATGACCAGATAGGGTTCCATCATGGGTTTGTTTCAAGATGGATCTTCTAAGTGTTGAGGGTATAAATAGTTGAGCGTTATGATAATATAATCCAGTTTTTGAATCCTTGTTACAGGATGGGGGTATATCAATTTTAGTTTTTAAGATCTCAGATATTTCTCTTTCTAGAGTAGTTAAAACTCCTATGAATCTTTCTTCAGGTATTATAGAATCATGTTTTATATAATGGTTATTGTCATATATTCTGGATAAGGCATCTGCCTTTGTATTTAGGCTTCCGGGTTTGTAGCTAATAAGAAAATTAAATCGGTCTAAGAATATAGACCAGCAGGCTTGTCTTGCAGTAAGAGTTTTACTCATCTTTAGATATTCAAGATTTTTGTGGTCTGTATAAATAATAAATGGGAGACTAGATCCTTCAAGTAGGTGTCTCCATTGTTCTAAGGAACATTTTATTGCAAGGAACTCTTTATCTCCTATACTATAGTTGTTTTCGGCGTGAGTTAGCATCCTTGAGTAAAAAGCGATAGGATGAGTCTGTATTTTCTTTATTCTTCTGTGATAGAATAGCTCCTATTCCAGTATTAGAAGCATCGACTTCAAGTATAAACTGAGATTCGAAGTCTGGGATTGCAAGTACTGGAGCTGTTGTAAATTGTTTCTTTAGAGAATTAAAAGATAACTGTGCTTCATCTGTCCATTTATATTTTTGTTTTTTACTAGTTAGTGTTGTGAGTGGTTTAACAATCGTTGAGAATTTTTTATAAACTTTCGGTAAAAATTTGCGAAACCGATGAATCTTTGTAAGGCCTTTACAGTTGTTGGAACTGGCCAATTAAGTATAGAAGTTACCTTTTCTGGGTCCATTTGTATCTTATTCGGTGTAATGATATAACCTAAAAATTTTATCTCCTGAACATGGAAAGAACATTTTTCCATTTTAGCATACAATTTATGTTCCTTTAACCTAGTGAGCACCCAGCGTACATGTTTTACATGCTCATCCAAATTCTTAGAATAAATGAGTATGTCATCCAAGTATATTATAACGCATACATCAGTTAGATCACGGAAAATTTCATTAATGAAGTGTTGGAAGGTTGCTGGGGCGTTACTTAAACCAAATGGCATTACATTGTATTGATAAAGGCCATATCTTGTTCGGAAAGCAGTCTTCCATTCGTCACCTTGTTTGATTCTTATAAGATTATAAGCCCCTTTTAGATCTGGAATAAATAGTGGCTCCATGTAACCGTTCAAGGAGTTTGGGTATTAGTGGAAGAGGATATCTGTTTTTTAACTTTATGTTATTTAGAGCTCTATAATCTATGATTGGACGTATAGTACCGTCCTTGTTTCTAACTAGAAACATACCTGCTGCTGCAGGAGAGGTTGAATGAGAGATGAACCCTTTACGTAGGTTCTCATCTAGATATGATCTTACGAAAGTTAATTCGTTTTGAGAAAGGGGATATATCTTTCCGTGAGGTATCTGACTGCCAGGTATTAAATCAATTGGGCAGTCAAATTCCCTATGTGGAGGTAGACTCTCCGCCTCTTTCATGTCGAAAACCTCTGCCAGATCCTGATAAGGTCTGGGTAGAGCATTCTCCAATGAAGCTAAAATACAATGTGGATAACATGTCTTTAAACAGTATGGAGAATTTAGTTTTAATTCGTTTACCGTCCACTCAATGTTTGGATTATGTTTTTGTAACCATATGTAACCGAGAATAAAAGTGTGTAGCGAAATGGGAATTAAATCAAATGTGAGATACTCAGTATGCCCGTCTTTTGTGGTTATGAGTAGTGGTATAGTGTGATGGGTGATCGGTCCATGTTGTGTAAGTGAACCATCTATCAATTTAACAAAAACAGGTTTTGCTTTGCACACAATCGGAATTTTATTATTTTTAACAAAGGTTGGGAGGGGATAGCCCTTAAAGGGATATCACAGGCTTGGGCAAGAGATGTTCACGATCCCTGGGTTTTAGAAATTGTGTCCCAGGGATATTTTCTGGAATTCAAAGGCTCTCTTCCAAGGGGGACTTTTCACATTTCTCGATTGTCTGTAAACAGACAAAGAGAGAGGCGTTCTTACGCTGTTTAGAAGACCAACATACCATGGGGGTGATCCGCCCAGTCCCAAAAGAGGAACAGGGGCTAGGTTTTTACTCAAACCTGTTTGTGGTTTCCAAAAAAGAGGGAACTTTTAGATCAATCTTGGATCTCAACATTCTAATCAAGTTCCTCAAAGTTCCATCATTCAAGATGGAGACTATTCGGTCTATTCCACCTCTGTTCCAGGAGGGTCAATATATGACCACCGTGGACTTAAAGGATGCGTATCTACACATCCCTATTCACAGAATTTTCACAAGGGTGCTAGGGTCCCTTCTGGCGGTTCTACGACCACGGGCATAGCAGTGGCGCCTTATCTAGACGACATCTTATTTCAGGCGTCAACTTTCCAGCTATCCAAGTCTCACATGGACATTGTGTTGGCTTTTCTGAGATCTCACGGGTGGACGGTGAACATAAAAAAGAGTTCTCTCTTCCCTCTTATAAGAGTTTCCTTCCTAGGGACTCTGATAGACTCGGTAGAAATGAAAATATTTCTGATGGCGGTCAGAAAATCAAAGCACTTGCCAAGCTATTCATTCCATTCCTCGGCCATCAGTGGCTCAGTATATGGAGGTAATCAGACTCATGGTAGCGGCAATGGACATAGTTCCTTTTGCCCGCCTACACCTCAGACCACTACATCTATGCATGCTCAAACAGTGGAATGGGGATTATGCAGATTTGTCTCCTCAACTGCATCTGGACCAGGAGACCAGAGATTCTCTTCTCTGGTGGTTGTCTCAGGACCACCTGTCTCAGGGAATGTGTTTCCGCAGGCCAGAGTGGCTCATTGTAACGACAGATACCAGCCTGCTAGGCTGGGATGCAGTCTGGAACTCCCTGAAAGCACAGGGCTTATGGTCTCGGGAGGAATCTCTTCTCCTGATAAATATTCTAGAACTGAGAGCGATATTCAATGCGCTTCAGGTGTGGCCTCAGCTTGCTGCAGCCAAATTCATCAGGTTTCAGTCGGACAGCATCACGACTGTAGCTTATATCAATCATCAAGGAGGAATAAGGAGTTCTCTAGCGATGATGGAGGTAACCAAAATAATCCGATGGGCAGAGGATCACTCTTGCCATCTCTCAGCAATCCACATCCCAGGAGTAGAGAACTGGGAGGCGGATTTCCTAAATCGTTAGACTTTTCATCTGGGGGAGTGGGAACTCCATCCGGAGGTATTTGCCCAGCTGATTCAGCTATGGGGCACACCAGAATTGGATCTGATGGCGTCCCGTCAGAATGCCAAACTTTCTCGTTATGGGTCAAGGTCCCGGGATCCCAAGGTGGTACTGATAGATGCTCTAGCAGTGCCTTGGTCCTTCAAGCTGTCCTATGTATTTCCTCTCGTTCTACGTTTGGTTGCCAGAATAAAGCAGGAGAGAGCTTCAGTGATTCTGATAGCACCTGCATGGCCACACAGGACTTGGTATGCAGACCTACTGGACATGTCCTCGGTTCTACCATGGACTCTGCCAATGAGGCAGGACCTTTTAATCCAAGGTCTGTTCACGCATCCAAATCTAATTTCTCTGCATCTGACTGCTTGGAGATTGAACGCCTGATTCTATCAAAGCGTGGTTTCTCTGAGTCGGTCATTGATACCCTGATTCAGGCTAGAAAGCCTGTCACCAGGAAGATCTATCATAAGATTTGGCACAAATATCTTTATTGGTGTGAATCCAAAGGTTACTCGTGGAGTAAGATTAGGATTCCTAGAATATTGTCTTTTCTCCAAGAAGGTTTGGAGAAGGGATTATCAGCTAGTTCCTTATAAGGACAAATATCTGCTTTGTCTATTCTTCTACACAAACGTCTGGCAGATGTCCCAGACGTTCGAGCATTTAGTCAGGCTTTGGTCAGAATCAAGTCTGTATTTAAACCTGTTGCTCCGCCATGGAGCTTAAATTTAGTTCTTAAAGTTCTTCAAGGGGTTTAGTTTGAACCTATGCATTCCATGGATATTAAGCTTCTATCTTGGAAAGTTTTGTTTTTAGTAGCTATCTCTTCGGCTCGAAGAGTTTCTGAGCTATATGCTTTACAGTGTGATTCCCCTTATCTTTTTTTCCATGCAGATAAGGTGGTTTTGCGTACCAAACCTGGGTTTCTTCCTAAGGTTGTTTCTTATAAGAATATCAATCAAGAGATTGTTGTTCCTTCACTGTGTCCTAATCCTTCTTCAAAGAAGGAACGTCTGTTGCACAATCTTGATGTGGTTCGTGCTTTAAAGTTCTACTTACAAGCAACTAAAGATTTCCGTCAAACATCTTCATTGTTTGTTGTTTATTCTGGTAAGCGTAGAGGTCAGAAGGCTACGGCTACCTCTTTTTCCTTTTGACTGAAAAGCATCATCCCTTTGGCTTATGAGACTGCTGGCCAACAGTCTACTAGAGCTGTGGCTTCCACATGGCTTTTAAAAATGAGGCTTCTGTTGAACAGATTTGTAATGCGGCGACTTGGTCTTCGTTTCATACTTTTTCCAAATTTTACAAATTTGATACTTTTGCTTCTTCGGAGGCTATTTTTGGGAGAAAGGTTCTACAAGCAGTGGTGCCTTCCGTTTAAGGTCCCTGTCTTGTCCCTCCCTTCATCCGTGTCCTAAAGCTTTGGTATTGGTATCCCACATGTAAGGATGACTGAATCCGTGGACTCGATACATCTTACAAGAGAAAACATCATTTATGCTTACCTGATAAATTTATTTCTCTTGTGATGTATCGAGTCCACGGCCCGCCCTGTTTATTAAGACAGGCATATATATATATTTTTATTTTTAAACTTTCAGTCACCACTGCACCCTATAGTTTCTCCTTTTTCTTCCTAGCCTTCGGTCGAATGACTGGGGGGTGGAGCTAAGGGGGGAGCTATATAGGCAGCTCTGCTGTGGGTGCTCTCTCTGCCACTTCTGTAGGGGAGGAGAATATCCCACAAGTAAGGATGAATCCGTGGACTCGATACATCACAAGAGAAATAAATTTATCAGGTAAGCATAAATTATGTTTTTTTGTGTATATTTTTTAACCTTTGAGAGTCCGTGTATCCATTTAGGATATCTTGTCATTGTTTATAGCGCCTCCTATAGGGATCTCAGACCCCTTATCCATTTAGTGGAAGTTAGCAGTCTGTCGGTTGGTGTTGGCTATCTATCTTTGGCTGCTTTTTACTTGTCTGCAAGTATTTTATTTTTCAAGTCATCCTGGTATGACTGCAGCATGTGGTGTTCAGAGGTTTCTTCTCTGGGTTTGATGCACGTGTTGGTTTGGAAATATTTCAATATTCTGAGTTACTGGCGATTGGGACTCCAGTTTGTTGTTTTTTCGGGTTGGTTGCTCTGTTTTTTGGAGAAGTTTTCTTCTGTTCTAATTCCCGGTCTCAACTTTGTGGTTCTGTACAGTTTGGGGTCTGGGCATTGCCTTCCCTTGTTTCAGGAACCCTTAGAGTCCATGTGAGCTTGGCTCGCTTTTTGGGGTTTTCCCTTTTTATTTGGATCTTATTGCACCATGTTTAGGGTCTTCCGGGAATCCTTGTATGTTCCTCCATGTCCTCTCCCCTATGGGAGTTTTTTTTTTGTTCCCCTTTCTCTGTAAGGGTGTGTGGTTGAGGACCGACCTTTGGGCGATGGTGTCTCCTGGAGGTGTGTTGGCTCAGTTGAGTCTGTTTCTGCAGTCTCTAGCAAGGCTTGTGGACTCTGCGGGTCAGTGTCCTTGGGGCCTTTTTTTTCCTTTATGTATGTTTTCCTGGCTTCTGATGAAGCAGGATTTTTGCTGGGTTGTGGTTCCAGGCCTGGCGCCATCAGAATGGGCTGCCTTTTGTACCCTCCTATTCTTAGCATTCAGTGTCCTCTATAGCTTGGGTATTGTTTTCCCAAAAGTAATGAATGCAGCTGTGGACTCTTTCCATTTATGAAGAAAAACATAAATTATGCTTATCTGATCATTTTCTTTTCTTCAGATGGAAAGAGTCCACAGCTCCCCGCCCGTGTTTTTATATGGGGCGGCTGTCATTTTGTTCTTCTGGCACCTTTTCACCCTGATATTTCTTCTACTGTTCCTTGTTCCTCTGCAGAATGACTGGGTGATGAGGGGAGTGGGAGGAGTATTTAAGTCTTTGACTGGGTTGTCTTTGCCTCCTCCTGGTGGCCAGGTTTTGAATTTCCCAAAAGCAATGAATGCAGCTGTGGACTCTTTCCATCTGAAGAAAAGAAAATTATCAGGTAAGCATAATTTGTTCTTTTAGAATTCCTAGGATTTTACAGTTTCTTCAAGATGGTTTGGATAAGGTTTTGTCTGCAAATATTTTGAAAGGACAAATTTCTGCTCTTTCTGTCTTATTTCATAGAAAGATTGCTAAACTTCCTGATATTCACTGTTTTGTTCAGGTTTTGATTTATATTAAACCTGTTTTTTTAATTGATTTCTCCTCCTTGGAGTCTTAATTTTGGTTTTAATATTTTACAGGCTCCTCCTTTTGAGCCTATGCATTTTCTGGACATTAATTACTTTCTTGGAAAGTGTTATTTCTTTTTCGCTATCTCTTCTGCTTGAAGAGTTTCTGTATTGTCTGCTCTCTCTTGTGAGTTTCTTTATCTGATTTTCCATCAAGATAAAGTTGTTTTGCAGTCTTCATTTATATTTTTGCCTAAAGTTGTGAATTCTATCAACATCAATAAGGAAATTGTTGTTCTTTTTTTGTGTCCTAATCCTAAGAATACTTTTGAAGGGTCTTTACATTCTTTGGATGTGGTAAGATCTTTGAAATATTATGTTGAGGCTACATAAAGGGACACTGAACCCACATTTTTTTTCTTTTGTGATTCAGATAGAGCATGCAATTTTAAGCAACTTTTTAATTTACTCCTATTATCACATTTTCTTCATTCTCTTGGTATGTTTATTTGAAAAGCAAGAATGTAAATTTAGATGCCGGCCCATTTTTGGTGAACAAACTGGGTTGTCCTTGTTGATTGGACAGCATTAATAAACAAGTGCTGCCCATGGTTTTGAACCAAAAATGTGCTGACTCCTTAGCTTAGATTCCTTCTTTTTTAAATAAAGATAGCAAGAGAATGAAGAAGAATTGATAATAGGAGTAAATTAGAAAGTTGCTTAAAATTGCATGCTCTATCTGAATCATGAAAGAAAACATTTGGGTTGAGTGTCCCTTTTAAGATTTCAGAAGATTTTTAGTCTAAGACTTTAGATTCACAAAGCTTATCTGGGGGCGAGGCAGTCTCCGCCTCAGAGAATTACAGTTCATTCTACTATATTAGTTGCCACTTCTTGGGTTTTCAAGAATGAAGCTTCAGTTGATCAAATTTGCAAAGCAGCAACTTGGTCTTCTTTGCATATTTTTTCTAATTTTACCATTTTTTTGTGTTGGCTTCTTCGGAAGCAGACTTTGGTAGAAATGTTCTTCGGGCAGTTGTCTCAGCTTGATTCTAATGCCTTTGATTTGATTTTTTTTTAATTTTCAGAAAACTTTTTTTATTTTTTGGGTTTAATTTCTCAGAGGAAATAGCTGTTTTTATTTATCCCTCCCTCTCTAGTGACTCTGTGGATTTCCACATCTTGGATATTATATCCCATACGTCACTAGCTCATGGACTCTTGCCACTTACATGAAATAAAACGTAATTTATGTAAGAACTTACCTGATAAATTAATTTCTTTCATAGTGGCCAGAGTCCATGAGACCCACCCTATTTTTTTGTGGTTATGTTTTTCTTGTATAAAGCACATTATTTTTTCCATTTCCTCTTTTTGTATGCTTTTTACTCCTTTTTATACACCTCACTTCTTGGCTATTCGTTAAACTAAGGTGTGAGTGAGGTGGGAGGTGTATTTATAGGCATTTTAAGGTTTGGGAAACTTTGCCCCCTCCTGGTAGGAATGTATATCCCATACGTCACTAGCTCATGGACTCTTGCCACTATGAAAGAAATTAATTTATCAGGTAAGTTCTTACATACATTATGTTTTCTAATGCTCTGTTTAAATATAATCGAATTATGTAATATTCAAATCTATATATTTGTAATATTTTTTCTAATGTTCTCTTTAAATGTAATTTTCAAATTATGCAATATTCAAAATAGAAACATTCAAATTGATATATTTCTATCTATTATGTATCAGTTTACTAAATTCCTCACCACATGAACTATTGAACTTCTGAATAGTATTTGTTAAATTAAATGTTACATTTGAAATTTAGAATGTGGATATTCAATTTCATTATGAAGATTCGAAAACTAAAGTAACATTCGATTATCGAATTTTAATTAATTTTCATTCTTATCAACATTCAGTTGTTCAAAATGAATGTCCACAGGACTATTCGTTCTACCAAACAAATTACACTTTCAGCACATTAGCCCATCCCTACTCCCCACATAGCTCTCAGCAAAGACCTTCCTTATTTCTTACTGTTAGTTCAATTTCCTCTTGTTTTTAGTGATATTTGGGCAGCATACACCTTATTTCAAAGCTTGTGCTTGCAAATGAAAATGCACGATTTCTATAAGATAAACCTATTTTTTTCTCAGCTTATCTTAGTTTTTTAATTAAGTCACTCAATGTAATTGTATGTAACTATAGCAATATATTAATAAAACAATATATTAATGCTTGTGCAAATGTTGAATTTATTTTTAGCATATTCTCTTGCTGCTTTCAAAATTGCATTTACTTTTTGATTCTTATTTATTGGTTATAGCACCAGCATTTTCTCACAAATTTCACTTAAATTTAAAATATAATAATGTTAATTATTCAGTTTAATTCAGATTAGTATTTTATTTTACTGATTGCACCTTGACTTTTTAAAATATGATTGAAGATTATATAGTTGTTTTTTTTCAGTGAGCCAGTGTCATTAACAAAAGCCACTTGTCTTATTAAATTCCCAAGCAGAAGATTACATATGAAACACAGCAGAGGTGCAAGCCAAAAGTGTGAATACTAGCTGTGCTTAGTTTGATACGATAGAAGTCCTTTTTTTTTTTTTATCACATATTAAAAAAATAGGCTTTACTGAGCAGTAAATTACTTTTAAATTTTAAGACATTTTTACGCAGATCTATTACAGATCCTGTTCCAATAACCCACCTGTAGAAAAATTAATTACCGTATTAGGGAAAGGTTTTCGTCCTTTTTTTAGAATTATCACAGAAAGTGATTTGTTTTTTTCTAAAACCGAATATGATTCTTTCTTAAAGGGACATTATACTGTAAAATTGTTTTTATATGAATGGATTTTCAGTGACTTGTTATACCAGCTGCAGAGTATAAAATGTATGAGAAATTGCATTTTTTGGTTTATTGGTGTATATGAAGTAGCTGGTTTTGTGCTTTTAAACCACAGCCTATTAAAATGGGTTGAGCTTCAGGTAATATCAGATCTCATTATGTTATCACTTTTATGTACACAGACTTGCTTCCTTATCTTATATTTGTCTAGAAAACCAAATACTCGATACTTAGAGAAAACAATGGAAAATTATCATTTTATTACTTAAAGGGACATGAAACTCATTTTTTTTTCATGATATAGAAAGAGCATGCAATTTTATTCTATTATCTAAAATGTTTTATTCTCTTGATATTCTTTGCTGAAAAGCATATCTAGATAGACTCAGCAGCTGCTGATTGGTTGATGCACTTAGAAGCCTCATGTGATTGGCTCACCCATGTGCATTGTTTTTTCTTCAACTAAGGATATCAAAAAAATGAAGCTAAATAAATAATAGAAGTAAATTGGATTGTTGTTTTAAATTTGCATTCTTTTTCTGAATCATGAAAGAAAATGTTTGGGTATAGTGTCTCTTTAACTATCATGCCCCCCACTGAGAGTGTGATCTCTTCTGCTGGCTGTGTTTACTTAGGCTATTCAATATAATATACTCCAGTATAGAAACTTTCAGTATAGGTTGGGCTACCACAAGCTATACCAGCTATTTCAAATGCAAAAATAGGGGTAAAGGAGCTACTTGTAAAACCTTCCAGCAGGTAAAATGAATCATTGTGAACAATTTAAAGGGGAGAACATTTTTGGGTGAACTGTTCCTTTAAGGCTTGTTTATCTGAAGGTTACTGGGCCAGTACTTTGAAGCACAGAATTTTGTTAAGTCAGTTTTTACCTTAAGAAAAGTGCGTTTTACAAAATCTGTTTGGGCGATGTATACATTACAAGATGGCTCACAAAGAATCGTCTTTTAAAAATCATGGCCTCGATCCGATATGCAGCGTCGCCCGCAAAAGCCGACAACGCCTAATTTTGCGCGGGTTTGGTATCCTATATACGGCATAACATAGAATGTACGCTCGTATATTTCTGCCTTCGGCCGTAGTTTTTTGGCCCATAGGCAGGTATACCAAACCCGCGCAGTTTGGTATCCAATGTACAGCGTAAGGACTTACGTGGCGAAAATGCAGAAATCTTACTCCATTTTCACCTCGCCACAAAATGCAGCCGTAGTAAGCCTTACGCTGTCTATTGGAGCCCCGTAACTCCCTAAACTGGCTGCTAAATAAAACGCATGCGCAATGTCTATCTACCTGTCAACCGCGAACTGCTAAATAAAACCTTACACCTAACGCATGCGCAATGTCTATCTACCTGTCAACCGTGATCCCCCGCCGCAATCCCTAATAAAGTATTTAACCCCTAAACCGCCGCTCCCGGACCCCGCCGCCACCTACATTAAAAGTATAACCCCCTAATGTGATCCCCCTACACCGTCGCCAGCTACATTACATACCCCCTAATGTGAGCTCCTACCCCGCTGCCAGCTATATTAAACTGCCCCCTAATGTGAGCCCCTTACACCGCCGCCAGCTACATTAAACTACCCCCTAATGTGAGCCCCTTACACCGCCGCCAGCTACATTAAACTACCGCCTAATGTGAGCCCCTTACACCGCCGCCAGCTACATTAAACTACCCCCTAATGGGAGCTCCTACCCCACCACCAGCTATATTAAATGTATTAACCCCTAATCTAATCCCCCCACCACCGCCGCCAGCTATATTAAATGTATTAACCCCTAATTTAATCCCCCTACACCGCCGCCAGCTATATTAACTATATTAACCCTAATATAATTAGGGTTAATATAGTTATTATATTATATATATTAACTATATTAACCCTAATTATATTAGGGTTAATATAGTTAATATAGTTAATATCGTTATTATATTATATATATTAACTATATTAACCCTAATTATATTAGGGTTAATATAGTTAATATCGTTATTATATTATATATATATATTAAGTATAATAACCCTATCTAACTCTAACATCCCTAACTAAATTCTTATTAAAATAAATCTAATTAATATTAATATTATTAATTAAAATATTCCTATTTAAATCTAAATACTTACCTATAAAATAAACCCTAAGATAGCTACAATGTAATTAATAATTACATTGTAGCTATTTTAGGGTTTATATTTATTTTACAGGTAACTTGGTATTTATTTTAACTAGGTACAATAGCTATTAAATAGTTAATAACTATTTAATAGCTACCTAGTTAAAATAATTACCAATTTACCTGTAAAATAAATCCTAACCTGAGTTACAAATACACCTACACTATCAATAAATTAAATAAACTACAAATATCTAAACTAAAATACAATTAAATAAACTAAACTAAATTACAAAAAAAACAAATACTAAATTACAAAAAATTAAAAAAGATTACAAGATTTTTAAGCTAATTACACCTATTCTAAGCCCCCTAATAAAATAATAAAGCCCCCCAAAATAAAAAAAATTCCCTACCCTATTCTAAATTAAAAAAGTTAACAGCTCTATTACCTTACCAGCCCTTAAAAGGGCCTTTTGTGGGGCATGCCCCAAAGAAATCAGCTCTTTTGCCTGTAAAAAAAAACACAATACCACCCCCCAACATTACAACCCACCACCCACATACCCCTACTCTAACCCAAACCCCCCTTAAATAAACCTAACACTACCCCCCTGAAGATCTCCCTACCTTGTCTTCACCCAGGTGGGCAGAACTCTTCATCCGATCCGGGTGATGTCTTCAATCAAGCGGCAGAGAAGAAGTCTTCCATCTGGGCGATGTCTTCAATCAAGCTGCAAAGAAGAGGTCCTCCATCGGGGCGAAGTTTTCTTCCAAGCGGCATCTTCAATCTTCTTTCTTCGCTCCTCCGACGCGGAACATCCATCCGACACGACGACTTCCCGACGAATGAGGTTCCTTTAAATGACGTCATCCAAGAATCGAATTCCGATTGGCTGATAGGATTCTATCAGCCAATCGGAATTAAGGTAAAAAAAGATTGGCTGATTCTGATTGGCTGATTCAATCAGCCAATCAGATTTTTCTACTTTAATTCCGATTGGCTGATAGAATCCTATCAGCCAATCGGAATTCGACGGACGCCATCTTGGATGACGTCATTTAAAGGAACCTCATTCGTCGGGAAGTCGTCGTGCCGGATGAATGTTCAGCGTCGGAGGAGCGAAGAAAGAAGATTGAAGATGCCGCTTGGAAGAAAACTTCGCCCGATGGAGGACCTCTTCTTTGCCGCTTGATTGAAGACATCACCCGGATCGGATGAAGAGTTCTGCCCGGCTGGGTGAAGACAAGGTAGGGAGATCTT
Source organism: Bombina bombina (assembly GCF_027579735.1). NCBI lineage: Eukaryota > Metazoa > Chordata > Amphibia > Anura > Bombinatoridae > Bombina > Bombina bombina. The sequence goes on along the minus strand of NC_069503.1, from coordinate 1,028,367,042 downwards.
CAGGGGGGTAGTGTTAGGTTTATTTAAGGGGGGTTTGGGTTAGAGTAGGGGTATGTGGGTGGTGGGTTGTAATGTTGGGGGGTGGTATTGTGTTTTTTTTTACAGGCAAAAGAGCTGATTTCTTTGGGGCATGCCCCGCAAAAGGCCCTTTTAAGGGCTGGTAAGGTAATAGAGCTGTTAACTTTTTTAATTTAGAATAGGGTAGGGAATTTTTTTTATTTTGGGGGGCTTTATTATTTTATTAGGGGGCTTAGTATAGGTGTAATTAGCTTAAAAATCTTGTAATCTTTTTTTTATTTTTTGTAATTTAGTGTTTGTTTGTTTTTTTGTAATTTAGTTTAGTTTATTTAATTGTATTTTAGTTTAGATATTTGTAGTTTATTTAATTTATTGATAGTGTAGGTGTATTTGTAACTTAGGTTAGGATTTATTTTACAGGTAAATTGGTAATTATTTTAACTAGGTAGCTATTAAATAGTTATTAACTATTTAATAGCTATTGTACCTAGTTAAAATAAATACCACGTTACCTTTAAAATAAATATAAACCCTAAAATAGCTACAATGTAATTATTAATTACATTGTAGCTATCTTAGGGTTTATTTTATAGGTAAGTATTTAGATTTAAATAGGAATATTTTAATTAATAATATTAATATTAATTAGATTTATTTTAATAAGAATTTAGTTAGGGATGTTAGAGTTAGATAGGGTTATTATACTTAATATATATATAATATACTAACGATATTAACTATATTAACCATAATATAATTAGGGTTAATATAGTTAATATATATAATAACTATATTAACCCTAATATAATTAAGGTTAATATAGCTGGCGGTGGTGTAGGGGGATTAGATTAGGGGGTAATCTATTTAATATAGGTGGCGGCGGTGTAGGGGGATTTAGATTATAGGCAAAAGAGCTGATTTCTTTGTGACAATGCCCCGCCAAAAGCCCTTTTAAGAGCTGGTAAAAGAGCTGATTTCTTTGGGGCATGCCCCGCAAAAAGCCCTTTTAAGGGCTGGCAATAGAGCTGTTTACTTTGGGGTAATGCCACGCAAAAAAGCCCTTTTCAGGGCTATTTGTAGGGTTAGACTTAGGTTTAGTGGTAGGGATAGTTTAGTATTTTAGGGGTTAATTAATTTAATATAAGTGGCGGCGGTGTAGGGGGATTAGATTAGGGGTTAATTATTTAATATAGCTGGCGGCGGGGTATGGGGATTAGATTAGGGGTTAATAATTTTAATATTGCTGGCGGGGGGGTAGGAGCTCACATTAGGGGGTAGGTAATATAGCTGGCGGCGGTATAGGGGCTCACATTAGGGGGTAGTTAATGTAGGTGGCGGCGGGGTAGGAACTCACATTAGGGGATAGTTAATGTAGGTGGCGGCGGGGTCCGGGAGCGGCGGTTTAGGGGGTTAATAACTTTATTAGGTGGCGGTGGGGTCCGGGAGCGGCGGTTTAGTGTTAATGCATTTATTATTAGGAGAGTGAGGGGGGATAGAGGGTTAGACATGTCGGGCTATGTTTGGGAGGCGTGTTAGACAGTACGGGTGATTTCATAAGTCAGGTTTTGTAGGCGCCGGCAGTTTCTAAAGTGCCGTAAGTCACTGGCGACTCCAGAAATTTGTACTTACGCAGATTTCTGGACATCGCTGGTTTATCAGACTTACGGCACTTTAGCATCTGACGGCGCCGTATATTGGATAGCTCGAGTTGCGAGCTGAAACTACGGGCGGCGGGGGTTCCCACGCTTGTGCCGCAAACTACGATCTTTATCGGATCGCGCCCCATATGAGAAGTATAAATGCAATATTGAAATAGAGATGCAGTAAAAAAATTGTATTGGTAAATCACATTAAAAATCAAACAAAAAAATAAATAATCTAAATTTATATTAAATTTACAGAAGAAACAAAACTATTATGATACACGTATTACCCTAATAGAAAAATACAGGCTTACAAAAATAGAAGTGATTGTAAGATACTATATGCATAAACAGGGTAATCTTGGGTGCGCATATTTAATTTTAACCCCTTAACGACAGCCGATGTATCCTGCATGAGAGGTTAAAATTTGCTCCAATTTGAAGAATCAAAACTATGATCATAGATCAGTGACCTTTTAAAAGCAAAACACAGAGCTAACGGTGCTGTTATAAGTGATCACATTAACCCCATATACTGATGTAACTGCTGTGGCAGTTCTGAACCACCAAAAGTATTAAAGAGCTGACTTAACACATAACAGCAATGTGCTTGCTTCATCACTAACAACTGATATACAGTGGGGCAAAAAAGTATTTAGTCAGCCACCAATTGTGCAAGTTCTCCCACTTAAGAAGATGAGAGAGGCCTGTAATTTTCATCATAGGTATACCTCAACTATGAGAGACAAAATGTGGAAACAAATCCAGACAAACACATTGTCTGATTTGGAAATAATTTATTTGCAAATTATGGTGGAAAATAAGTATTTGGTCAATATCAAAAGTTCATCTCAATACTTTGTTATATATCCTTTGTTGGCAATGACAGAGGTCAAAATTTTCTGTAAGTCTTCACAAGGTTGTCACACACTGTTCCTGGTATGTTGGCCCATTCCTGCATGCAGATCTCCTCTAGAGCAGTGATGTTTTGGGGCTGTCGCTGGGCAACAGAGACTTTCAACTCCCTTCAAAGGTTTTCTATGGGGTTGAGATATGGAGACTGGCTAGGCCACTCCAGGACCTTGAAATGGTTCTTACGAAGCCACTCCTTTGTTGCCCGGGCGGTGTGTTTTGGATCATTCTCATGATGAAAGACCCAGCCACGTTTCATCTTCAATGCCCTTGCTGATGGAAGGAGGTTTGCACTCAAAATCTCACGATACATGGCCCTATTCATTCTTTCATGTACACGGATAAGTCGTCCTGTTCCCTTTGCAGAGAAACAGCCCCAAAGCATGATTTTGCCACCCCCATGCTTCACAGTAAGTATGGTGTTCTTTGGTGGCAACTCAGCATTCTCTCTCCTCCAAACACGACGAGTTGTGTTTCTACCAAACTGTTCTACTTTGATTTCATCTGACCATATAACATTCTCCCAATCCGCTTCTGGATCATCCAAATGCTCTCTAGCATATTTCAGACGGGCCCGGACATGTACTGGCTTATGCAGGGGGACACGTCTGGCACTGCAGGATCTGAGTCCCTGGTGGCGTAGTGTGTTATTGATGGTAGCCTTTGTTACGTTGGTCCCAACTCTCTGCAGGTCATTCACTAGGTCCCCCCGTGTGGTTCTGGGATGTTTGCTCACCGTTCTTGTGATCATTTTGAACCCACGGGGTGAGATCTTGCGTGGAGCCCCAGATCATGGGAGATTATCAGTGGTCTTGTATGTCTTCCATTTTGTAATTATTGCTCCCACCGTTGATTTATTCACACCAAGCTGCTTGCCTATTGCAGATTCAGTCTTCCCAGCCTGGTGCAGGTCTACAATTTTGTTTCTGGTGTCCTTCGACAGCTCTTTGGTCTTCACCATAGTGGAGTTTGGAGTGTGACTGTTTGAGGTTGTGGACAGGTGTCTTTTATACTGATAACAAGTTCAAACAGGTGCCATTAATACAGGTAATGAGTGGAGGACAGAGGAGCCTCTTAAAGAAGAAGATACAGGTCTGTGAGAGCCAGAAATCTTGCTTGTTTGTAGGTGACCAAATACTTATTTTCCACCATAATATGCAAATAAATTCTTTACAAATCAGACAATGTGATTGTCTGGATTTGTTTCCACATTTTGTCTCTCATAGTTGAGGTAAACCTATGATGAAAATTACAGGCCTCTCTCATCTTCTTAAGTGGGAGAACTTGCACAATTGGTGGCTGACTAAATACTTTTTTGCCCCACTGTAGTTATCTGAGGCAGATCACAGACCATCTTTGATAAATTGCCATGTCCCTATTTCTCTGGGGGTTTTGTTTCAGGGTTAATGATAGAAGTGGGTGTGATACTCAAATAGACCTATCATGTAAAACTATTAGGTCATAATCAATGAAAAGTAAAATTCATAAGCAAAGGTAGTCCGAGGTGGAGTAATTATCACGTGCAAATAGGTTTCAAACCCCTCAAAAGACCAGTTCATAAATGCCGTTCATATCCATAAACATTAATTGAGCCATAAAAGTCATAAAATCAGTTCATATCCAATTTCACTCTCACTTCTAAGTTAGCTATGCGGTTGCTTCAGGTGGGACCTGCCCGGCCCCAGGAATATATCACAAAGGAATATATCTCAAAACGCTGCTTCAGTGTTGCCGCTTTGGCAGGTCACTCACCACTTACTCCTACCGCGCGCCAACTCGCCGTCTGCGAGGAAGGAGGAGGGTACAGACGTCACTGATGATTGACTCAGGCTCCGGTCTCACAGCCAACGAATGGAAGGGAAGGTGTGTCCTTACTCCGATAGCGTCATCCACAGAGGCTATACTCTGTTAACTCCTCGGGCACCAAAGAGCAATAGTACAATAGGAGAAAACAACCTGTCCTTGCTGGTGAAGCTTCATTAATGATACAAGAGGTTCGGACAGGTTGAAATATAAAAAGTCAAATTTTATTCCAGGAAAGGATAAAAACAGGAACAAGCACTTAGAAAAATAGCTGGATAAGTGTAACACCTAGAAAGGCTTACGCGTTTCGGCGTTAGCCGTAGTCATAGCCCTAGGTGTTAGGTATCCTCCCTAATCTTATATTATACAAGGTATAATCTTATTGGTTAAAAACACTGATGTTAAAAATGTACACCTGTTCAGCAAAATAAAGATCCGCCTAACACAGCATTATATACATTACAAAAAGGCACATCAGGATTGATTTCTATAAAATGAATTGATCAAGCTATACAGCTATAAATATAAATAAATATATATATATATATATATATATATATATATATATACATATATATATCTCCTGAGCTAGTGTAATTAATATAAAGGAAGACAGACAGGTAAAATACTTTAAAGAGCATTGGAAAGCATGAATGAAACATAAATGACTAAATGAATTTAGAATTTTGACATTGCTGATATGTTAACACCACACTATAATTAATTAGACCATATAAGTAGTGACAGTATCGCTGCCGTACAATAATATTGCAAGTATATGAGGCATAAGATATTATATCTATGACAATCTTTCCGCCATACTGCAACAACCAATATGGTCCAAAAGATCAGTAAATACCGAAAACATATTTAAGGGTTGGATCATTTCTTCATATACTACCACAATATCGCGTAGGAAAATTTTGTGCTCAAAAATGATATGTTATATTTCCCACAGTAACCACATATTGTTTAAAACCTGTAGTATCCTTTGATTCTAAAATAAGAAGAAGAAAAACCCATAACCTATACAAAGATGTCTAAAGATATATAAAGATATAAGATGTTCTATATATATATATATACTGTGTGGAAGACAATGCCAGAATGTTTGTTTGAAAAGTGCATATCTGATAAAACAGATTGAAAATACTCTAAACATATTTAGAAAGCATTTTGAAAATAATTTGAAAATATTGGGAAGGTATTGATCTCTCAAGAAATCATTCCATTTTTGAGGTACCTATGGCCATAAAAATTATTCCAAATCTTGTTTAATACATAGTATCGCTAATATGAAAATATATGCTAAATACCAAGTTCCAGATTTAATTAAGGACAGTACAAGGCTGGATAAAGCTAGATGTCAGTTATGGGTTTCAGCCAAGAGAGGAGATGCACAGGGTCCCCAAGCAGAAACAAATGAACAATTTTAATGAGCATTATTTGAATATCTATTCCCAAAAATTGATCAAGTCAAATTTGGAATTTAGACCCTTTGGAATACGTGTCCCTAGCTTGAAGATCCAGTACATCTCCCTCTTGGCCAAAATGGAATTCTTGTCACCACCCCTGATGGGTACCCTTATCTTTTCAATGATGCACCATCTTAAGGACTGTACACTTTTGTTGTGTTTAATAGCAAAGTGTTGTACCAATGGTGTGGTTGCCTTGCCTAAGGTCAGTGTAGATAAATGTTCCCTGATCCTAGAATTGGCATCTCTTGCTGTAAGTCCTACATATTGGTGCATTCCAATAGATAGATAATACACTCTGCGGTGCAATTTAAGCACGATTGAATGTCAAAACTCTCCCCAGTGACACAAGACTGGAAATTAGTAGTCACTAAGACATAATCACATGGTCTACATTTCTTGTGTCCGCAACGGAACATTCCCAAATGTCTCAACCAAGAGCTACTGGGATTTCCAATTTGTTTGAGCTGCGTTGGTGCTAATCTAGCTCCAAGTGTATTGCTTTTGCGATAAGAACACCTTAACCCTCTTTTGTTTCAGGGCATCTCCTGTGAGTGACAGCTAGGTTTTTCACTCCTCATCTGCCAAACGTTAGATAATTGGGTCTTCAGGGTTTTGAAGACCATTTCTTTTGCTTTCCTTTGCTTTCAAATCTAATGGATTCATATCGGTGGCAAAATTATCAAGCTAGATAACTAAAAATTTCTTCGATAACCCTAGAAGTGTTTTTATTGTAGATAAGATCCTAAAGGAATTGGCAGAATTATACTGAACTTTTATAGCAGTTTCTACCCCCCCCCCACACACACACACACACACACTCCAAAAAAAAGCATATTACACAGCTTTTATTTATTTTGAGACTAGCTGATCCGTGTTGAATACTATATGGGACACCTCAATCCTCTATCTGTGGAAATTTGACTCCTGGCCGAGTTCCGTATACTAAAGGCCCGCTGGAGGCAACTACGCATGCGCTATTCTTCGTGCGCTATCTGTAATGCTCGTGGGATACTCCTCTATCAGACTGAACTCGGCTAGTAGTCTTGTTATCCCGGCGTTGCGCCAGAGTTATAGGGAATATCATAGAGCAGAGAAAGTTAGTAAGATGAGGAAGGCGGCACTCGCCACAGGCAGGACAGTCCCCAACGGCAGAGCAGTCCAAGGACAAACCACTAGAATGGTCAGGCAGGCAGGGTTTGGCAACAGCAAAGCAGTCCAAGGGCACACTATTAGAATGGTCAGGCAGGCAGGATTTGACAACAGTAAAGCAGTCCAAGGGCACACCACTAGAATGGTCAGACAGGCAGGGTTCGGCAACAAAGAGGCAATCCAAAACAACAGGGGTTAATAAGCAGAGTAGTTAGACAGGCAGGGTTCAGCAGCAGTATATCAATCCAGCAAATTAGGGGTTAAACAGGCAGAGTAGTCAGACAGGCAGGGTTCAGCAGCAGTATATATATCCAGCAATTCAAGGGTTAAACAGGCAGAGTAGTCAGAAAGGCAGGGTTCAAACACATTAAGGCAATACTGTAGTAACGATCTATCACACCCAGGAGCACACAAAGTAACACCTATACTTGGGCAGTGATAGATCGTTATTTGAGGGACTTACATAGGTGCAGGATTTGAGCTACAGGAATCCAGACCGGCATCTGAGAGAGAGGAGTGTGCAGCAATGACGTCAGCGCCGCATGCATCCGGACCCGACACAGCCCCTGGCAACGAGCAGGGAAGACACGCCGTGTCCCTAGCAACGGCTATAGTGGCGCTGCGTAACACTAACATGCTTCATCCTGCACGACACACAGCCAATTCAACTCCACAACATTAGGATATGGTGATGTAATAAGCAGGAGTCGTCCAGCGGCCATTTCAAAATGGCCAATGTTGGCAAACATACTTTATTTTAGCCCCCAAGCCAGATTTATCGCACAGCTATTGGCTAAGAGGTGAAAACGTCACCTCCTAGTAAAAAAAATTTTTTTAGCCATGGGCTGCTGTAGCAGCTAAAAACGGCGATCGATTGAAACAAATAAAGGAGCTTACTACATGAAGTTTCTTATACTTCATGAATGAAAGTCCCCTTTATTTGTTTCAATAGTCAATCCTAGCGTTTGTAAAATGCTAGGATTGACTTTCACTTTAAGCTCATTCCTTAGATTATCCATGTGCATTTCCTAGGTATTCTTACATTGCATTACTGTTGTTGTTCTTACCAGGTTAAACTAGTCCTAAGTATTGTAACCTAATCTTTTGAAACATTACAAAATATGGTCAATTATAACTATTTGATTTTTTTTGGTATGTAATCTTTATTGCTGAGTAAGTAAATATACCCGTTGCTATGTGTGTCGTGTTCTCAAATACCTACCATTTGGTATGCTCCTAATTCTTGTAAATGTCTGTTATTCCCATCACAGAACCACTTTACATTTGGCGACAAACTGGAGAAGATGTGACTTTAACCTTCCAACTTCCAGAAGATGTGACAAAAGGGGACATTAAGATCACATTTTCTTCAAATCACCTTAGTATTTCTTTAAAGGACCACGAACCTCTTCTGAAAGGGCAACTTTATTCAATTATTGATCATGAAAGTAGTTCTTGGATTCTAAATGACAAAAGAAGGTAAATCAAATATTTTTTAATGTGTTATTGTTCATAAAGCCTCTTCTAGCAAGCTGCAACTCCTTAGAATGCTTTATTTAAATAATATCACATACCTGATGGAAGTGTTTATCTTTTTTTCCCCTTTAATCTTTAAAGCCAATGCTCTTTGCACAAGAAGACTGTAAAATAGTAACTTACTTTCATATATTGATGTAATCCAGTACCTCTGCCACCATGAAGCAATGTATATATGCAGTGTACTGTTCAAAGATATATGTATGGCAGAGCTACAACGTAATGCATAACTGTGATGTATTATAGTTCTTCAACTGGTTTCCATAACCTCATTAAGCTCTTTCTCAGAAAGTGTGACTGTTTTTTTTTTTTAGTTTGTTTTTTGCAATGCTCTGTATAACCAGGAAATTCTAAGAACATATTTAATCAGTCACAAATATTTAAAGGGACATTATAGTAAGAAAATTACGTAGATAAAGCCACAATTGTTCTTTCATAATTTAGATAGAACATTAAAAAAAGAGTTTCCGATTTACTTCTGTTATCAAAATTTCTTCTCTTGGTATCATTTTGAAAAACAGATAGGTAGGCTTAGGAACGTGCATTAGTCGGAAGCCCAATACGGCAGCAGTTTTGCAAGAATACTTTCTTTCTAATGACACAATGAGTCCACGGATCATCATTAATTACTGTTGGGGAATATCACTCCTGCCCAGCAGGAGGCGGCAAAGAGCACCACAGCAAAGCTGTTAAATATCATCTCCCTTCCCTCCCACCCCAGTCATTCTCTTTGCCTGCGTTAGAGCAAGGAAATGGTGAAGTTAGGTGTTAGTAAAAGATTCTTCAATCAAGAGTTTATTTTTTTTTAAGTAGTACAAGATTGTACTGCTTTGTTCTGGGATGTAGCCATAGTCCATATCAGTCTCTTCAGTAGAGCAGTTGTGGCTTTAGAGCAATGGGAACTTGTGGGACATAATTCTCACTGCACCTCCCATATATTTATGCTGCCCTAATCCTGATAGCCTAAGTAAGATTACTCAGGCTTTATCTTTTCTCCACAGGGCTATGTGAGGGAGAGGACCTCTTAAACCTGGTGAGCTGCCTTGCTGTCTGGCAGATTTAAAAGGTAAGTGCTGACTTTTTATTCTGGGTCTAGGAAATAAAAGGATCTTAGAGGAAGTGGAGCACTTTATTTACCTGGGACATAGAACCTCCTATAGATAAAAGGAGGGGATTTATTCGATAGCACTGTTTAGGCAGGCACTGGGGCTGAGGAGATAGACTCAAGATGAGGTGGTTTTTCACTGCTCCCGGTGGCTTAAATCACTGGGGCTGGGGAGGTAGGCTCAGTATGAGGTGGTTTTTCACTGATCACATATAGCACACTGGCTAAGCAGCTGCCTAGCAAGCTGAAGACCCCAGTTTTGCCTTCAGGCTTGGCAGAATGTTAATTTATCTTCTGGTGGCTTAACTTTAACAAATAAAATGGCGACTGGGAGATTGCTTTTTGAAACGCCCACGAGGGGCGGACCTATGTGTGGCGCCAATTTGGGTTGCGCATCACATTCTCAGCACTTCCTGTTATCGGAGGAATGGAAGGGTTATAAACAGAGTCCTCAGAGTGTTTACACATGCGTTAGGACCAGACAGCGCTACAGCTGAGTTCCGGATCTTTTACTAAGGGGATTGTAACCGGTGTCAGAAGGGCAAGAGGCACCTCAGCTAAGTTAACCTGAGGTGTAGAGCGGTTCTGCAGTATTTGTGTACCTATTTAACCTTTTCTGCACACAAAAATAAAAAAGTTCCGTTTTAAAATTTAAAGAGACAGTAACGTTTTTCTCTTGCAAGGTGTATCCAGTCCACGGATTCATCCTTTACTTGTGGGATATTCTCATTCCCTACAGGAAGTGGCAAAGAGAGCACACAGCAAAGCTGTCCATATAGCTCCCCCTCTAGCTCCACCCCCCAGTCATTCTCTTTGCCGGCTCTAAGCACTAGGGTCTCTCTCAGGAGTGTAAAGTGAATGTGGTGTTAGAATTGTAGTTTTATTATCTTCAATCAAAAGTTTGTTATTTTAAATGGTACCGGTTTGTACTATTTACTCTCTAGCAGGAAAGTGATGAAGATTTCTGCTGAGAGGAAAATGATTTTAGCATGTTGTAACTAAAATCCACTGCTGTTCCCACACAGGACTGAGGAGTACCAGAAAACATCAGTTGGGGGGAACAGTTTGCAGGGTGATCTGCAATAAGGTATGTTCAGTCATTTATTTCTAGACAAGACTGAGATAATGCTAGAAGAGACTGACAGATCCCCATGAGGGGAGGGTAAGCTATGTTCACAGACTTAGTAAGGAATTGAATGCTTACACAATAGGGCTAATATACTGGTTGCCACTTATTCAGGGCAATCGATTGTTTAGCTAAGGAAAAATCGTTTTGCAAGACACTTTGAAAGCCCTTTTGGGTTCTTTCTGGGGTTATTACCACATGGCTGTTTTTTAGTCACTAAGGAGTGATTTACTAGGCCTCACAGCTCCGGAGTAGAGTGGGAGGGGCCTAATTTTGCGCCTCAGATGCGCACTTAGAATTGCAGAGGAGTTCATGCTGGTTCACATGGAGGGTCCTGCTGATGTTTGAGGGCCTAAAAGAAGCTATATTCCCCCAAATCTGATCCCTAAGGGCAGGTAGGGCCACAGCAAGGCTGTGGCAAGGTGCTGTAGTACTTTAAACCGGGTGTTGGCTTTAGGCTGCTCCGGTTTGGGCATTAAGGGGTTAATCGTTTTGAAACTTGTGGTGCAATCTTATTAAGGCTTTAGCTACATACTGTGAAAATTTCAGAAAGATTGATGCATTTTTCACTGTTTGGTAAAATTGTGTGCCCTTTTTATCTCTTAAAGGCACAGTAACGTTTTTTTCAAATTGTGTTTTTTATTTGATTAAAGTGATTTCCAAGCCTGCTTGTGTATATTACTAGTCTGTTAAACATGTCTGACACTAAGGAAAATCCTTGTTCAATGTGTTTAGAAGCCATGGTGGAACCCCCTCTCAGAATGTGTCCCACTTTTACTGATATGTCTATACACTTTAAAGATCATATTGTTGCATTTAAGAATGTGGCCCAAGATGATTCTCAGACTGAAGGTAACGAGGGTAGCCCGTCTGCCTCTCCCCAAGTGTCACAACCAGTTACGCCCGCGCAAGCGACGCCTAGTCCCTCTAGTGCGTCTAACCCTTTTACATTACAAGACTTAGCGGCAGTCATGGATAATTCTCTTACAGCCTTCTTATCTAAACTGCCAGTGTTCCCTGCAAAGCGTGATAGCTCCGTTTTAAGAACAGATTATGAGCATTCTGACGCTTTGGTAGCCGTATCCGATATACCCTCACAACGCTCTGAAGTGGGAGCGAGGGATTTGATGTCTGAGGGAGAGGTCTCTGATTCAGGAAGGGTTCCTCCTCAGACAGATTCAGATACATTGGCTTTTAAATTTAAACTAGAACACCTCCGCGTTTTGCTTAGGGAGGTATTAGCTACTCTGGATGACTGCGACCCTTTGGTGATCCCAGAGAAATTGTGTAAAATGGACAAGTACCTAGAGGTCCCTGTTTACACGGATACGTTTCCAGTCCCTAAGAGGATTGCGGATATCGTTACTAGGGAGTGGGATAGACCAGGTATTCCCTTTGTTCCCCCTCCTGTTTTTAAGAAAATGTTCCCCATATCTGACCCTGTGCGGGACTCGTGGCAGACAGTCCCTAAGGTGGAGGGGGCTGTTTCTACACTTGCTAAACGCACAACCATACCAATTGAAGACAGTTGTGCTTTTAAAGACCCTATGGATAAAAAGTTAGAGGGTTTACTTAAGAAAATTTTTGTTCAACAAGGTTTTCTTCTCCAACCTATTGCCTGCATTATTCCTGTAACTACTGCAGCGGCTTTCTGGTTTGAGGCGCTGGAAGACTCGCTCCAGACGGAGACCTCATATGAGGAAATTATGGATAGAATTAAGGCTCTAAAGCTAGCTAATTCTTTTATCACTGACGCCGCTTTCCAAATAGCTAAGTTAGCTGCGAAAAATTCAGGTTTCGCCATTTTGGCGCGCAGGGCGCTATGGTTAAAGTCCTGGTAGGCCGATGTGTCGTCTAAATCCAAGCTTTTGAACATCCCTTTCATAGGAAAGACCCTCTTCGAGCCTGAATTGAAAGAGATTATTTCAGATGTCACCGTAGGAAAAGGCCATGCTCTCCCTCAGGACAAGCCCTTTAAGACAAAGAATAAAGCTAATTTTCGTTCCTTTCGGAATTTCAGGAACGGCCCCGCTTCATCCTCTCCGGCTGCAAAGCAAGAGGGTAACGCTTCACAACCCAGGGCAACCTGGAAACCTTACCAGGGCTGGAATAAGGGTAAACAGGCCAAAAAGCCTGCAGCTGCCACCAAGACAGCATGAAGGGGTAGCCCCCGATCTGGGACCGGATCTATTAGGGGCAGACTCTCTCTCTTCGCTCAGGCCTGGGCAAGAGATGTACACGATCCTTGGGCATTAGAGATTGTAGCCCAGGGATACCCTCTAGAATTCAAGGACTCTCCTCCAAGGGGAAAGTTCCACATTTCTCGTCTGTCTACAGATCAGACAAAGAAAGAGGCGTTTTTGCGCTGTGTAGAAGATCTACACACAATGGGAGTGATCCACCCAGTTCCAATTGCAGAACAAGGACTGGGGTTTTACTCAAACCTGTTTGTGGTTCCCAAAAAAGAATGAACTTTCAGACCAATCCTGGATCTCAAAATTCTAAACAAATTCCTCAGAGTCCCATCATTCAAGATGGAGACCATTCGGACAATCTTACCAATGATCCAGGAGGGTCAATATATGACTACCGTGGATCTAAAGGATGCGTATCTGCACATTCCTATCCACAAAGATCATCACCAATTTCTCAGGTTCGCCTTTCTGGACAAGCATTATCAGTTCGTGGCTCTTCCTTTCGGGTTGGCCACTGCTCCCAGAATTTTCACAAAGGTGCTAGGGTCCCTCCTGGCGGTTCTAAGACCGCGGGGCATAGCTGTGGCGCCTTACCTAGACGACATCTTAATTCAGGCGTCGACTTTCCAAAGTACAAAGTCTCACACGGAGATTGTATTGACCTTTCTGAGGTCTCACGGGTGGAAGGTGAACGTCAAAAAGAGTTCTCTCTCCCCCCCTCACAAGAGTTCCATTCCTAGGAACCCTGATAGACTCGGTAGAAATGAAAATATTTCTGACAGAGGTCAGAAAGTTAAAACTGTTAACTACTTGCCGAGCTCTTCATTCCATTCCTCGACCATCTGTAGCTCAGTGCATGGAGACAATTGGACTAATGGTAGCGGCAATGGACCTAGTCCCTTTTGCTCGGATACACCTCAGACCACTGCAACTATGCATGCTCAAACAGTGGAATGGGGATTATGCAGATTTGTCTCATCAATTTCAGTTGGACCAGGAGACCAGAGATTCTCTTCTCTGGTGGTTGTTTCAGGATCACCTGTCTCAGGGAATATGTTTCCGCAGGCCAGAGTGGATCATTGTAACGACCGACGCCATTCTGTTAGGCTGGGGTGCGGTCTGGGACTCCCTGAAAGCTCAGGGCTTATGGTCTCGGGAAGAAACTCTTCTCCCGATAAACATTCTGGAACTGCGATATTCAACGCTCTTCAGGCATGGCCTCAACTAGCGGCGGCCAAATTCATCAGATTTCAGTCGGACAACATCACGATTGTAGCTTACGTCAATCATCAGGGGGTAACAAAGAGTTCCCTAGCGATGACGGAAGTAACGAAAATAATCAGGTGGGCAGAGGATCACTCCTGCCATCTCTCAGCAATTCACATCCCAGGAGTAGACAACTGGGAGGCGGATTTTCTAAGTCGTCAGACTTTTCACCCGGGGGAGTGGGAACTCCACCCGGAGGTATTTGCCCAGCTGACTCAGCTATGGGGCACCCCAGAGTTGGATCTGATGGCGTCCCGTCAGAACACCAAACTTCCTCTCTACGGGTCCAGGTCCCGGGATCCCAAGGCGGTATTGATAGATGCTCTAGCAGCGCCTTGGTCCTTCAATCTGGCTTATGTTTTTTCACCGTTTCCTCTCCTCCCGCGTCTGGTTGCCAGAATCAAGCAGGAGAAGGCTTCAGTGATTCTGATAGTGCCTGCGTGGCCACGCAGGACTTGGTATGCAGACCTAGTGGACATGTCATCTGTCCCACCATGGACACTGCCAATGAGGCAGGATCTTCTAATACAGGGTCCGTTCAAGCATCCAAATTTAGTTTCTCTACGTCTGACTGCTTGGAGATTGAACGCTTAATTCTATCAAAGCGTGGGTTCTCTGAGTCAGTTATAGATACTCTGATTCAGGCTAGAAAGCCTGTCACCAGGAAAATCTACCATAAGATATGGCGGAAATATCTTTGTTGGTGCGAATCCAAGGGTTACTCATGGAGTAAGATTAGGATTCCCAGGATATTGTCCTTTCTCCAAGAAGGATTGGAGAAAGGATTGTCAGCTAGTTCCTTAAAAGGACAAATATCTGCTTTGTCTATCCTGTTACACAAGCGTCTGGCAGATGTACCAGACGTTCAAGCGTTTGCTCAGCCTTTAGTCAGAATCAAGCCTGTCTATAAACCTGTGGCTCCGCCATGGAGTTTGAATCTAGTTCTTTCAGTTATTCAAGGGGTTCCGTTTGAACCTTTACATTCCATAGACATTAAGTTGTTATCTTGGAAAGTTTTGTTTTTGATAGCTATCTCTTCTGCTCAAAGAGTTTCAGAATTATCTGCCTTACAGTGTGATTCACCTTACCTGGTGTTCCACGCAGATAAGGTAGTTTTGCGTACCAAGCCTGGTTTTCTTCCTAAAGTTGTTTCTAACAAGAATATTAACCAGGAAATAGTTGTTCCTTCTCTGTGTCCTAATCCATCTTCGAAGAAGGAACGTCTATTACACAATCTTGATGTACTTCGTGCTTTAAAGTTCTATTTACAAGCAACTAAGGATTTCAGACAAACTTCTTCCTTGTTTGTTATCTATTCTGGTAAGAGGAGAGGTCAGAAAGCAACTGCTACCTCTCTCTCCTTTTGGCTGAAAAGCATCATCCGTTTGGCCTATGAGACTGCTGGCCATCAGCCTCCTGAAAGAATTACTGCTCATTCTACCAGAGCAGTGGCTTCCACATAGGCTTTCAAAAATGAGGCTTCTGTTGAACAGATTTGTAAGGCAGCGACTTGGTCTTCCCTGCATACTTTTGCCAAATTTTACAAATTCAATACTTTTGCTTCTTCGGAGGCTATTTTTGGGAGAAAGGTTTTGCAAGCAGTGGTGCCTTCCGTTTAAGGTACCTATCTTGTTCCCTCCCTTCATCCGTGTCCTAAAGCTTTGGTATTGGTATCCCACAAGTAAAGGATGAATCCGTGGACTGGATACACCTTGCATGAGAAAACAGAATTCATGCTTACCTGATAAATTACTTTCTCTTGCGGTGTATCCAGTCCACGGCCCGCCCTTGCATTTGTCAGGTATAATTTTTTTTGTTTAAACTACAGTCACCACTGCACCCTATGGTTTCTCCTTTTTCTTCCTAACCTTTGGTCGAATGACTGGGGGGTGGAGCTAGAGGGGGAGCTATATGGAAAGCTTTGCTGTGTGCTCTCTTTGCCACTTCCTGTAGGGAATGAGAATATCCCACAAGTAAAGGATGAATCCGTGGACTGGATACACCGCAAAAGAAAGTAATTTATCAGGTAAGCATAAATTCTGTTTTTTTCTGTTTTAATTTTTATTAAAAAATGTAAGACTTTTATTTGATTAATTCATCCATTGTGAGTCAGAATGGACCAAGAGGCCCTGTAAAGTGTCACTTGTTCTTTATTTTTTAATACCAATGTGGAACCACCAATCCCTTTCTGTTCCTAATGTGTTGAGAGAATTTTAATTTCTCCTGTTAAGTGTGGTCAGTCCACGGGTCATCATTACTTCTGGGATATTAACTCCTCCCCAACAGGAAGTGCAAGAGGATTCACCCAGCAGAGCTGCTATATAGCTCCTCCCCTTTACGTCACCCCCAGTCATTCTCTTGCACCCAACGAATAGATAGGATGTGTGAGAGGACTGTGGTGATTATACTTAGTCTTATACCTTCAATCAAAAGTTTGTTATTTTATAATAGCACCGGAGTGTGTTATTCCTTCTCTGGTAGAATTTGAAGAAGAATCTACCTGAGTTTTTTCTATGATTTTAGCCGGAGTAGTTAAGATCATATTGCTGTTTCTCGGCCATCTGAGGAGAGGTAAACTTCAGATCAGGGGACAGCGGGCAGATTAATCTGCAAAGAGGTATGTAGCAGCTTATTATTTTCTGACAATGGAATTGATGAGAAAATTCTGCCATACCGATATAATGTAAACTCAGCCTTAAATGCAGTAGCAGCAACTGGTATCAGGCTGTCATGTATGTATATTTTACACTTCAGTATTCTGGGGAATGGCACTTCACTGGAATTATACTGTATGCATAAAACTTTAGCCTAATTTGCAAGGACTAGCAACAGGCTTTTTAATAACACTCAATTTATTAATGTTAAACGTTTTTTGCTGGCATGTAAAATCGTTTACTTTTCTGAGGTACTGGGTGAAAAAATGTTTTGGGCACTATTTTTTTCCACTTGGCAGTCGTTTTATTTAATTTATGACAGTTTACTGATCTCTCTCACTGTTATGTGTGAGGGGGAGGGGCCTTTTTTTGGCACTTTTGCTACGCATCAAAAAATTCAGTTAGAAGTTTATTGTCTTCCCTGCATGATCCGGTTCATCTCTACAGAACTCAGGGGTCTTCAAAACTTGTTTTGAGGGAGGTAATCACTCACAGCAGAGCTGTGAGATTGTAGTTGACTGTGATAAAAAACGTTTATTTCTGTATTTTTTTTCTGCTATCAGGGTTAGTTATCCTTTGCTAATGGGAGCAATCCTTTGCTAAAATTGTGTTTTTTACAAAGATTTGATGCTATAACTTTTCAGTTTATTAATTTTCAACTGTCATAACTTTTTCTGTGCTTCTTATAGGCACAGTACGTTTTCATATTATAGTAAATTACTTGAAAAGTATTTCCAAGTTGCTAGTTTATTTGCTAGTGTGTTAAACATGTCTGATTCAGAGGAAGATATCTGTGCTATATGTGCTAAAGCCAAAGTGGAGCCCAATATAAATTTATGTACTAACTGTATTCATGCTACTTTAAATAAAAGTCAATCTGTACAAATTGAACATATTTCACCAAACAACGAGGGGAGAGTTATGCCGACTAACTCGCCTCACGTGTCAGTACCTGCATCTCCCGCTCGGGAGGTGCGTGATATTGTAGCGCCGAGTACATCTGGGCGGCCATTACAAATCACATTACAGGATATGGCTACTGTTATGACTGAAGTTTTGGCTAAATTACCAGAACTAAGAGGTAAGCGTGATCACTCTGGGGTGAGAACAGAGTGCGCTGATAATATTAGGGCCATGTCAGACACTGCGTCACAATTTGCAGAACATGAGGACGGAGAGCTTCATTCTGCGGGTGACGGTTCTGATCCAAACAAACTGGATTCAGATATTTCAAATTTTAAATTTAAGCTGGAAAACCTCCGTGTATTACTAGGGGAGGTGTTAGCGGCTCTGAATGATTGTAACACAGTTGCAATACCAGAGAAAATGAGTAGGTTGGATAAATATTTTGCGGTACCGGCGAGTACTGACGTTTTTCCTATACCTAAGAGGCTTACTGAAATTGTTACTAAGGAGTGGGATAGACCCGGTGTGCCGTTCTCACCCCCTCCGATATTTAGAAAGATGTTTCCAATAGACGCCACCACACGGGACTTATGGCAAACGGTCCCTAAGGTGGAGGGAGCAGTTTCTACTTTAGCTAAGCGTACCACTATCCCGGTGGAGGATAGCTGTGCCTTTTCAGATCCAATGGATAAAAAGTTAGAGGGTTACCTTAAGAAAATGTTTGTTCAACAAGGTTTTATATTGCAACCTCTTGCATGCATTGCGCCTGTCATGGCTGCAGCAGCATTTTGGTTTGAGTCTCTGGAAGAGACACTTGAATCAGCTCCATTAGATGAGATTACACACAAGCTTAAAGCCCTTAAGTTAGCTAACTCATTTATTTCAGATGCCGTAGTACATTTAACTAAACTTACGGCTAAGAATTCCGGATTCGCCATTCAGGCACGCAGAGCACTGTGGCTAAAATCCTGGTCAGCTGACTTTACTTCTAAATCTAAATTGCTTAATATACCTTTCAAAGGGCAGACCTTATTCGGGCCCGGGTTGAAAGAAATTATCGCTGACATTACAGGAGGTAAAGGCCATGCCCTGCCTCAAGACAGAGCCAAACCTAAGGCTAGACAGTCTAATTTTCGTTCCTTTCATAATTTCAAAGCAGGAGCAGCATCAACTTCCTCTGCACCAAAACAGGAAGGAGCTGTTGCTGGCTACAGACAAGGCTGGAGACCTAACCAGTCCTGGAACAAGGGCAAGCAGGCCAGGAAACCTGCTGCTGCCCCTAAGACAGCATGAATCGAGGGCCCCATATCCGGGAACGGATCTAGTGGGGGGCAGACTTTCTCTCTTCGCCCAGGCTTGGGCAAGAGATGTCCAGGATCCCTGGGCGTTAGAGATCATATCTCAGGGATACCTTCTGGACTTCAAATTCTCTCCCCCAAGAGGGAGATTTCATCTGTCAAGGTTGTCAACAAACCAAATAAAGAAAGAGGTGTTTCTACGCTGCGTACAAGATCTTTTATTAATGGGAGTGATCCATCCGGTTCCGCGGTCGGAACAAGGACAAGGGTTTTACTCAAATCTGTTTGTGGTTCCCAAAAAAGAGGGAACTTTCAGGCCAATCTTGGATTTAAAGATCCTAAACAAATTCCTAAGAGTTCCATCGTTCAAAATGGAAACTATTCGGACAATTTTACCCATGATCCAAAAGGGTCAGTACATGACCACAGTGGATTTAAAGGATGCTTACCTTCACATACCGATTCACAAAGATCATTACCGGTATCTAAGGTTTGCCTTTCTAGACAGGCATTACCAGTTTGTGGCTCTTCCATTCGGATTGGCTACGGCTCCGAGAATCTTCACAAAGGTTCTGGGTGCTCTTCTAGCGGTACTAAGACCGCGAGGAATTGCGGTAGCTCCGTACCTAGACGACATTCTGATACAAGCTTCAAGCTTTCAAACTGCCAAGTCTCATACAGAGTTAGTACTGGCATTTCTAAGGTCGCATGGATGGAAGGTGAACGAAAAGAAGAGTTCTCTCTTTCCACTCACAAGAGTTCCCTTCTTGGGGACTCTTATAGATTCTGTAGAAATGAAGATTTACCTGACAGAAGACAGGTTAACAAAGCTTCAAAATGCATGCCGTGTCCTTCATTCCATTCAACACCCGTCAGTAGCTCAATGCATGGAGGTGATCGGCTTAATGGTAGCAGCAATGGACATAGTACCCTTTGCACGCCTACATCTCAGACCGCTGCAATTGTGCATGCTAAGTCAGTGGAATGGGGATTACTCAGACTTGTCCCCTACTCTGAATCTGGATCAAGAGACCAGAAATTCTCTTCTATGGTGGCTTTCTCGGCCACATCTGTCCAGGGGGATGCCATTCAGCAGGCCGGACTGGACAATTGTAACAACAGACGCCAGCCTACTAGGTTGGGGCGCTGTATGGAATTCTCTGAAGGCTCAGGGACAATGGAATCAGGAGGAGAGTCTACTACCAATAAACATTCTGGAATTGAGAGCAGTTCTCAATGCCCTTCTGGCTTGGCCCCAGTTAACAACTTAGGGGTTCATCAGGTTTCAGTCGGACAACATCACGACTGTAGCTTACATCAACCATCAGGGAGGGACAAGAAGCTCCCTAGCAATGATGGAAGTATCAAAGATAATTCGCTGGGCAGAGTCTCACTCTTGCCACCTGTCAGCAATCCACATCCCGGGAGTGGAGAACTGGGAGGCGGATTTCTTAAGTCGTCAGACTTTTCATCCGGGGGAGTGGGAACTTCATCCGGAGGTCTTTGCCCAAATACTTCGACGTTGGGGCAAACCAGAGATAGATCTCATGGCGTCTCGACAGAACGCCAAGCTTCCTCGTTACGGGTCCAGATCCAGGGATCCGGGAGCGGTTCTGATAGATGCTTTGACAGCACCTTGGACCTTCGGGATGGCTTATGTGTTTCCACCCTTCCCGATGCTTCCTCGATTGATTGCCAGAATCAAACAGGAGAGAGCATCAGTGATTCTAATAGCGCCTGCATGGCCACGCAGGACTTGGTATGCAGATCTAGTGGACATGTCATCCTGTCCACCTTGGTCGCTACCTCTGAAACAGGACCTTCTGATCCAGGGTCCCTTCAAACATCAAAATCTAATTTCTCTGAAGCTGACTGCTTGGAAATTGAACGCTTGATTTTATCAAAACGTGGTTTTTCTGAGTCAGTTATTGATACCTTAATACAGGCTAGGAAGCCTGTTACCAGAAAGATTTACCATAAGATATGGCGCAAATACTTATATTGGTGCGAATCCAAGAGTTACTCATGGAGTAAGGTTAGGATTCCGAGGATATTGTCTTTTCTACAAGAAGGTTTAGAAAAGGGTTTATCCGCTAGTTCCTTAAAGGGACAGATTTCAGCTCTGTCCATTCTTTTACACAAACGTCTGTCAGAAGTTCCGGACGTTCAAGCTTTTTGTCAGGCTTTAGCTAGGATCAAGCCTGCGTTTAAAACTGTTGCTCCACCATGGAGTTTGAACTTAGTTCTTAATGTTTTACAGGGGGTTCCGTTTGAACCCCTTCATTCCATTGATATCAAGTTGTTATCTTGGAAAGTTCTGTTTTTAATGGCGATTTCCTCGGCTCGAAGAGTCTCTGAGTTATCTGCCTTACATTGTGATTCTCCTTATCTGATTTTTCATTCAGACAAGGTAGTTCTGCGTACTAAACCTGGGTTCCTACCTAAGGTGGTCACTAACAGGAATATCAATCAAGAGATTGTGGTTCCATCTTTGTGTCCTAATCCTTCTTCGAAGAAGGAACGTCTGCTACACAATCTAGATGTAGTCCGTGCCCTGAAATTTTATCTACAGGCAACTAAGGATTTTCGACAAACGTCTTCCCTGTTTGTCGTTTATTCTGCTCAGAGGAGAGGTCAAAAAGCTTCGGCTACCTCTCTCTCCTTTTGGCTTCGTAGCATAATACGGTTAGCCTATGAGACTGCTGGACAGCAGCCTCCTGAAAGAATTACAGCACATTCTACTAGAGCTGTGGCTTCCACTTGGGCCTTTAAGAATGAGGCTTCTGTTGAACAGATTTGCAAGGCTGCAACTTGGTCTTCTCTTCATACTTTTTCCAAATTTTACAAATTTGACATTTTTGCTTCTTCGGAGGCTGTTTTTGGGAGAAAGGTTCTTCAGGCAGTGGTTCCTTCCGTATAAAGAGCCTGCCTGTCCCTCCCGTCATCCGTGTACTTTAGCTTTGGTATTGGTATCCCATAAGTAATGATGACCCGTGGACTGACCACACTTAACAGGAGAAAACAAAATTTATGCTTACCTGATAAATTCCTTTCTCCTGTAGTGTGGTCAGTCCACGGCCCGCCCTGTTTTTTATGGCAGGTAAAAAAATTTTGAATTATACTCCAGTCACCACTACACCCTTTGGCTTCTCCTTTCTCGTTGGTCCTTGGTCGAATGACTGGAGGTGACGTAGAGGGGAAGAGCTATATAGCAGCTCTGCTGGGTGAATCCTCTTGCACTTCCTGTTGGGGAGGAGTTAATATCCCAGAAGTAATGATGACCCGTGGACTGACCCCACTAATGGAGAAAGGAATTTATCAGGTAAGCATAAATTTTGTTTTTATCACCCACACATGCAGTGCCCTGCACTTCCTCTCAAACTCCACCTGGAGTTATCTTGCAAGACATCGCTTCTCTAATGTCATCGGCGGTATCTGATGCATTGTCTGCTTTTCCCATGCTGCAGGGAAAGCGCAAGAGGAAATGTATTCAATCAGGGAATAAAAGTTGCTGATTCAGTAGTGGCTATTCCGAAGATACTTCGGTAGTATCTGAGGGGGAAATCTCAGACTCAGACAGAGTAATACCTTTATCCGATACTGAAGTTGTTTCCTTCAGGTTTAAGCTTGAACACCTCCGTTTGTTACTTAAGGAGGTTTTAGCTACCCTGGACGACTTTGACAATACCGGCGTAGTCAATCCTAAAAAGTCCAGTAAACTAAACAATTATTTTGACGTGCCCTCCATGGTGGAAGTATTTCCTGTACCAGAAGGGGCTACAGAGATTATTGCTAAGGAATGGGAGAAACCGGGTACCACTTTTTCTCCATCTCCTATTTTTAAAAGGATGTTTCCTATAGCAGACTCTATCAAGGAGTCTTGGCAGACGGTACCCAAGGTGGAAGTAGCCAGAGAACTACTATTCCCATAGAGGATAGTTGTTCCTTTAAAGATTATATGGATAAGAAGTTAGAGTAGTTGCTCAAACAGGTGCTAACGTCACTAGTGCGGCAACATACTGGTTTGATGCGTTGTCTGATTCTATTCGGACAGACACTCCCCTCGAAGAAATCCAGGATAGGATAAATGCCTTTAAGTTAGCCAACTCCTTTATACAGATGCTTCCCTTCAGGTTATTAAGCTGGGAGCTAAGATTTCAGGCTTTGCCATATTGGCCCGCAGAGCGTTATGGTTAAAATATTGGTCTGCGGATGTCTCATCTAAGTCTAAACTTTTGGCGATTCCTTACAAGGGATAGACCTTTTTTGGACCTGGTTTGACGGAGATAATTCTGATATTACGGGAGGTAAAGGACATTCCCTCCATCAGGATAAGAGAAATAAACAAAAAGGGTGTCAGAGTAATTTTCATTCCTTTTCGAAAATCCTTCCACTCCCTCTTCCAAGAGTGAGCAGTCCAAGCCTTCCTGGAGACCCAATCGGTTTTGGAATAGGGGGAAGCAATCCAAGAAGCCTGCTGTTAAATCAAAGATAGCATGAAGGGCCTGCCTCCATTCCGGGACCGGATCTTGTGGGGGGCGGGTTTTCCTTCTACGTTCAGGTTCGGGTTTGAGATGTTTAAGATCCCTGGGCGGTGGACGTTGTGTCCCAGGGATACTATCTGGAGTTCAAGACTTTTCCTCCCAGGGGCAGGTTCTGCTTTCAAGATTATCTGCAGACCAGACAAAAAGAGAGGCGTTCTTACACTTATACGGAACCTCTCCGACCTGGGAGTAATAGTTCCTGTTCCATTGCAGGAACAAGGTCTGGGATTCTATTCCAATCTATTTGTGGTTCCCAAGAAGGAGGGAACCTTCAGACCAATTTTAGATCTCATTAGTCTAATCAAGTTTCTCAGAGTGCTGTCCTTTAAGATGGAAACTATTCTTTCCATTCTTCCTTCGGTCCAAGAGGGTCAGTTAATATGACCACGCTGGATTTAAAGGATGCTTACTTGCATGTTCCCATCCACAAGGACCATCACAAGTTTCTAAGGTTTGCCTTTCTAGACAAACACTTCCAGTTCGTGGCTCTTCCATTCGGCCTTGCCACAGCTCCCAGAATTTTCTCAACTCTCGGATGGAAGGTGTATTTGGAAAAGAGTTCCTTAGTCCCAAATACAAGGGTAGTTTTCTTGGGATCCATAATAGACTTCTTATCAATTAAAAAATTTCTGAAAGAAGTCAGGAAATCAAGGATTTTATTTCTTGCCTAGCTCTTTAGTCCTCCCCTCGGCCGTCAGAGGCTCATTGCATGGAGGTAATTGGGCTGATGGTAGCGGCGATGGACATCATCCCGTTCGCTCGTTTCCACCTCAGACATCGGCAGTTAAGCATGCTCAGGCAGTGGAACAGCAATTATGCGGATCTGTCTCCGCAATTTACAGTTGGAGCAGGAGACAAGGGCTTCTCTACTTTGGTGGTTGTCTCGGGATCATCTCTCCCAGGGAACCTGCTTTAGCAGACCCTCCTGGGTGATTGTGACAACAGACGCCAGCCTTCTGGGATAGGGAGCAGTCTTGGGCTCCCTAAAGACTCAGGAAACATGGACTTGGTCGGAGACTGTTCTATACACACTCTAGAGCGGAGAGCAACCTTCAATGCTCTTCTGGCCTGGCCTCAGCTAGACTCGGCACGGTTCATCAGGTTCCAGTCGGACAATATATCATTAGTGGCTTATATTAATCAGCATAGCCAAGATCATTCAGTGGGCGGAGACTAACAATTGCTGTCTGTCGGCGATCCACATTCCAGGAGTGGACAACTGGGAGACGGACTTCCTAAGCAGACAGATTTTTCACCCGGGGGAGTGAGAACTCCACCCAGAAGTGATTTTCAGCTTGATTCTCAGATGGGGTCAGCCGGTATTGGACCTCATGGCATCTCGGCAGAATGCTAAGCTTCCGAAGTACAGGTCAAGGTCAATGGACCCTCGGGCTGTACTGATAGACGCTCTGGCGGTACCTTGGAATTTCTGTCTCGCATTCCCTTTTCCTCCTTTTACTGCTCGAATCAAGCAGGAGAGGGCGTCGGTGATCCTGAATGCACCGGCGTGGCCCCGCAGTATTTGGTATGCAGACCTGGTGGACATGTCATCCCTTCCACTTTGGAGATCTCCTTGAGGAAGGACCTTCTACTTCAAGGGTCCTTCCTTCATCCAAATCTAGTTTGTCTGAAGCTGATTGCTTGGAATTTGATCGCTTACTTTTATCCAAGCGTGGGTTTTCGGAATCGGTCATTGAGATCATGATTCAGGCTAGTAAACCTGTAACTAGAAGGTTTTACTGTAAGATATTGGTGTGTATCCAAAGGCTACTCTTGGAGTAGAGTTAGGATTCCTAGAATTCTGTCCTTTCTCAAAGAAGGTTTGGAGAAGGGTTTATTGGCAAGTTCCCTAAAGGGTCAAATTTCTGCCTTGTCTATTTTGTTACATATATGTCTGGCGGATGTCCCAGATATACATTAGTTTTGTCAGGCCTTGGTCAGGATCAGGCCTGTATTCTAACCAGTTACTCCTCCCTGGAGTCTTAATTTAGTCTTAAGATTCTTCAAGGGGCTCTGTTTGAGCCGATGCATTCCTTAGATATTAAGTTGTTATCGTGGAAAGTTTTGTTTCTTATTACTATTTCCTCTGCTCATAGAGTGTCAGAGCTCTCGACATTACAGTGTGAGTCTCCTTACCTTATTTTTTATCGGATCAGGTGGTTTTACATACCATGTTAGGGTTTTTTCCATAATGTAATTTCTGTCTGGGACATTAATCAGGAGATTGTTGTTCCTTCCTTGTGCCCTAATCCTTCTTCTTGGAAAGAAAGTTTTTTGCACTATTTGGACGTGGTTTGTGTTCTAAAATTTTACTTACAGGTGACTAAGCATTTTTGTAAGTCTTCTTCCTTATTTGTGGTTTTCTCCGGTAAATGTAAGGGACATAAAGCTACTGCTGCTTTTCTTTCTTTATGGCTGAAGAGTATCATATGTTTTGCCTATGAAAATTGCTGGACGGCAACCTCCAGAGAGAGTTACGGCTCATTCCACGAGGGCTGTTGATTTCTCAAGGGCATTCAGAAGTGAAGCTTCTATGGAACAGTTTTGCAAGGCTGCATCTTTGTTCTCTCTTCACTCTTCTTCAAAATTCTATGAATTTGACATTTTGGCCTCAGCTGAGGTCGTTTTTGGGAGAAAGGTTCTTCAAGCAGTGCTGCCTTCAGTTTAGGTTTTTCTGTCTTGTCCCTCCCTTATCATCTGTGTACTCTAGCTTGGGTATTGATTCCCAACAGTAATTGATGATAATCCGTGGACTCATCGTGTCATTAGAAAGAAAACAAAATTTATGCTTACCTGATAAATTTATTTATTTCTTGACATGATGAGTCCAGGGCCCGCCCTGTTTTTAAGACAGGTTGTTGATATGTGATAAACCGACACCTCTGCACCTTATTGCTTCCTTTCTCTCCTTTACTTCGGTCGAATGACTGGGGTGGGAGGGAAGGGAGGTGATATTTAACAGCTTTGCTGTGGCGCTCTTTGCCGCCTCCTGCTGGGCAGGAGTGATATTCCCAAACAGAAATTAATGATGATCCGTGGACTCATTGTGTCAAGAAATAAATACATTTATCAGGTAAGCATACATTTTGTTTTTAACAATTATATACTTTTGTGTATGCTAGCTACCGAGGTATGTTCTTTAACAATAAATGCCATGAGAAGGAAGGAAATTTGCTAATCAAAGTAAATTGGAACCTTTTTAAAATGTTAACATTTTTTAGTTTCATGTTGCTTTAACGTACAGGTTAGTACCAGCAGTGCGCTGCATCTCCCAAGCTATACTTTAACTGTGTTTAAGCCCTCTCTTGGGTTAAATACATTACATTGCAGTTCTTTAGTGTGAAAATAACAAATGTAATTTTTGCACTTTAAAGGGACAGTCAACACCAGAATGTTTGTTGTTTAAAAAGATAATCCCTTTATTACCCATTCACCAGTTTTGCTTAACCAACACAGTTATATAAATGCACTTTTTACCTCTATAATTACCTTGTATCTATGCCTCTGCAAACTGTCCCCTTGTTTCAGTTCTTTTGACAGACTTGCATTTTAGCCAATCAGTGCTCACTCCAGGGTAACTTCACTGGCATGAGCTCAATTTTATTTATATGAAACACATGAACTAATGCCCTCTAGTGGTCAAAATGCATTTAGATTAGAGGCAGTCTTCAAGGTTTAAGAAATTAGCATATGAACCTCCTAGGTTTAACTTTCAACTAAGAATACCAATTATATTTAAAGAGGAATGAAACCCTTTTTTTTTTTTTAATGATTTAGCGCATTCAATTTTAAAATAGCTTTCTAGTTTATTTTTATTATAAACTTTGTTTTATACTTTTAAATTGCAATAAACAACTCAATGTATTGTGTGATTTGTTTACTGTTCTTTAGAAATAAATAAAAAATCTTATTATGTTGAATACCATAATTTAATCGCATAAAAAATATTTGTTGAATGATTTTATAAAACAGAAGCCTTGTTTTAACCTCTTGCCTACCAAAGGGACGGGCAACTAAAAAAGACTGTACAATATATTGCTGCTTTTTCTAGCACTTAAAGTGAATGTCACGTTAGATGAATCAGTGCCCATTTTTTAAAAATCCTATTAAAAACAGGGGCACTTTCATTCCTCAAACTTTACATTTCACTTGTTTTGTTAAAATACTTACCTTTTAATCTTGAAAGCAGCTCCAACGATTCCCCATCCTGTCACCCGTCACTTCATACATCAGAACTGATGAATACGGCATCCTCCAATCAAGGCTTCCCCCCCAGGGAATCATTGCCTGAGGCAACGCCGTGATTGGAGAAAGCTGGATTCGTCATTTTTGACATATGAAGAGGCTTGCGACGGACAGGGGAAGCGCTGGAGCGGCTTTCAAGATTAAAAGGTAACTATTTAAAAAAATAAAGGGTGAAATCTAAGGTTGGATGAATGAAAGTGCCCCTGTTTTAAATGGGATTTTTAAAAACTGGGTACTGATTCATCAAACTTGAAATTTACTTTAAGGGGTTACAATTTTCAAAGCTTTTGTCAAGGGACAAAGATTTTCATCTATTTTCTATCCTTTTTTTAAAATTTTATTTGACATCTGAACATTTATTTTAATAAAGCAAACCCCAGCCGCTCATCGTTCCCTGTCACAATCTGCCATATGAAAGGTATGAATTAATTTGAGAATCTATTAGGAGCCTTTTGTTGTATTTTGACTACTGTGGTCAAATGCTTTTTACATGTCACAGTTATTTCCCTTTCCTTTTATTTCAGATGGTCTGACATCTAATTTTTAAGTCATTAGTCAAAAAAGAAATAACATGCAAAGTTGCTTGCCTGTTGCACTCCTTGGTGCTGTGTTTGAATTGCTATAGCAATATAAAGAAGTGCAATTATTATTGTAATTTGTTCTATTAAATTCAAAGTATAGAATGTGTACTGTACATCATTCTCCTCCAGTAAGCCATTACATTCTGCAAGGACTTTCATTATACCTCTCTTGTTCTAAGGTTATTTGTACGGGATTTGGATTTATATATAGGAATTACGCAAATGATTTCCCTTCATTCACAATTCAAATGGTACCCGAGAGCTGCTCATATATTTTTTATGCCTTTGATGAAATCCAATTTGCTCATATTAATAAGGCAATGCCAAGGTTTGTTTTTTGTGTTTCATAGATTCTGTGTTTGATGTTAGCACACATACTTTACATATATATAGCTACAAAGCTGATA